>NC_143588.1:29711359-30021498 GCF_048544385.1 Mastigoproctus giganteus | reverse complement strand
AGTTGAAGGTTGTGTCCGAAATTTTTTGGATGGAGAGAACCCTTGTATTTCCATTGCATGGATTCTTGTTTGGCCTCAGGATCCCAGTTTGTTGACAATGAGGAAATACCAGACAAATAAAATTCTTTGTGCTGTCCATCAAAGAATGCAGCAGAGGTTCATCACCCAGAATTGTTATGGATGATGAACCCATGTTTCATCACCCATAACAATTCTGGAGATAAAAGTTTCAGGATCTCTTCCATAAAGCTCAAAATTCTCCTCACAACACTGTACTCTGAATTGCTTCTGCACAGGGGTCAGAAATCTGGTGGACCCACCTTGCACTAACCTTAGTCATCCTCAAATGTTCATGGAGGATAGTTATAACTATTCCCTCAGATACTTTTGTACCAATAAAATCAAAATCTAACCAACCAACCAACTGCTCCCTCAGATATGTCACATTCCCTTGAGGTTTGGGACACCTTTAAACCTGTCATTCAGCACAAAGGTTTCCACAGCTTGGCACATTTCTGGAGGGCTCGCTGTCGCAGGCCTTCCTGGACATGAATCATCTTCAATGGACTGACTATCCCACTTGAATTGTTTTGACCAGAATTTCATCTCATAGTATGAAGGTGCATTGTTGCTGTACATAGCCAGCATCCTTTCATGAATGGCCTTTGGCCCATTTTCTCCTTTGGTGAGAAACTTTGACTGAATGATGCTCCAATTTCAGCAAATCCATAATTTTATTCAGGTGCCTTCTTTCTGTTACACCAGCACAACTTAAAAACATAGCGGGATCAAAATTAGTATGATTCAAGTTAAGATATGTAGGAACATGATAAATCAAGAATTATTTGAAATAGAATGTATAACTATGAGAAGTACCTTAGGTAGACAATTTATTGAATTGCCCATCATATTCACTCAATTGCCAAGAAAGATACTGAAAGTTGTTAACTGATTATAATTAGGTTATTTCTACTGGTAATGTAATACTGTCAGATGAATGGGCAGCATTTTCAAGGATAACACCAATCCACAAAAGAATCACAAGCATGAGACTGTTAAATCATAATCCATTTTAAAAACCTGGCAACTGGATTCCTTGATTGAAAACATAATTTTTTTAACATTATGTTGAAAACATAACACTGAAAAAATTATTGTAATCACGTTGAAAAAACTATCATTAAATTGGGCAAGTTTTTGGACCAGTTTATATGAGAGGAGTCTTTGGCATTAAGCTTTCGAGTAATTTAGTAATATGTTGATCCACATATTAGAGAAATATCCTGGTGTTTTTTTTTTTTTTATTTATTTTTTTTTTTTTTTTTGTGTTCTACTGTGGTGTTAAAATGATTTTTGTCATTTCTTATTAAGTTATAATTTTTATTTAAATAAAATTTTCCAGCTTTCATTCCATTGTTTTCTTTTAGTTTTAATAAAACTAAAAACTTGTTTACTAAAGAAACAAGGTTTTTTTTTTGCTTTTTTAACTGCTGAGTTTCTGTATTGAAGGTTAACACCTTCCCTTGCTATAAACTTACAGTAGTGGGAAGGAGGCTCCCCATTAAACTAGAGGATGCATTACTTGACAGTTCTGCTAGTTTTTTTTTTTTTTTTTTTTATTATAAATAAAATTTTGTTTTATAGTTTAATTAGTGAAGGATCAACAACAAAAGAAAAATTTTTTACTGTCATTTCATTAAAAAAAAACAAAAAAAACTGAAAAACTGTAGTTGCTCTTGGCATTCCAATGTTTGGAATAAAGGTCTTCTAAACAAGCTCCCATCTTATGGATTGCTGACTTTTTTTGTAATTCAATATTTAGCATTCTCTCTGACTGTTCACTGTGGGTGATGGTGGATGGTTCTCTAACTTCTCCACTAATGCTGGTGTTACACAAGGTTCAGTTCTTTCTCCCACTCTTTTCCTTTTGTATATTAATGACCTCCTTCCATTGACCGGATATCCTATCAATAGTTTTGCTGATGGTATCACATTGCATTTCACCTTCCAGTTTGAAAAACCTTACTCTGCTCAAACAGCTTCAAATTCTCGAATATCCACTATCAGTTCCTTAAATGCTGATCTCCAGGTAATTCTCCAGTGAAGCAAGGATAATTTAGTTAATTTAAATCATTCTATAACTCAGTTCTGTCTTATCTAGCAAAAAAGGATTCTTCTGCTCCAATGCTTACCTTCAATGACACTCCGATCTCTAGGAACGATCATATATCTCTTTTGGGGGTTGCCCTGACTTCTAATCTCTCTCTCTTGGCATCAGCACATTACTAATATTGCTTCCTCTTCATCTAAAAACTGGGTTTTCTCTTTTATTCTCAGCATTACTTTTCTGCCAAACAGCAGTTCATTCTATACGAATCACAAATCCGCACTACCATGGAATATTGTTCCCACATCTGGGGAACAATAACCCCAAAACCTCTCTCAGGCTTCTAGATTCCATTCAGAAGGAGGCAGTTAGGTTAATTAATGACCCATCTCTAACAGAGTCTCTCTACTCTCTCATAGGCATTCTGTTTCTGCTGCATGCCTTTTCTATAGATACTTCTATGAGCACTGTTCTTCTGAATTGGCTTCTATAATCCCTGCTCTCTCTTCCAAATCAGTCAACAGCCTTTTATTGTCCAACTTCAAATTGACAGAATCAACTTTTCTTCTTCCTCATTTATTCATTCATCTTCCATTTTTTGGAATAGCCTTCCTTCATATGTATTTTCTGAAAATTACAATTTACAGAAGTTCAAAGTCTAATGTCAACAAATATCTTCTTTCATTTTCTCACCCTCCAACTGATGCACAATACTAAGTACTATAAGTTCTAATGCCTCTCTCATGTTTGGGTTTTTCGCAAAAAAAAAAACAAAAAAAAAAAAACTTGTAATAAGGGAAAGAGGCGAGACTCCCCCATACTAAATCTGAAGCTTTTGAACATATGAGTTGAGTAGTCTTCCTGCAACTGAAGGAAAGGTGATAGTTATGGCAGTTTTACTCTTGATTAGATAATTATTAATAAATATAACTTAAGTAAAATGTATGAAAAATAAGCTATACATTAGTTGTGTTTTATTCATAATATTTTATAACCTTTCCATCCTCACAATTATGCCTCAAAGCTTTTAATAAAGCTAATAACTAATAAATATGCTCCATTATCTTATAACACTTAAAGAGTAATTTAATTTTATATTTATTTATATACTGTATACACACACAATTTACCAAAAGTATATGTGAAAAAATTCTGGAACGTATTGTGTTGGGTACAAAATAACAAAAAAAAAAAAAAAAAAAAAAAAAAGTCATAAATGTGTATGATAATGCTTTATTTTTAAGTTATTATGTATGAAAGCAATTTACAGCAATCATTTGAAATCATGTCCTTAACCTGGATGAAAGGAACAGAAGTATGAATATTCCAAAACCGTGTTAAATCAAACACTAATATTATTGCTTTGTTTTAAAGAATATAGTCTTAAAATGAATGGGAAGTCTTTGCTTGTATTCACCCCTTCCTTCTAAAGAGCTAAAACATTCTAGCATTCCTGCTCTACGTATAATATTAGTATCTAGTGGAGATTCATTTTCAGTGACAGTATTGTTTAGTATCACCACAATGATTTCATTTGCCAATATTTATGCAGATAAGCAACTCATGTATGTTTGAGTTTGAAAAAATTCATTTGAAGCAAGATGATTACATCACAAATTTTCTAACAAAAGATTCACATATTACTGATTATTTGCAGCTGTCATAGACATATGATGAAAAGTAAGTAAATTTCATCGTTCTGCAAGACTGCCAGAGTGACTATAAGCCTACCTGAAGACAAAATTCTTGACATGGTACAAGAAGACCCATGGACATCTATCTGACAATTAGTGTTACTCTACTGTTCGCTACATACATCTGTTTAGTCCATTCATTGATGAATAGAAAGAAATTTGTTAACTCCAGCAAACTGTCTTTAGTGACAACAGTTCTATCAAAGAGTGCACTGTGATCATATCCAAGATCCTGGTTTTGTAAGTCAGATACTATTTATTGATGAAGCGAACTCTACACAAAATCATCATCATATAACTTGCACAAGTGAACAGAAAAAAATCCTCATGGTGTAATGGTAAGAGCCCATCAAGAGAAATTCCCTGTTAATATCTGGTGTTGTATTGTTGGCAATCAATTAACCAAACTACTAGTTCTTCCGTGGCAGCTGACCAATTATACCAACTTTTTGGAAGATATTTTTCTGGGATTACCTGAAGACATTCCTTTCCAGACAAGAGGTGGTGTGTGTTTTATACACAAATGCATAGCTGCTCATTTCAAGTGAGAGCTCATCTTGATGCTACCTATCCACTTAGATGGATAGATCAGGGACAACCTATCTGGCCGGATCACATAGTACAATAAATAAATAAAATTAAAAGAATATATTAATAAATACTTCTTATGGGGCTATTTAAAGATCCAAATGTATGAAACAGAAGCTCTAGAATATTGCAGTAATGAATAGACCGTGGCTCTGAAATAGTCGGTGCTACTGGATGTTCAAGCATGTTTCAGTAGTTCTTAATTTGAGAGCTAAGGTCTGCATTCAAGTGCAGGGATTTGAAAAGTTATTGTAAAATTAGTACTTAACCTTAAAAATGAGTCATTGTTATTACAGGTGGATTTTTGAATTACCCACTCAAAAACAGTTACATAATCTGTTGCTCCATTGAAAAAACTTTTATGGATTTTTTTATTAGCAATAAGAAAAAATAAGATAACTGCATTTTTTACAACTTAAAAATTAAATATAAAATAGTAGAATAAATAAACGGTAAAATAAGTATTTATATTTAATATAAAAATTTATAAAGCATCTCTGAAAATTTTTGCATCTTATTGCAACTTCTGCAAACCTTTCAACAATGTCTTTAAAATTTAAATGTGTAATTATTTTTAATAGCCATTGGCTGTTTGTTTTTTTGCTTGGCCAATATTCTCTATTCATTACCATTCTTCCTTTGAAATTATCAAAGTTTGAGTACTGATTATCGGCCAGGAAAAAAAAAAAAAAAAACCAGCCCACATCACTTATTTATCCCATCAAATAATTTGTCTAATCCTTCCATAAATTTATTCAAACTACCCAGTTCCACAGCACCAGATGGAAATTCACTCCCACAATCAGTTACTCTTACTACAAGCAAATTTTTGCATATCTGTCCTCCAGCCATTATTTCTCATTTTAAATTTATGCTCACTTATATATGTATTGTCTGAGCAAAATTAAGAATGCCATCAGCATTCAGTTTACCCAATCCATTCAAAGCCTTGAACACCTTTATCAAGTCTCCTCAGAAGTGCCTAATTTCCAGATGCTGCAGTTTTCATAACTAAAGTCTTTTTTGGTAAGAGTATCCTTTTCTGCTATGATTTATTATGTTGCTCTTCTCTGCACCCATTTAAACAGATCTGCAACATTTCTAAAAACAAGGCTTCCAGACCTGTATTCTGTACTCAAGATGTGACCTAACCATGCCTTATATAGTGGAATAATCACATCCTTATTTTCCTGCTGGCAAAATCCCTGTATATCATTAATGTATGATGTATATTGATATTTTCCTGTATATCATCCATGGATAGACCTTGTCTTTTCTGTACAGTACAGCCCCCCCCCATATATATATTTTTTTCACAATACCATGAGTGTGGTACCACCTAGTTGGCATGTTATTCTGAGATTACTATTACCATATGCCATACCTTGCATTTGCCAATGTTAAACTTAAATTGTCACTTCTGAGCCCATCTGCCTAATTTTTTTAGATCTCGTTGCAGCAGCCTACCTTAATTCCTGTCATTAACCATTCTGCCAACCTTTATATATCATCTGCAGATTTTGACATAAAGAAATTGTGTCAAAAATTTGACACAAAATCACTCCTCTTGTGTGAAAGTAGATGCAAAATACTCATTTAGTTCGACAGCTATCTGAGAATGATCATCTACAGCCAAACCATTGATATCAAGTGAACCAATCTGATTCATCCCCTTCCTTTTAGAGTTTATATAAATAAAGAAGTCTTTGCTGTTTTTCTTTGCATCCTCTACCAAAGATTTTGGCAAAGGATGCAAAGAAACATCATCAGTTGGTCCCACTGTATAGAACCTAAAAAAATCTCTGAGACCACTGTAGTTGCCTTTATGAAAGCAAAAACCCTTCCCTTTACCCCTGATGGTAGTTACATCTTTAAGTAAATCCCACATCAGTACACTGTGATCACTGCTGCCTAGTACTGTAGTTCCTTTATCTGTAAATTCTTAATGCATGAATAATCACTGCTGATAATCAGATCAAGAATGTTACTCCCTCTTGGTGCCTCTCTAACATGCTGCTATAGAAAACAATCATCCAATAAATTCACAAAAGCCTTGCTAGTGTGCGAGTGACCAATCCACAAGTTCCCATATATGGGCAGTTAAAATCCCCCATTATAAGCCACTCTGATTTACTGGCCTACTCTATTTCTCTGTATAATTGTTCATTTTATTCATCAGCATCATTAGGCCTATAACAAACTCCTACCCTCATTTTTGTTTTTGCAGTGCTTAGGTCACATCAAACTGACTCAACATTGCACTGTCCATCTGTGTCAAATGGATGCACTTCCTTAGATTTTGTGTGTTTCTTAACTAACAGCATATCCTATCTATCCTTTCTGTACTCCCCAAATTCCAATTCTGCATCGCTTATATGAGTGCCACCAAATCTCTGATAACCCAACAATATCTGCCTTGCATGTCTTAACTGGCACTTCAAATTTGTTTACTATACTCCTAGTATTGGTGTACATGCAAATATACATGCACCTGTTCTTACTCTTAGTTACTCTAACACAGCCCATGTATTTATTTGTTTCTTGACCCCCAGCAACTGGTTTTCTGGGCTTGCCGCTCATTCCAATAGAAGCAGCTACTGTTAACCTATTAGTCTGTGAATCCCCCCCAAGCTAGCAGTTTTCCTACCCACCTAACATTGCCTCGATAGCATCAGCAAATATGATTGCACCCTTTCTATTTAAGTGTATCCCATCCCTGTAGAAACAATCTCTTCTGTTAATAAGCACAGACCATGCTGAGAAAAATTCTATCCCATGAGCCCTGCACAATCTCTCCATGGCCGGATTGATTGACAGGGCTCTCATCATGTACTCCCTCCTATCATGTCTGGGCAGGATTGCAGACACTTTCAAATTTAACCCTAACTCACAACATTTTTTCAGCATTGACCTGTATTTGCTTAGTAAATCTGCAGAACGCCTATACTTAATGTCATTAGTGCCAACGTGTACAAAGATATAATCTTTTGTGCCCATAAAACATGATATCTGCTGTACACCGTCATCAACTTTCTTTTTTTTTTTTTTTTTTATGTGAACCCCAAACACGAGAGGTATTAGAACCTATAGTACTTAGTACCATGCTTGGGTTG
Organism: Mastigoproctus giganteus; assembly: GCF_048544385.1. Taxonomy (NCBI): domain Eukaryota; kingdom Metazoa; phylum Arthropoda; class Arachnida; order Uropygi; family Thelyphonidae; genus Mastigoproctus; species Mastigoproctus giganteus. The sequence continues at coordinate 30,013,996 of NC_143588.1, read as the reverse complement.
GAGGTAGAGAAGACGAAAGAAGATATTTGTTGACATTGGACTTGAACTTCTGTAGATTGTAAATTTCAGGAAATACGTATGAAGGAAGGTTGTTCCAGAAAACGGCAGTTGAATGAATAAATGAGGAAGATGAAAAGTTGGTTCTGTGGGTTTGAAGTTGGACAGTAAATGGATGTTGGCTGGTGGCGGCACGTGTTCGGACTGTTTTGAAAGAGAGAGCGGGAATTATAGAAGCCAATTCAGAAGAACAGTGCCCATGGAAGTATCTGTAGAAGAGGCATATAGCAGAAACAATACGTCTATGAGAAAGCGAGTGCAGAGACTCTGTTAGAGATGAATCATTAATTAACCTAACTGCCCTCTTCTGAATGGAATCAAGAAACCTGAGAGAGGTTTTGGGGGCACCACCCCAGATCTGGGAACAATATTCCATGGCAGGGCGGATTTGCGATTTATACAGAGTGAGCAGCTGTTTGGAAGAAAAGTAACGCCGAGAGCAAAAGAGAAAACCAAGTTTTTTAGATGCAGAGGAAGCAATATTTGTAATGTGCTTGTGCCAAAAGAGATTAGAAGTCAGGGTAATCCCCAAAAGAGATATATCATTTTGCCTAGAAATCAGAGTGTCACTAAAGATAACCATAGGAGCAGAAGAATCCTTTTTGCGAGATATAAGACAAGACTGAGTTTAAGAAGGATTGAAATCAACTAAGTTGTCTTTGCCCCACTGGAAAATTACCTGAAGATCGACATTTAAGGAATTGGTAGCAGATTTTCGAGAAGTTGAAGCTGATTGAGCAGGACAAGGTTTCTCAAAATGGAAAGTGGAATGCAATGTGCTATCATTGGCAAAACTATGGATAGCATTTCCAGTCAATGGAAAAATGTCATTAATATACAAGAGGAAAAGAGTGGGGGAAAGAACTGAACCTTGGGGGACACCGGCATTAGTGGAGAAGTTAGAAGACAGAGTGCCACTATCATCGCCCTCAGTGAGCGATCAGAGAGAAAACTGGATAACCAATTACTAAAAACAGTTGACAAACCATAAGATGGAAGCTGGTTTAGAAGACCTTTATGCCAAACACGATCAAAACCCTTTGAGATGTCAAGAGCAACTACTTGTGTTTCACAGAACCTTCCATTGAGTTAGTCCATAAATTAGCATTAGCATTAGTAGAGGCATTTGATGCAAGAAAGCAAGCTTATGCAGCATCAGCCAAAAAAAAAAAAAAAAAAAAAAAACCCACTTCCACTTCACCCCTCTGTTCGTTCAAAATACCTGTCCAGCTGAGCCTTAAACTTATTTAGGCTATCAACCTCCACCACAAGGGATGGAAGTCTGTTCCACCAACCAACCACCCGCTGGCTAAAGGCAAATTTCCGCACGTCTATCCTACATCTGTCTTTCCTCAATTTGAATTTATGCCCTCTCAGGTGATTTTTCTGAGCTAGAGGAAGAATCCCATCAGCATTGAGCATGCTTAAACCATTCAAGGCTTTATACACCTCTATCAGATCACCTCGCTGGTACCTAGTCTCCAGACACTGTAATTTGCAAAACTTAAGCCTTTCTTTGTAAGAGCACCCCTTTGTTCCATTCACTAATCTTGTTGCCCTTCTCTGTACTCGTTCCAGCAGCTCTACATCCTTCTTGAAATGAGGCCTCCAGACCTCATTACTCTAGGTGTGGCCTGACCATTGCCTTATACAATGGAATAATCACCTCCTTATCCCTGCTGGAAAAATTCCTGTATATCATTGACAATACTCCATGAGCTACTCTTGCAGCCCGTCTGCACTGCTCAGAGAACTTCATATCTGCCTGCACAATCACCCCCAAGTCCATTTCATTCTCTACCACTGTCAGTGTAGTACCACAGAGTTGATACGTTGCTCTGGGGTTGCTGTTTCCCATGTGTAGTACTTTACATTTGTCAATGTTAAACTTCATTTGTCACCTCTCAGCCCATCTGCTCAACCTTTCCAGATCCTGTTGCAGCAGCATAGTGTCAGTAGTGTCCTTGACAACCCTGCCAACCTTTGTATCATCTGCAAACTTGGACATTAAGCTTGATATACCATCATCAATATCATTTATAAATACAGAAAACAACAATGGACCCAACACTGAGCCCTGAGGGACTCCACTAATAACATTAGTCCACGATGAGCAGTGTCCATTGATTACCACTCTCTGTCTTCTCCCCCTCAACCACCCCTTTATCCATAGCAGCAATTTGCCTCCAATGTCACACTGCTCCAATTTGTGTAGCAGTCTTCCATGTGCAACAGTATCAAAAGCCTTTCTAAGATCCAAGTATATAATATCAAAGTTATTCCCTGCATCCAGTTCTTTTGTGACTGCATCATAGTATCCAATCAAGTTGGTCAGGCAAGACTTCCCCTTAACAAAACCATGCTGTGTCTGAGCTATAACTGAAGTCTTGTCTAAATGATCCTGCAGTGCTTCTTTAACCAGTGCCTCCATTAATTTTCCTGGAACAGAAGTTAAGCTCACAGGTCTATAATTACTTGTGTCAGCCTTTGATCCTCCTTTGTGAATTGGGGTCACATTTGCACATTTCCAGTCTATGGGTACCTCCCCTGAGTCCAAGGAAGCTCTCATAATTATGGCTAAGGGTTTGCTTACTTCCTTTGCTGCCTCCTTTAATATAACTGGATAGATCCCATCCACCCCGGGTGCCTTTCTTGTGTTTATCTTCAACAGTTTCTCCTCCACTTTACTCCCAGTTATTTCAAGATTCTCTAGCTTACTGCTAGAGTTGAATACACCTCTGGCATTCCCTTTGCTGAATAACTCCTCATGTGTGAATGTCGATGCAAAATATTCATTTAGTTTGTTAGCTACCTGAGCAGGATCATCAACAGTTGACCCATCAATATCAAGTGGACCAATCTGATTCATCCCCTTCCTTCTAGAGTTTACATAAGTAAAGAACTCTTTGCTGTTTTTCTTTGCATCCCTTGCCAAGGATTTCTCGTAAACAATCATCCAATAAATCCACAAAAGCTCTGCTAGTGCGTGAGTAACCAGCCCCCAAATTCCAGTCAATATCTGGGAAATTAAAATCTCCCATTATAAGACTCTCTGATTTACTGGCCCACTCTATTTCCCTGTACAGCTCCTTATTATACTCATCAGAGTCATTAGGCCTATAGCGCACTCCTACTCTCAATTTTGATCTCCCAATGCTTATGTCACACCAAACTGACTCAACACTGCACTGTCCAGCGATGTCGACTGGCTTCACTTCCTTGGTTTTTATGTGTTTCTTAACCGCCTGCCTAACCTCCTTTGTAACTTGGTTGCATATCAACTTGTATCTATCATAGGCTTCTGTGTCATGTGTTAATTTGTAAGTATCCCATGCATTTTTCTTCTCTGCCATATGCCTTATTAGTTCATCTGACATCCATTTTGGCCTAAACCTTGAACAATATTTCTTAGTTGGTATGTAAAGCCTAGTAGCTTCCAAGATAAGTTCTTTGAATGCTTCCCATTTTGAATTTGCTGTTGGTAACATCATCAGTTGGTCCCACTGTATAGAATTTAAATACTGTCTCAGTCCATCGTAGTCGCCTTTACGGAAGCAATAACCCTTACCTTTACCCCTAATGGTAGTTACCTCTTTGAGTAAATCCCACTTCAGCACACTGGGATCACTGCCACCTAGTGGTTCATTTATCTGCAGATTCTTAATGCATGAAGAATCACTGCTGATAATCAAATCAAGAGTATTACTCCCTCTAGTTGCCTCCCGAACATGCTGATGTAGAAAACAATCATCCAATAAATCCACAAAAGCTCTGCTAGTGCGTGAGTAACCAGCCCCCAAATTCCATCAATATCTGGGAAATTAAAATCTCCCATTATAAGACTCTCTGATTTACTGGCCCACTCTATTTCCCTGTACAGCTCCTTATTATACTCATCAGAGTCATTAGGCCTATAGCGCACTCCTACTCTCAATTTTGATCTCCCAATGCTTATGTCACACCAAACTGACTCAACACTGCACTGTCCAGCGATGTCGACTGGCTTCACTTCCTTGGTTTTTATGTGTTTCTTAACCGCCTGCCTAACCTCCTTTGTAACTTGGTTGCATATCAACTTGTATCTATCATAGGCTTCTGTGTCATGTGTTAATTTGTAAGTATCCCATGCATTTTTCTTCTCTGCCATATGCCTTATTAGTTCATCTGACATCCATTTTGGCCTAAACCTTGAACAATATTTCTTAGTTGGTATGTAAAGCCTAGTAGCTTCCAAGATAAGTTCTTTGAATGCTTCCCATTTTGAATTTGCTGTTGGTAACATCATCAGTTGGTCCCACTGTATAGAATTTAAATACTGTCTCAGTCCATCGTAGTCGCCTTTACGGAAGCAATAACCCTTACCTTTACCCCTAATGGTAGTTACCTCTTTGAGTAAATCCCACTTCAGCACACTGGGATCACTGCCACCTAGTGGTTCATTTATCTGCAGATTCTTAATGCATGAAGAATCACTGCTGATAATCAAATCAAGAGTATTACTCCCTCTAGTTGCCTCCCGAACATGCTGATGTAGAAAACAATCATCCAATAAATCCACAAAAGCTCTGCTAGTGCGTGAGTAACCAGCCCCCAAATTCCAGTCAATATCTAGGAAATTAAAATCTCCCATTATAAGACTCTCTGATTTACTGGCCCACTCTATTTCCCTGTACAGCTCCTTATTATACTCATCAGAGTCATTAGGCCTATAGCACACTCCTACTCTCAATTTTGATCTCCCAATGCTTATGTCACACCAAACTGACTCAACACTGCACTGTCCAGCGATGTCGACTGGCTTCACTTCCTTGGTTTTTATGTGTTTCTTAACTAATAGCATAACCCCTCCCCCCTCCTATCCTGTCTATCCTTTCTGTAGACGTTGTACTCCCCAAATTGCAGTTCTGCATCCCTTATATCTGTGTGACAGCACGTCTCTGATATCCCAAGAATATCTGCCTTTGATGTTTTGAGCAATACCTGAAATTCATCAAATTTATTTACTAAACTCCTAGCATTGGTGTACACGCAAGTATAACTGCACCTGTTTCTATTCTTAGCTACCCTAACACAACCCATGTGTTTACTTGTACCGCAATGACTCCCAGCAGTCTCTGAAATACCATGCATCTTGTTTTTCAGGCTTCTGCTCATTCTAATAGAAGCAGTGCAAGAATCTCTTTCACCTCTGCCAGTGGCTACTGTCAATCTATTGGTCTTTGTCTCCCCCCAAGCTAGCAGTTTTCCGACCCACCTAACACTGCCTCGACAGCATCAGCAAATATTCTTGCATATGGGTAACATAAGCCAGAATATCACCAGTGGATCGACATTGACGGAATCCATACTGGCAATCGTTGATCAGGTGGAAGGAGGTTTCTAGGTAGTTTAAGAGTTGGCAACTTATGCACCTGGCAGATATACCATGGTCCTATTCCAGATTTTGTTAGAGATGGGTCATTAATTAACCTAACTGCCCCTTTTCAGCCTCCGAAACCTATTTCAGCCTGAAATAGGTTTTGGAGGCACCACAATATTTGTGATCTGCTTATGACAAAAGAGATTAGAAGTAAAAATAATCCCTAATAGAGATATGTGATCGTTTCAAGCAATCTGAGTGTCATCAAAGATAAGCATAGGAGCAGAAGAATCCTTTTTCGTGCAATATAAGGATTGAAATCATCTAACTATCTCTGCCCCACCGGGGATCAGCATTTAAGGAATTGGTAGTGGATGTTTGAGAAGTTGAAGTTGTTTATGCAGGGCAAATTTTCTCAAACTGGAAGATGGAAAGCAATGTGCTATCATCAACAAAACTTTGGATAGGATTTCCAGTCAATGGAAGGAGGTCATTAATATACAAGAGGAAAAAGAGTGTGAGAAAGAACTGAATCTGGAGGAACACTGGCATTAGCAGGGATTTTAGAAGACAGGGTCATCTACCATCACCCACAATGAACAATCAGCAGTCCATAAGATGGAAGCTTATTTAGAAGACTTATTCCAAACAATTAAAAACCTTTGAAATGTCAAGAGCAGCTGCTTGAATTTCACTAAACTTTTCCGTTGAATTTGTCCACAGATGGGTAACATAAGCCAGTGTATCACCAGTGGATAGACACTGATGGAATCCATACTGACAATCAGTGATCAGATGGAAGGGTTCTGGGCAGTTTAGGAGTTGCTGTTAATGGATTTTTCCATTGCTTTAGAAAGATCAGAAGTAAGTGCAATGGGACAATAATTGGATGGGAGGGATTTGTCACCCTTTTTAGGAACTTGTTGGATACGAGCAAATTTCCAAGCAGAAGGGAAAACACAAGTGGAAGAAAGGGTAAAAAGGTGACAAAGAACAGGAGTAAACTCAGGAGCACAAGTTTTGAGAACAAGTGGAGAAATACCGTCAGTATCTAGTGCTTTCTTGGCATCAGGCTGTTCAAAGTTCTAATATCCTTTTGATGAAAGACCACAGGATGCATTAAATAGAGTGTACTGGAAATGGTAGGGGTGATTTACCAAAATAATGAATACACAACTTAGAAGAAAAGTACCAGTTTTACCTGTCATGTACAGCTTTTTTTTACAAACAGTAAGAATTGTTTTCTTAGATACACATTTCACATACATACGATATGCATACCACGTCCTTTAATGATTGACAGGTATAGATAATTTGTGAAAATTATATATGTCACATATTTTGGAATTAAATTAGATGACCAAGATAAGTTATGCTCCCCCATAAGTGTGCCATACACGTACAGCACACTTTATGGGTGGAGGCCTTACAGTTTGATATTGATATATTTCTGGCATTCCCATTTCTATAAACTTCTTTCACATGTGAATGTAGATGAAAAATACTCATTCAGTTTGTCAATATCATAACTTGAATACAGTGTTATGAATAGCGTAACCTGACAATTATTCTAGTGGGCAAATGTGATTCATACTTCTCCTTGTAGTTAACATAACCAAAGAAGCCTTTGCCACTCTTCTTCGCATCCCTAACGAAAGAATTCTTGTGATCTGACTCAACTTACCCATTAGCCACTTAATTTCAGAACAGTTTATAATTAGTGTAGGTTTCTGTGTCCCCCCGGTAGCATAGATTTTGATTTTTTAAAATTTCATATTGTTTTTGGGTACTTTTGGTACTAATTCTAAAAATTCAAACAAATTTTATCTGTCATTACAGCCTCTTTTTTTTTTTTTTTTTTTTACAAACAGTAAGAAATGTTTTCTTAGATACACATTTTACATACATGCAGCATGCATACCACTTCCTCTTGTGACTGACAAGTATAGATCATTTGTAAAAAATGTATATGATGCATATTTTGGAATTAAATTATGTGACCAAGATAATTTGTGCTTCTCCATAAAGTGTGTTATACATGTGTGAAAGGCTTGTGATTGTGAAAAAGTTATAAAAAGAAAGCCATAAACTCCAGATCATATTAATGACTGCTACTCTTTTTCCATAAATGTAGCAGGTTATAGTGAAAAGGACAAGCACAAGTAGAGCATTGTGTACTTCAAGAACCTTACTTCAGCTGTAGGGCCAATACTCCATGGACCTGAACTATCAGTACCACCTCCACCAATTGTTCTTGAACATGTGCCATCAAATCCTGAAACTGGCATTTGATACAAGCTATTGTGACAAAGAAAATCACAACTCAGGACCCCCAGCTGTTTACACAAAGTGACACTACAATCTCATAGAGATTTAAATCTACCCAAATTGTCTGCAGAGTTTTTAGGGTCAAGACTGAAAGTGAACAATCTGCTGGTCCCAACAACAATGTTTTCATGCTATAGACATCATGAAAAAGAATTGGTTCCCTTTTTCTGAAGAAAGATACAAATATGCATCTATACCTGTAGCCCATTCAGCACACTTAAAAGAAAATTACGAAAATGCTAAGCTTCTTCTGGAAAAAATTCAGCACAAGGATCATGGTTAGCTAATGTGTGGAGATTTTAAAGTTATTGGTCTGCTACTTGGCCAACAACTTAGTAACACGAAAATGCCTTTCTTTCAGTATGAGTGGGATAGTTTAACAAGAAGTGAACATTGGGAAAGGAAAGTGGCCACCAAGACAGCTCCTGATGTTCAAGTTCAAAAAACATTAAAGGTGAACCACTAGTAGAGAAACAAAATTCTCTTACCTTTTCTGCATATAAAATTAGGTTTATTGAAATTGTTTGTCCAAACTCTCAATAAAGAATGAGATTGTTTCAAGTATGTTTTCGCTCAATTCCCATTCCTTACATTTAAAGGAGGGGAAAAATCAAAGCAGGAATTTTTATTGCACCTCAAATCCATAAGCTGCTGCTAGACTCCATGAATAACTTATTTGACGAATCCATGAACCAAACTGAAACAGACACTTGGACTGGTTTTAAAAATGTAGTATGCAATTTTTTAGGAAACATTAAACACTCAGATTATCAGAAAATTGTTAGTGACATGCTGGGGAAGTTCAGAAAACTAGGCTGCAATATCAGTGCTAAGGTACATTGATCTTGTCCTCTGATCTCAACTATTTCCCAAAAATTTAGGTAGTTTAACTGAAGAGCAGGAGAAAAGATGCCATCAGAATATGAAAGAAATGAAAAGCTACTAAGGGGGGGTGGATGGAATGCCAGTATGTTGGCCTCAATCAGATCATCTGTGCAGTGATCTGATTGAGGTGTATAAGGCCTTGAATGGGTTGAGCATGCTGAATTCTGATGGGATCCTTCCACTTGTTCAGATTACGAACCTAAGGGGGCATAAATTCAAATTAAGAAAAGGCAGATGTAGAATAGATGTGCGGAAATTTGCCTTTAGCCAGCAGGTGGTTAATTGTTGGAACAAACTTCCATCTGTCGTTGTGGAAGTTGATAGGTTAAATAAATTTAAGGAGGAACTGGACAGGCATTTGGAGGGAATGGTGTTTTTTTTTTTTTTTTTTTGGCTGATGCTGCATAAGCTCATACACTTGCTTTCTTGCATCACATGCCACTACTACTACTGTTGGATGCTGAAAAGAGCAACACCTGCAGAAACTAGCTGATGAGGAAGTCAAAAAAGGTGCAAGTTTACTCAGCATAGTGTATAAGAAATTAAATTTGTAGTCATCTATGCTTAACCGGAGATTGCATTTTTTGTTATTTCTGTTTTTACTTATTGTTATTTTTATATAAAAATAACCTATTTACAAAATAACATCATCAATTTGTCTGCTGAGAAGAATTTAAAAACCATGTGAGTCAGCTGTAGATGGCTTTACAAAAGCCAAATCCCTTCCCTTTATCCTGGACTGCTTTTTTTTTTTAAATGAAAACTCCAAACATGAAAGGAATTAGAACCTACAGTACTTAGTACCATGTAGGGATTGAAGATTTAGAATATACGTATTGATATTAGACTTGAATTTCTTTAGATTGTAATTTTCAGGAAATACATGTGAAGGGAAGTTGTTCCAGAAAATGTAAGTTGAAGGGGGAAATGAGGAAAAAGAGAAATTCATTCTGCAAGTTTGAAGATGGTCAGTAAGTGTACGTTGACTGATTGCAGCACATGTTCAGATCAGTTTAGCATTAGCATTAGCATTAGCAGAGGCATATGATGCAAGAAAGCAAGCTTATTCAGCATCAGCCAAAAAAAAAAAAAAAACCCACTCCCATTTCACCCCTCCGTTCGTTCGAAATACCTGTCCAGTTGAGCTTTAAATTTGTTTAGGCTATCAACTTCAACAACAAGTGATGGAAGTCGGTTCCACCAACCAACCACCCGCTGGCCAAAGGCAAATTTCCGCACATCTATCCGACATCCGTCCTTCCTCAATTTGAATTTATGCCCTCTGAGGTGATTATTCTGAGCAAGATGAAGAATCCCATTGGCATTGAGCATGCTCAAACCATTCAAAGCCTTATACACCTCTATCAGATCACCTCGCCGGTGCCTAGTCTCCAGACTCTGTAATTTGCAAAACTTAAGCCTTTCTTCGTAAGAGCAACCCTTTGTTCCATTTACTAATCTTGTTGCCCTTCTCTGTACCCGTTCCAGCAGCTCTACATCCTTCTTGAAATGAGGCCTCCAGACCTGTATACAGTACTCAAGATGTGGCCTTACCATTGCCTTATACAAGGGAATAATCACCTCCTTATCCCTGCTAGAAAAATTCCTGTATATCATTGACAAGACACCATGAGCTACTCTTGCAGCTCGTCTGCACTGCTCAGAGAACTTCATATCTGCCTGCACAATTACCCCCAGGTCCTTTTCATTCTCCACCACTGTCAGTGTAGTACCGCAGAGTTGATACGTTGCTCCGGGGTTACTGTTTCCCATATGCAGCACTTTACATTTGTCGATGTTAAACCTCATTTGCCACCTCTCAGCCCATCTGTTCAACCTTTCCAGATCCTGTTGCAGCAGCATAGCGCCAGTATTGTCCTTAACGACCCTGCCAACCTTTGTATCATCTGCAAACTTGGACATTAAACTTGATATCCCATCATCAATATCATTCATAAACACCGAAAACAACAACGGACCCAACACTGAACCTTGAGGAACTCCACTAATAACATTAGTCCACGTTGAGCAGTGTCCATTGATTACCACTCTCTGTCTTCTGCCACTCAACCATCCCCTTATCCATAGCAGCAATTTGCCTCCAATGCCACACTGCTCCAATTTGTGCAGCAGTCTTCCATGTGCAACAGTATCAAAAGCCTTTCTAAGATCCAAATATATAATATCAAAGTTATTCCCTGCATCCAGTTCTTTTGTGACTACATCATAGTATCCAATCAAATTGGTCAGGCAAGACCTGCCCTTAACAAAACCATGCTGCGTCTGAGCTATAACTGAATTCTTGTCTAGATGATCCTGCAGTGCTTCTTTAACCAGTGCCTCCATTAATTTACCTGGAACAGAAGTTAAACTAACAGGTCTATAATTACTTGTGTCAGCCTTTGATCCTCCTTTGTGAATTGGGGTTACATTTGCACATCTCCAGTCTATGGGTACCTCCCCTGAGTCCAAAGAAGCTCTCATAATTATGGCTAGGGGTTTGCATACTTCCTTTGCTGCCTCCTTTAATATAACTGGATAGATCCCATCCACCCCAGGTGCCTTTTTTATGTTTATCCTCAACAATCTCTCCTCCACTTTCCTCTCAGTTATTACAAAATCATCCAGCTCACTGCCAATGTTTACTTTACCTACATCATTCTCCTTCCTGAATAACTCCTCATGCGTGAATGTAGATGCAAAATACTCGTTTAGATTGTTAGCCACCTGAGCAGGATCCTCAACTGTTGAACCATCAATATCCAGTGGACCAATCTGATTCATCCCTTTCCTTTTCGAGTTCAAGTATGTAAAGAACTCTTTTCTGTTTTTCTTTGCATCCTTTGCCAAGGATTTTTCATAGTCTGCCTTTGCCTGCCTAATCTCCTTTGTGACTTGGTTACAGACCAACTTATATCTATCATAGGCTTCCATGTCACCCATTAATTTGTATGTATCCCATGCATTTTTCTTCTCTGCCACATGTCTCATTAGTTCATCTGACAACCATTTAGGCCTACACCTTGAACAATATTTCTTAGTTGGTATGTAAAGCCTGGTAGCCTCCAAGATTAGTTCCTTAAATGCTTCCCATTTTGAGTTTGCTGTTGGTAACATCATCAGTTGGTCCCACTGTATAGAATTTAAATACTGTCTCAGACCATCATAGTCGCCTTTACGAAAACAAAAACCCTTCCCTTTACCTCTGATGGTAGTTACCTCCTTGAGTAAATCCCACTTCAACACACTGTGATCACTGCCACCTAGTGGTTCATTTATCTGCAGGTTCTTAATGCATGAAGAATCACTACTGATAATCAGATCAAGAGTATTGCTCCCTCTTGTTGCCTCACGAACATGCTGATGTAGAAAACAATCATCCAATAAATCCACAAAAGCCTTGCTAGTGTGCGAGTGACCAACCCACAAATTCCAGTCAATATCTGGGAAATTAAAGTCCCCCATTATAAGACTCTCTGATTTACTGGCCCACTCTATTTCCCTGTACAATATCTTATTATACTCATCAGAGTCATTAGGCCTATAGCACACTCCTACTGTCAATTTTGATTTCCCTATGCTTATGTCACACCAAACTGACTCGACACTGCCCTGTCCATCGATGTCGACTGGCTTCACTTCCTTGGACTTTATGTGTTTCTTAATTAATAGCATAACCCCTCCTCCCCTCCTGACCTGTCTATCCTTTCTATACACATTGTATTCCCCAAATTCCAGTTCCGCATTACTTATATCTGTGTGACACCACGTCTCTGATATCCCAACAATATCTGCCTTTGATGTTTTGAGCAATACCTCAAATTCATCAAATTTATTTACCAAACTCCTAGCATTGGTGTACACGCAGGTATACATGCACCTGTTTCTATTCTTAGCTACCCTAACACAACCCATGTGTTTACTTGTACCGCAATGACTACCAGCAGTCTCTGAAATATCCTGCATCTTGTTTTTTAGACTTCTGCTCATTTCAATAGAAGCAGTGCAAGAATCACTTCCACCTCTGCCACTGGCTACTGTTAATCTATTAGTCCTTGTATCCCCCCCCCCCAACTAGCAGTTTTCCGACCCACCTAACACTGCCTTGACAGCATCAGCAAAAATTCTTGCACCCTTTCTATTTAAGTGTATCCCATCCCTGTAGAAGCAATCTCTCCTGTTAACAAGTACTGTCCAGGCTGAAAAAAATTCTACCCCTTGAGCCTTGCACAATCCCTCCAGGGCCAAATTGATCGACAAGGCTCTCATCATATACTCCCTCCTATCGTGTCTGGGCAGAATTGCAGACACTTTCAAGTTCAACCCTAATTCACGGCTTTTTTTCAACAGTGACCTGTACTTGCTAAGTAATTCCGCCGGTCTCCTACTCTTAATATCATTAGTGCCAACGTGTACAACTATATCACCTTTTGTGCCCTTAAAAGATGATATCCGCTCTACAACGTCATCAACCTTTGCTCCTGGCAGACATACCCTGGTCCTATTCCACCTATCCTTTTTACAAAGTATGTTCCCCGTTTCCCTGACAATAGAGTCACCAACAACTACTAGTTCCTGTGGGACCAGCGCATTCTGCCTAGGGGGCTGCTTCTGTGTTGCCTGATGACCAAGTGCAAGCTCTGGCGTTGATGTGGGCAGCTGAGAGCTTGATGGGCCCCTCAATTTATTTCCTTCGAGGGCATCCACCCTGTCCTTCAAGCTCTCATAAAGGCCCATAACAACGCTGAGTTGTCGCCTGATTTCCTTGCACTCCTTACATCGTGCACACACAAAGACATCCCCCTTGGCAGTATCATGTCCCGTACCCGACTGCTCCGCAAACATCAAGCAAACAGTGCATTTTAATAGACTGTGATTCAGAGGGCAACTGCCCCCCTCAGTTCTCCCCTGAACCACAGCACTCCCATTAGCTTGAGCCTTTTGCTTTGCTGCTCTGGTCAGAGTCATGATTCCGATTTAATTCAATAAAATTCAAAACAAAAATTAAATCCTTAAGTTATATCCCAAAACAGTTATGTTATATATATTTTTTTTTCGGTATCTAGTGTTTTCTACGAGTTCCCTTTATACAACTTCCGTATCACGTGTACCACTATAGTTATGTATTAATTATTTGTTACGATTAAGTCGTTATATATATATATATATATATATATATATATAGAGTTAAAAGTACAATTTAATTGACAATAAAGTTTATCAAGATTAATAGATTTACTGATTAATTGACAATATTATATTATGCACTATACGACACTAAGCTTATGCTATCGTGTAAAAATGGCGGGAATTCACGAACGGTATTTCTACGGACTCGTAAGTATTGATTAGCTTCCAAATCTCGCTATCTCAATTTAGAATAAACTAAGGATCCTGACTAGGTCTATAATCTACTTATAGAAGATAATTTGATATAACAGTTGGTTAATAAATCGACTAAATTTGGTTAAAAAAAAAAAATTTGGTTTGTGACACGTGGATTTGATACCGTTACCGATACTAAGTAATATCTACAAAATCTCTGTCTAAGTTAAACTTTAAACTAAGTATCGTAACTACGAATATAAAGCTACTCTAGAAAATAAGTTAATATGACAATTTAAACTAATAAAGCAGAAAATAAATCAGGAAAAACTTCTCTGTTTGAAGAGCTTTATGGAGCAATGCCCGCACAGGCTAACCTCGCACCCAGACTTTTTGGAAGAGAGGGGGCAATTACAGAAGCCAATTCAAAAGAACAGAGCCCATGGAAGTATCTATAGAGAAGGCATAGCTGAAACAGAACATCTGTGCCACAGGGAGTGGAGGGATTTTTATAAGAGATAGACCATTAATTAACCTAACTGCCCTTTTTTGAGTGGAGTCTAGGAACCCGAGAGTGGAAATTTGCCCGTATCCAGATGGTTCCTAAGAACGGCAACAAATCCCTCTCATCCATTTATCACCACGTTGCACTTACTCCTTCTTATAAGTAATGGAGAAATCCATTACTTATAATAAACTATTTTGAATAAAATAGTTTATTATAAGTAACCACCACCTAAACTATTTTGAAACCTTCCATCTGGTCAATGATTGCTAATATGGATTACATCAGTATCGATTCACTGGTGATATACTGGCTTACATTGCCAACCTATGGTAAAATTCAATGGAAAACTGTAGTGAAACTGAAGCAATTGCTCTTGACATTTCAAAGGCTTTGATTGTGTTTGGCACAGGGTCTTCTAAATAAGCTTCCATCTTATGGATTGCTGATTGTTCTTTGTAATTGGTTATCCAGTTTTCTCCCTGACTGCTCATTGCAGGTGATGGTAGGTGGCTCTGTTTTTTAACTTCTCCACTAATGCTGGTGTTCCCCAAGGTTCAGTTCTTTCTCACACTCTTTTCTTCTTGTATATTAATGAGCTCCCATTGACTGGCAAACCTATTCATAATTTAGCTGATAACAGCACACTGTATTCCACCTTCCAATTTGAAAAACCCTTGCCATGCACAAACAACTTCACTTCTCCAATGTCCACTTACCAATTCCTTAAATGCTGATCTCCAGGTAATTCTCCAGCAAAGCAAGATAACTTTAATTTCAGTCCTCTCTTATATCTTGAAAAAAGGGTTCTTCAGCTCCTATGATTATCTTTGATGACACTCAGATTTCTATAGAAGGTCATATCTCTTTTAGGAATGACCTTGACCTCTAATCTCCCTTGGTTATAAGTACCACAAATATTGCTTTCTCTGCATCTAAAAAACTGTGTTTTCTCTTTTGCTCTTAGTATTAATTTTCTTCTAAACAACTACTTACTGTGTACAAATCTCAAATCCACCCTGCCATGGAATATTGTTCGTATGTCTGGGGTGGTGCCTCCTATACTCCACTCAAAAGAGAGCAGTTAAATTAATTAATGACCCATCTCTTACAAAATATCTCCTCTCTGTGTCATAAACATTCTGTTTCTGCTGCATGCCTTTTCTATAGATACTTCCATAGGCACTGTTCTTCTGAATTGGTTTCTGAAATTCCCCCTCTCTTCAAAAGTGAGTTTGAAGTTCAACTGGTCTGAACATTATGCGCCTCAATCAGTCAACCTCCATTAACTTTCCAACTTGAAACTCACAGAACCAACTTCTTTTTCCTAATTTTTCCCTTCAACTTACATGTTTTCTGGAACAACTTCCCTTCACCTGTATTTCCTGAAAATTACAATCAATAAAAATTCCCATTTAATGTCAACAAATATCTTTTCTCATCTTCTGTGTAACTAAAAACTATTGGTTCTGATATCTTTTCCTTCTAATAACTCCCTTCATATATATTTCCTGAAAATTACAATCAATAGAAATTCCCATTTAATATCAACAAATATCTTTTCTCATCTTCTATGTTACTAAGTCTATTAGTTCTAATATCTTTTGTTCTTCGGGTTTTCATTAAAAAAAAAAAAAAAGGAGGATTTAAAAAAATAATAATAATTATTATTAAAAGTTGCTTATTAGGAAATTTTCATTTGAAACAAATAGTTAACTCAAACAGAATAGAAGTGTAGAATATAAGCAATCACATATAAAATTAATAGATAAGAACACAAGAAATGAAGAAATAAATATGCATTAGTTGTATGTGGATTTTTGATTTCTTGTTTTATTACCTCTTGAATATTTTTCAAGAGGTAATAAAACAAGTGCGTCAGTATTTTGCAAACTTCTTGTGTCGTGGCTATGTGAAGATTATGATCTGTTAACCTCAACCTTTGATTTTTTGAATTTCACTTTGGAAAACACAGCTTCTCATCTTTTTAAGTACTTCTGATAAGGTACAGTTTAGAGATTGTTTGATATGAAAGATTACATGGAAGGATATAGTCCCAAATTGAGAGGAAAAACAAAGGCACAAGTCTTTTAGATGCTACTGATTAAAATTTTATTGCAAATAAAAAAAAATTAAAAGAATAAAAAAGAACAGTTTAATGCCCTTTTTTTTTTTTTGCCAAGTAATTGCAGGTTATTACATTAGTTGCCCATCCCTACTTTATACAAGAACTGTTCAATAAAAAATGATCATAATTTAATTTTTATTTTTTTTTTTCACAACATACCTTTATTAATCATCCATATTTTGACGGTCCTTTTCAAAGTAGTCCCCATTTGATGAAATGCACTTACCCCAAAGTTTCTGCCATTCTTCAAAAATATGGTGGGAGCCATTTTTTGATGTGCATTTGAGAATTGCCTCTGATGTCTTTACAACTTCTTTTGACAACTGGAAACTTTTTCCTTGCAGCTCCTTTAAATTTGAGAATAAAAAAAAAAAAAATTGCAGGGCAGATGAGGAACCCAGTTAACATTAATGCTGGGTAAGTACTCTGACAGTATGAGCAATGTGAGGTGCCACATTGTCGTGATGCAGCATCCATCCACCTGTATGGAATTGTCGTATGCGACAAATGTGATGTGTGCAGTGCAGTACAGTTCTGTAGTAAGGTCCTGTAATAGTTATGTGATGTGGCACAACATGCTGATAAACCATTCCTTGAATGTCAAAAAAAAAAAAAAAAAAAAAAAAGACCATAACCTTTCCTGCAGAAGTCACAAATTTTGTCTTTTTTTTTTTTTTTTTCTTCAGTGTTGGGGAAGGTGTAGACTTCCAATCAGAGCTTTGTTGCTTATTCTCTGGGACAAAATGAAGAAGCCATGTCTCATCCATCGCTATCACCATGTGCAGAATCTCACCATCTTAAATAATGTTCTATTGCAGCTCCTGATGAACCTCCACGTGAACTTGCTGTTGCTCAGGTGTGAGTAGTCTTGGAACCCACATGCACAAACACATCATATTCAAATATTGGTGGAGAATATTGTGCATACTTCCTACTGATATTCTCAACATTTTTGCCAGTTTCCTTACTGTTATACAGCAATCTTCTTTTGTAATTACAGAATACAGTGTTTTTTGGTTTCTGTGGTAACAGCAGTGGTTGGAGTTTTAAGACCACCGATTTTTGTGATTGGATTACGTCCATATTTAAACAATCTATAAGCCTCCTGCAAACTGTGCTATATGGAAGCATAGATACTCCATATTCCTCTTTTAACATTTCATATGCTTCAGCTGATATTTTCTTGAGATTGAAACAAAATTTGAAAGCAGTGCACTATTCTTTGTGTGTCATGTCCATTGCTATGTAGGCAGAACTAAACAGGCATAAACTTGACTGACTGCCAAGGTCACACTGTGCACACTAATGAACTGTGCAGTTACTATGTGATGCAGCTTGGTTTGGTCCTAAATTCTTTAGCAGCTAGAAATAGCAAGCAGTATGGTTCATGAAAAATTATGATTAGTCTTTATCCCTTGAAAGGGTAATTCTTGGATTATGTGATGTGTAGGCTGCCTTCAAAACTCTGACCTCACTGCTGGTGAGTGCAGATTCTTATTCAGTAGGAGTTTGATGAAGATGCAAAAGAGCAAATTGTACGCAGCATTTTAATTTTCACTGTAGAGTACAGGAACTTAGGGTAGAGTGAATCCTGCTTCATGCAGATGGTTCTTGATGGATTGGTTCTTGATGGATTGCTGACTGTTATGGAACAACTTGGTTGTTCTGTAAACTCCTTACAGATATATACACAACTGTCATAATGTGGATGTGCAGTGCCAGTATATTTGCAAATACTACAGTTATCTTTTATCAGTGTTGCTATTCATTCACATCCTGTATATCATCAAGATGTCCATTATCGTTATGACAGAAATGCGATTTCAGTGCCCATGCTTTACTTTCATGTGCACATTCTGTCAGCTGTCTGCTACTTTATAGCATTGAAGCTGCTCAGGAATCAGATGTTGCTTACATCGTAGTTTGTTTGCTATTCTCTTCTGCCTGTCTTTATACAAATTTGCAATGGAGCAGCTCTATAAATTTGAGTCTTATAAACTAATGAGTAGTGTACTGTCATAGAATGCACTACATTTTTTTGCAGTTTTATAAAACTTAGCTTTTTTGACATTTGTCTTTGTTAATGTTTCATCTGATCCTTAGGATAATATTGTGAATATTAGTGAATTTACATTTAGTGCACTTCAACTTTGTTAAGTGGAATAGGATTAAGTTATGAGTTAAACCTTTGGATTTGTTTATTCTTGTTCCATGTCAGTATTTTCAATGATTTTCTTCTCTTTAACAGACTAACTTATAGAATATAATCTTGGCAAGTAAGTAACATTAATATGGCTAGTCTTAAAGGGTTTAACTTTGTGGTATTTACACAAAAAAGGTTGTATGTGTCTGGGGACCATTTTGACTCTGTTGGAAATTTCTCCAATTTTTAATAGAGGAACTAAAGGAAAATGTTTCTTGAAAGAAAGTTATAGCTAATCAAAGGAGTGATTTTAAAGAAGAGAGGTGACGAGTTATAATTTACCATTCAGGCAAAATGGCATCTTTTCATAGCACCTTTTCAATAATTTGAATCAACTTGAAATTTTGAGTAACTGGGAAGCAAAGCAGTGTTCTATATTTTGTGAATTAAATTACATAAGCACGCATTTTTAAATGTTGTTTAATACTTATTGAAACAAATGTTGGTTTTTGTTTCGTTTTTTTTATAAGACTATATATCGCATTAGAAATTTTTACAGAATGCTATTAGAGTTTCAATAGATCCATTTATTATTTCTAATCCCATTTCATCTTGGCAGGTCATTATGTATGAAATGTTTTGTTTCACATGGAAATATTTTGTTTTTTTTTTATTCAATATGTAAAAAGATATATCCCATCTTCCTCATAGAAAAATAAGTGCTAACTATTTTGAACAAGGACAAATTGTTGTTGTCCTGTTTACATATAGTACACTAAATAATGCTTATCGCATTTCAGGTTATTCTACAAGCCATTTCATAGAACAGAATGCCCAAGAAACATCAAATCCCAGCTGTACTATTGGTGAAAGACCACAGTGTATGGTGTGTAAGAGGCTATTTTTCAACAAACAAAGTCTGCAAAGACATTTAGATCGTCACAGAATCAACCGTAAACGTTACCTTTGCGATATTTGTGGAAAAACTTATTCTCATGTCACAGGGCTCTACCATCATCGTATTGTACATAAAGAAGTCTTCCGTTACCAGTGTACATTATGTAATAAGACGTTTGTTTACCATGCAGCTCTTCAGAAGCATGTTGCTGAAAAACATACAAATAAATAGCAAATGTTACTTGGGATATTACTATATATACTCGCATAAATTTTTCTCATCCACAGTTGCATAGTGATGTCTTTGTTTTGCTTATTTAAAAAAAAAAATTTCTCATGAAATTTTCCCCCCTTTTCAAAATGAATACTTTCAGTTTTACTGAAAAGAAAAGCATTTTAATTTTCTCTTAAATTAGTATAGCTTGGTCATAATTTAACTGCATATAAAACTGCTTCAGAATTATTTTCTGTGATGGGATTGTTTCTTTTTCTTTTAAGAACATGCTGTAAAACAAATGCTTATGTAGCTATAAAAGAATATAAATTTCAATGATTTTCACAATTCCTGGTTAGAACTTTGACAATATTTAATTGAGTTACATGTAGATCTTATTTTAATTTGCTTACATTACTAAATAGGACATTTTTTAAGATTGTGAAATATTTTGCTTGACTAGCTTATTTCTTCAACAGAATTTAGTATAATTTTAGTATAATGAGTCCTATGGAAAAGTTTTAGTGATATTTTCAAAGACAGCAGAAATTATAAAAGAAAAGCAGTTGCCTTATTTTCTGATTTGTTAATACTCATTTGGCTCTTGAGCTGGATAATTGCTTCAATTACACAAGTTGCAGTGTATTGTTCATGTTTATTTTATTAAATTTTCTTTTTACTTTCTTTTTCTTTTTTTTTTAATTTCAAGCTCCATTAATAATTTTTTTATTTATTTATTATTATTATTATTTTTTTTTTTTATTGAATTCATTCAGCATGATAAGGTCATTTATATTATTAGGTATTGTCTGTGGAGTCCTCACTTTGATGTTCCTTTTTCAGATTAAATAATTATTTTGAAAAATGATATTAAGGCCTTTAGTTTTTCAAAATCTGTATAGAGCTGCATATTTCGATATATACTTGTATGTTTTGTAATGAGAAAATTAAGTATTCACTTTCATGGTCCATTGCTTTTTTTTTTTTTTTTTTTATATATTCCATAAGATTATATTTAACTAACATTTTAGTGATATGGGGGAGTAGAAAAGTAGTGTGTAATGGAGCTTGTTTCTTTGAGTTATTATACAAATAACTACAAACTTTTGACCCAGATAAAATTTTGTTCATCATATAATAATAATATGGTTAAATGAATTCAATTTTCTCATTCTGATGCAGTTGTATCAGTAATTCATTCTGAAGTACAGTTTGTACTTGTTTCAAATGAAGTGTTTATTTTGTTAAGAATTTTTTAGAATAGTGCCCAACTGTGTAGTGCCATTAGATTTACAATCGTGGCTATGAACTTTCAGGTGTCGTCACAAGCCGCATAACATGGCGAAACGTGCAAGCAGCAGGTAGGAGAACAAGCTTCAGGGAAAAGCCCCAGTGTACCGTGTGCAAGAGACAGTTTTTCAGCAAGCAGTGTCTTCAAAGACATTTAGACTGCCATAAGCCCAACAGGAACATTTATTCATGTAATATTTGTGGCAGGACATTTTCGCACATCACAAATCTTTATCAGCATCGTACACTCCATGAAGAGGTATTCCGCTATAAGTGTATGGTGTGTAGCAAAACATTTGTATATCAAGCTGCCTTACAGCGGCATCTCATGGAGAAACATAAAAGCCTTACATGATCATAACACAATTTTATAAATTTTTCTTCTGTTATTTTCTTAATAAATACTTTCCATGAAGTGTTTTATGCTTCAGTGTCTAGGATATTGATTCATTAGTTTTCCATAATATATTTATCTGAAAATTTGGTTTCCTTTTGCACAAAATGTAGTGCCCACACAGTTCTGTTTTTAATAGATAAATTAAATTCTTGGGATTATCAGATCTGTCAGATGTTCAAAAAGTATGTCTTAGTGCAAGTACCCAATTTACTGAAAACTAATGAAACCAATTTAATATAAATATAGCCACATGTTAATAACAGATTCTTTCTCATGAGACCAGAAAGTACAAGCAGTTGGCACTGTACAATATGCAGAGTGAAACTTGCTATCACAAAGTTGACAGCCTGATGATGACTAAAAGAATGTGAAATGAATTCTTTAAAATGTTTTTTTTAACCCAAATTTATTAAAATAAAACATCTTTCATTACTGTGAATCTTTCTTAACTTTTCATTAACTAACTTAAAAGCAGATTTATTTACTTTCATAGTTCTCTGTTTATGATTTGTGTCCATCCACCTCATTTACTTTTTGCATGAATGAAAGATTATAAACTACAGAAACTTTGTTATTTTGAAAACAAAATAATTTATTTGTGGTTGAAACACCACAAATAAGAAAAAATATTGGTTAGGGAGGAATTAAAAAAAAAGTACATTATCATAGTCTTAGTTAATATTGTCAGTGTCACATTATTCCAAAGTTTGAAGAAAATGGTAGTGATAAAGAAATCAATGGCGCTCTGAACTGTGTCCGCATGAAATTAATACCAACAGTAATAATATAAAGAAGCATTGAGAAAAGAAGATATTTAAAGGGATTTATTAATATTTATTTTTATTTATTATTTTTTTACCTTCTCCATTTGTAGCAGTAAATATCTCTGGTGGGGAAGGAGTGCTCAGGTCCCTGTATAATTGATAAATGGAACTGAAACCATGACTTATTGTTATAACTCTTATTAAATCCTTGTAGTTTCAAAATTAGTGATGCTCTCTTGAAATGCATTTCAAAAATTGATACTTAAATGTTAACCGTTTGAAGTATAGATATTTTAAAAAAAAAGTTATTCAGTATTTTGGTCATGATAATAGGTGTTTAAGGTGAAATTAGTAGTCTCAGCCTTCATAGGATTTTTGAAGTGTAATTTACTTTAGAAGGTTTGAAAAATCAAACTTTATATATAAAATAACCAGTGATGAACAAGTAGTGTTGCAATATTGAGCATAATTAAATTTAACCACTCCCCAAAGAATTTCCACTGAATAAAGCATATTCTTATTGTCACAATTTTTCCTAGTGAAACTTTTATGTTATAGGATAACAGAACAGAGCAAGCATACCAGTCTCTTAGAACATAATCAGCCTTATAAAATTAAAATATGTTTGCAATAAGACCAGTTCATAAAAAAAAAGGAAAAAAAGTGTGTGTGTGTGTGTGTGTGTGTGTAGTAGTTTATTCATTTTCCTTATTCTCAACAAATGGTTTAAGGGGTTATGGACTTCATCTCCAAATAAACAGATGCATTAATAAAGCAGTGAAATTTATATCATAATATGCAATATATTTATCAAAGCAATTTACAAATGTGAATTATAAGCATAGTAATGTTCTCATTCCATCTGTTTTACTATCATTCTTTGCTTTGTTTGCTGTATGTAACAAGTTGGTGATCTTAGAAACCACAAATCTGTGTAGGTTACAGGTTTGAATGGCTACAGAGGAGGGCTAACAGTTGTGATGAACATCCAAGCAGCAATAATGCATATCAATGAATATTCTCTTTAGAGTGTTAACTAAATTTGTTCAACTGAATTCTTAATTATAATTTTCTGTGATCCATGATGAACACTACAGTTAGAACCAGAAAATCTGGCATTTTTTGAATATTTCTCCAGTGGTTGTTGATTGTACAAGAACAGTGATTATTCATGCATTAAGAATCTGCAGATAAAGGAACCACAGGGTGTCAGTGATCACAGTGTGACAATGTGGGATTTACTCAAATTTGCAACTACCATCAGGATAAAGGGAAGGGTTTTTGCTTTCGTAAAGGTGACTACATTGGTCTTGGACAGTTTTTAAAATCTGTACAGTGGGACCAACTGATAATGTTACCAACAACAAATTCTAAATGGGATGCATTTAAGGAATTAATCTTGGACACTACTAAGTTTTTCATACCAACTAAAAAATACTGTTCAAGGTTTAAGCCTAAATGGATGACAGATGAACTAATGAGATGCAGCAGAGAAGAAAAATGCATGGGATGCATATAAATTATCAGGAGACAGATGCCTATGGTAGATATAAGATAGTCTGTAATCAAGTCACAAAGGAGGTTAGGCAAGCGAAGACAGATTACGAGAAATCTTTGGCAAAGGATCCAAAGAAAAATAAAGAGTTCTTTACCTATGTGAACTCTAGAAGCAAAGGGATGAATCAGATTGGTCCACTGGATATCGATGGTTTGATTGTTGATGATTATTCTCTGATAGCTGCCGAACTAAATGAGTATTTTGCATCTACATTCACACATGAGGAGTAATTAAAGGAGGAGAATGCCGGAAATTTATCAAACTGTAACAGGGAGCTAAAGGATTTCGTAATAACTGAGAGCAAAGTGGAGGAAAAATTGTTAAACATAAGAAAGGCACTTGGGGTGGTTGTGATCTACCCAGTTATATTAAAAGGATGGAGCAAAGGAAGTAAGCAGGCCCTTAGCCATGATTATGAGGGCATCCTTGGACTCAAGGGAGCTCCCAACAGACTGGAGATGTGCAAATGTATCCCCAATTCACAAAGGGGGATTGACAGTTGACATGAGTAATTACAGACCTGTTAGTTTAACTTCTGTTCCAGGAAAATAATGGAGTCACTGGTTAAAGAAGCACTGCAGGGTCATCTAGACAGGATTGCAGTTATAGTTCAGACACAACATGGGTTTGTTAAGGGGAAGTCTTGTCTGACCAAGTTGATTGGATACTATGATGTGGTCATAAAGGACCACCTCATATGTCTTCTAACTCTTCCGCTAATGCTGGTGTCCCCCAAAGGTTCAGTTCTTTCCCCCATTCTTTTCCTCTTGTATATTAATGACATTCTTCCATTGACTGGAAATCCTATCCACAGTTTTGCTGATGATAGCACGTTGCATTCCACTTTCCATTTTGAGAAACCTTTCCCTGCTCAATCAGCTTCAACTTCTAGAATATCCACTACCAATTCCTTAAATGCTGATCTCCAGGCAATTCTCCAGTGTGGCAAAGACAACTTAGTTGATTTCAATCCTTCTAAAACTCTGTCTTGTCTTATATCTTGCAAAAAGGATTCTTCTGCTCCTATGCTTATCTTTGGTGACACTTTAATTTCTAGGCAAAATTATACATCTCTTTTGGGGATTACCCTGACTTCTAATCTCTCTTGGCACAAGCACATTACAAATATTGCTTCCTCTGCATCTAAAAAACTTGGTTTTCTCTTTCGCTCTCAGTGTTACTTTTCTTCCAAACAGCTGTTCACTCTGTACAAATTGCAAATCCGCCCTACCATGGAATATTGTTCCCACATCTGGGGCAGTGCCCCCAAAACCTCGGGCTTCTAGATTCCATTCAGAAGAGGGCAGTTAGGTTAATTAATGACTCCTCTTTAACAGAGTCTCTCCACTCACTGTCTTATAGATGTACTGTTTTGGCTGCATGCCTTTTCTACAGATACTTCCATGGGCATTGTTCTTCTGAATTGGCTTCTATAATTCCTGCTTTCTCTTTCAAAACAGTCCGAACACGTGCTGCCACCAGCGAACATCCATTTACTGTCCGACTTCAAACTCACAGAACCAACTTTTCATCTTCCTCGTTTATTCATTCAACTGCTGTTTTCTGGAACAACCTTCCTTCGTACGTATTTCCTGAAAATTACAGTCTACAGAAGTTCAAGTCTAATGTCAACAAATATCTTCTTTCATCTTCTCAACCTCCAACCCAAGCATGGTACTAAGTACTGTAGGTTCTAATACCTTTCATGGTTGGGGTTTTCGTAAAAAAAAAAATTAAAATAAAATGTTCTATTAATAATTTGTGTTCTACATATTTCCTAGATTGTATGTCGTTGTTGTTTATTTCCAATCCATAAAATCATGCATTTTGTGTAGTTCGCAGTACTTAAAGTACAACAGTGTGCATTTAGTTTTTAAGGGGATTCGATTGTAGAAGTTATATTGCAATATTTATACCACATATTAAAAAACATTGGACAATCAAAACACCCATACTGCAGACAGCATTCGAACTGCAACTGTTATGTTTTAGGCAGGCGCATTGTCCAGTCCGGCAGCATTTTGGCTTAATGCTGGTGACCATCATTCTCTGGAGATTATAAGAATCAGAGCTGCTGCATTATCTAATAAAAAAAATAACAAATTACCTCTCAATATGTAGGCTATTTATATAACGTTAAAAAAAATAATAATAATAAAACAGAATTTTCAAAAATCTGCCATTTTCTGGGTCTCAAGCATGCCAGATTTATGGGATTCTACTGTAGTTTCCAAAAACAAGAATTTATCCTGGCTAGACTGAATTGAACACACACAGAATGCATGCATTCAAAGTCAGAACATCAGAGCCTCACTGCTGAAACTATATTATTCCTCAATCAGTTAAACATTTTATATTAGAATGTTCTGCCTGTGACACAACATACACTGAGTGATCACTGAATTATGACCACCTACCTAATACTTCGTAGATCCTCCTTTTGCCTTCAGTACAGCAGCTATCCGACATAGCATTGATTCAACAAGATGTCGGAAGCGGTCGGGAGGTATGGCCAACCAAGCTGTGTGTAATGCAGTCAGCAATGCAGTTATGGAGATGATTGGTGTATCCAGATGCCTGATATACCTTTCCATAGTGTCCCACAAATGCTCTGTGGGAGGAGTTCAGACGCCATGTGATATGCTGGAAGTCAGAACTGTGTTCCTCAAACTATTCCTGCACAAGTGCCCAGTGGCTCGGTGTATTGTCATCTTGGAAGACACCATCGCCATTCTGGGAAAAAGTGTAACATAGCGGGTGTACACAGTCAGCAAGCAGTTGATGATAGCAGAGACCACTGATACGTTGTTCCGCATGCACCAAGGTTCCAAGTTCCTGCCAGTGAAACATGCCCCACACCATATAACTGCCTCCACCGGCCCTGCACTTTTGATACCATGCATGATGGATAAAGAGCCTCATGTTGTTGATGTCAAATCTGTACATGATCATCCACAGTGTGGAGTAAATAACGTGACCCAACTGACCAGCACACCTTCTTCCAGTTTCTAACGTCCAACTTGCATGCTCTTTGCACCAGGTGAGTCTTTTATACCGATGAACCTTGGTTAGGAGAGGATGCTGTAGGTGTCGTCTGCTGGTATAGCCCATATGTGCAAGCATGCAACACATGGTCATGGCAGATATTGTTCCGGGTTGGCCCATGTTGTATTGGGTAGTCAATTCTTTAATAGTGCTGCACCTGTTTGCCTGTACGAGTCGTCGGACCTGGTGCTCACTTCTAACATCAACCTTTCGCTGACCTTTTGCAGTTTTGCCACCGCATCATTGTTTGACCATTTTGATGCCAGTCCTGGTACACTTTAACTACGGTGGCTCTCAAACACCCCCGCCAGTTCAGCCGTTTTGGAAATCAAGGCACCAGCTCGTCGAGCACCCAAAATCTGTCCTTTATAAAAGTCCGGTAAATCCTTCCTTTTACCCATCACCTTGGAATTTTACTACCTACTGAACCACTTGCACCCTATCTGTGCTATGTAGGTCGACTAACTCCGCACTCTTGTAACTCACGTGGTCAATTGGTTGCATTCAGTTTTCATAGGGGTGGTCATAATTCAGTGATCACTCAGTGTAAGTCCACAACACAATGCAATACCTATGAAACAATCCAGCTTCTGAAAATATTAGGAGATAGCAAAGCCATATCAGCTGTCTTCTTTTATTTAAAGGTAATACACTACTATAACCAGTTATAGCAATCTAATACTGTCACAACAAAACTATAGACAGCCAACAAAAGTAAAGTAAAAATCAAGTGGGGTGGGTCAGAGCACAGACAAACCAAAATAAACCACCTTAGACAAAGGTGCACTATATAGGCCCATGCACCATTAAAAATCAAAACCCAACTTACATTCACTGGTCAAAACTGAAATGAAGCCAAGAGAGTGAGAGAGAAATGCAGAGATTTCTTTGTCTTTTTGCTGCTTGGAATCTTTGACAAAAGTTATAAAGTTAAAGTGACCAAACTCCAAATTTTATTTATAATTTTGAATTTTGCTCAGAGAGAGAGAGAAAGCAAACTTTTCTTCATGCATTCCTTTCAAATGTTATAAAATTATTTTTGGATCAATTATGTGATGCATTTTGATTTCTTGTTTTGTAAAGGGCAATGCCTTTGAATTTCAAATCATCAGCAACATGAACAGCTTCTTTCTCATAAAAATCCAGTGTTGACAGTCAGCACTGGAGTTTACTTATGTTACAGTTTAAGTTTGAGAATTAGGTTTGATAATTTTTGCCATGTGTTATGCAATCTCTAAGTCAAGCATAATCAAAAAAAAAATTTTTTTTTTCTTTTGTTAACAAAAATGACAGTTTCAGCAATTCCACATATATTGCTCCCTTGAAGCTCTCAATTTATGACATATTTGTTGATCCTGACAAATATATATCATAGAATAAAGTTAGCAAACAGTGTAGAGATTTGAACTCTATCACACTACCTGAAAAATACATATTGTCTGTATGTAGTACAGGCAGACATCACTTCAAAATTGTCCCCCCCTTCCATATCTGGTATGTGCATGCACACTTTGTTGTCAGTTTTGTTTTATAGACAAGTAAATGCTCAGCAATATTAGCATTATGAGATCTGCTCATGAAATGAAGTTTATATATATATATATAGTTATAATTTGGCTACTGATGGCTACATTGGTCACTAGATGGCTTTTTTCACTACTTTAAATAGAAACATATGCTTAACTTTGTGTGGATGTGTTTAGAAAAATTTCTTTGAGTGGTGTTGGTATGTTTGCTTTTGTCATTTGATTATTGTGAAATATATTGGAAAAATAACATGTTTGAGCTTTTCTTCTGTAAATAGTTATTCCAGTTGCTTTTGTCATTGATTTTTGTTGTAAAAATAGCAGATAGTAGCAGTTCAAAAATGGAAATTTGTGATAATCAGATGTGGATCAAAAAAAAATTAACTTTTATTAGTTCACAGCAGATTATCATTTTTTTCCCATATTAGTATTAGTAGTGGCAAATGATACAAGGAAGCAAGCTTATAAAGAATCAGAAAAACACATACACACTATACACTTCTCCCATCCATGCCATGCAAGAATACCACACATCTATCCTAAGGAGGTTATTATCCAATTGCATAAGTCTACACGTTGAGTACTGCATAGAGGGCTGGAAGCTTCATTTTAAGAAGGATGTGGGTCTGTAAGAATGGTGACCTGAAGAGCAATAAGATTAGTTGAGGACACAAAAGGATACTCTTACAATGAAAGATTTCAATTTTGAAAGTCACAGTTGGAAGCCTTATTAAAGTGTTTAGAGCTTTAAATGGATTGAGTAAAATGCTTTTTTGAAAACATACATAAGGTGATATAAATTGAAAAAGGATGGCTGTGGCCAAATGTGCAAAAATTTTCTTTCAGCCATAGAGTAATTCATTGTTAGTATAAACTTCCCCCGGGTGTGATGTGTAAGAGGATAGGTTGAATAAATTAATAAATTTAAGGAAGAATTAGATAAATTGTTTGAGAGGGAATTGGACAGATGAAGTTTGTGTGTGTGTTTTTTTTTTTTTTTTTTGCTGATGCTGTATAAGCTTGTTGCTAGCCATTGTTTTTTAGTTCAAATAAAATCAGTTTACATTTGTTTATACACTTATGATGTCATTAGCATTAGTAGAGGTATATGATGTAAGGAAGCAAGCTTATATAGCATCAGCCAAAAAAAAAAAAAAAAACCCACAGATACAGACAGGAAACAACTTTCCCAATGAGAAAAAAAAAAGCAGTTTAATTGGCAAAATTCATTAAATATGATATCTAAAGAGAAATACCTCGTCCAATTTTAACTGACATATTTCTGCAAAAATTCAACAAAGGGACCCCCCCCTTTGTTGAAGGGACCCCCCCCAGAAAAAGCCTAAACCTAAAAATAAGCAAGATGGACTCCCCTGCCTTTTACTTGAAGTATCCCATAATATTATTTTCCAGGGTGATTCAAAAGTCTCCATACATACGGAAAATGGTCACTTTTTTTTTTAACAAACTAACTTTATTCACAAAACATGGTTGCCATTCCTTTGAAAACACGTACAGATGTGTCTCTCCCACTCATGTTGAGCTCACATTAATACATCTGGTGTTATGCACGTAATTGCATTTCGAATGCATTCCTTTAGGTGATTCATGTTCTGTATTTTTTCCTGGAACATCATGGCCTTCAAGTGGCCCCACAATTAAATTTTGAGTGGGCTGAGGTCTTGGGACCTCGGACACTACTCCACCGGACCATGGCGACCAAGCCAGGAACCTGGAAACTGCTGATCCAGCCATCAGCGCATTATTCCCTGTCTGATATTGAGTGAGAGACTTTTGAATCACCCTGTATATTTTGGCTAATGGGAGAAACCCTGGGGTCTGCCACAACATCACTTGAATCACCCTGTATATTAAGGTTAGGAGTTTTCGAAAAACTTATGTTAAAGTTTCATCGGGTCACTTGAGATATCAGATAAAAGGATGCAAGGTCAGCATGATTACTGTGGAATACAGTAAATAATGTAAAAGGAGCCGCCTCCGTAGCCAGGTGGGAAGGAGCAGCAGCAGCGCGTAGCACACGCTTCTTGATTAGACCGGGGTTCGAGCCCGTCACCACCAAATACGGAGAATGCGGAAAGGTCAGGGAATGACCACCGCACCGGAGCAATATGGCCTTAGTTGCTAATGCTCCTAAAAACCAAATAACAACAACAACAATGTAAAAGGAACACAATGTTAATGTTACATTAATGCAGTTTGCATGGCCAGATCATTAAACCAATGCACATGGTCCTCTAGCTCAGAAAAATCACCTGAGAGGGCATAAATTCAAATTGAGGAAAGACAGATGTAGGATAGACAGATGTAGGATTTGCCTTTAGCCAGCGGGTGGTTGGTTGGTGGAACAGACTTCCATCCCTTGTGGTGGAGGTTGATAGCCTAAATAAGTTTAAGGCTCAGCTGGACAGGTATTTTGAACGAACAGAGGGATGAAGTGGAAGTGGGTTTTTTTTTTTTTTTTGGCTGATGCTGCATAAGCTTGCTTTCTTGCATCAAATGCCTCTGCTAATGCTAATGCTAAAAATCTGTACAAATACATAACAGTTTTGACTCAATTTTAATTATAGAATTCTATTTGCTCCTGTAGCTGATATTGAGTGAGTGCAATATCAGATATATATCAACTATAACATATATAACAGAACATGGAAAATGTTGCAGCTGCCTGGTTAAATGTTGTGACGTTGATTTTTAGGAGCATCAGTGACTCAGACTTGCTTTGTTTCGTATTATGTTTGTATATGTTCATGGACCAATTTGAATGTAGGTGCAGGCAAAAAAACCCAGAATAAATCCAGAGGGGTAAACCTTTACCCCTCCACCTGAAATTGATGGACTACAGCCTCGATTGAAGAGACCTTTATAAATCCCTTCAGTCGTCAAATGTAAGGGTATAATAAGGGCATCCTCCATAAGGAAAAATATTGGAGAAACCATTATACTCTTACAGAGGGCAGGTGATTGTTAATTGTTTGATGTGCAAATGCATGAGTTTTGGTGTCCAGTAGTCACATTTAACATTTATTATGAATAATAATTGTTTCGGGCAATGCAAGTTCTTGCTGAGACATGCAACATTTTTCTACAGACAATGCAGGCTGTGGTGCCTGTAAATCAGTAGAAATTTCATGTTATTTTATTTTTATTTATTATTATTATTATTTTTTTATTTTAATTTTCTGAATACACATCAATAGTGTCATGTTTTTTCATTGTTTACCATATTCCACTGTAACGATGTCAGCTTTGCATCTTTTATTCAGTATTGGAAGCGACATCATGAAGCTTTGATGTGTAATTTTCTTAGAAAATCGAAGCTCTTTAAAAAAAAAAAAAAAACCTCCTAAGCACGTTTTCAATTCTTTTATTGGCAGGAGTACACCATAGAATTTTCATCAATTCTGAATCACCCTGCACACGCAATGCTCCGAAAATTGAGCATAAAGAATTTTGAAAAGTATTTGTTCAACAAATTGTTTGTTTTATTGAGAATATTTAAATTTCTGTGTGAGTTCACTAATACTTATAGGACTTGTTCTTCGGGCAATACATGATAACAAAAATCACCAAAATTAATTACTGCGTTGATATGTTTAACATTTTTCACTCACAATTGCAGAAATTAGCACTTGACTATCCTCTGGTTGATAGTATTGCATGGCATAGTCTTGATGAGATTTTGCCCATATTCTTTAGAAATGCCCTGATATTAAGCCACTGATCAGTTTCTTTGGAGCTA
This sequence comes from Mastigoproctus giganteus, assembly GCF_048544385.1. Lineage (NCBI taxonomy): Eukaryota > Metazoa > Arthropoda > Arachnida > Uropygi > Thelyphonidae > Mastigoproctus > Mastigoproctus giganteus. The sequence goes on along the minus strand of NC_143588.1, from coordinate 29,981,815 downwards.
CTCTCATTTTTACCTCAGTCCATAAATTTTCAATCTGATCAGGATCTTTTGAACTTGATAGCCAAAGCTGTTGATATTTTAACTTTCGACCCAGTACTTGACAACTTTACTTTGTGAAATGGTTGCTAGTGTGTTAGAAAGCGAATGAGCTTCAGAACCAGTAAGTGTGTGCCATCAAGAGCAAGGGATCACGGCTTTTTCAAAAATTCTCCTCTCCCCTTTTCTTTTAGGCATTCCTTCAATGACATGGATATATCTTGAGTTTTAATCTATTATCTTTTAAAGTAATTAACAACATTGTCTATTGAGCTAAATTATAACAAAAATTACTTCTTTTCAAGCTTTGACTCATTTTCAATTGCTGTTTATGGGAATATAATAGAATAGCTTTTCTGTTATCAGCACTGGCAAATGATGCAAGAAAGAAAGATTACACAGATAAGAAGGGGGAAAAAATTCACATTTCACCTATCCATTCCCTCCAATAGTTTGTCTAGTTCTTCCTTGAATTTATTTAACCTATTAACTTAAGGTTAAATAAGCACTGAAAAAGCAAAAATAAGAGTAGGAGAGTGCTATAGGCCTAATGACTCAAATGAGTACAACGAACAATTGTACAGAGAAATAGAGTGGGCTAGTAAATCAGAATATCTTATAATGGGGGATTTTAACTTCCCAGATATTGACTGGAACTTGTGGGTTGGTCACTCGCACACTAGTAAGACTTTTGTGGATTTATTGGATGATTGTTTTCTGCAGCAGCATGTTCGAGAGGCAACCAGCGAGGGTAATGCTCTTGATCTGGTTATCAGCAGTGATCATTTGTGTATTAAGAATTTGCATATAAAGGAACCACTAGGTGACAGTGATCACAGTGTGCTGATGTGGGATTCATTTAAAGATATAATTACCATCACGGATAAAGGATAGTGTTTTTGCTTCCATAAAGGTGAGTACAGTGGTCTCAGACAGTTTTTAAATTCTGTACAGTGGGATCAACTGATGATGTTACCAACAGCAAATTCTAAGTGGGAAGCATTCAAGGAATTAATCGTGGAAGCTACTAAAAGGTTTCATACCTATTAAGAAATATTGTTCAAGGTTTAGGCCTAAATGGTTATGAAATGAACTAATGAGACTTGTGACAGAGAAGAAAAATGCGTGGGATGCATATAAATTATCAGGCGACACAGAAGCCTATGGCAGATATAAGCTAGTCTGTAATCAAGTCACAAAGAAGGTTAGGCAGGCGAAGGCAGATTACGAGAAATCTTTGGCAAAGGATGTTAAGAAATACAGCAAGGATTTCTTTACTTATATAAACTCTAAAAGTAAGGGGATGAATCTGATTGATCCACTTGATATCGATGGTTTGACTGTTGATGATCCTGCTTGGATAGCAAACAAACTGAACGAGTATTTTGCATCTACATTCACACGTGAGGAATTATTACAGTTTGAAAATGGCAGAAGGTTATCAAATTTTAGGCAGCGTGCTTAGTGATTTTGTAATAACTGAAAGTAAAGTGGAGGAGAAACTGTTGAAGTTAAACATAAGAAAGGCACCTGGGATGGATGGGATCTATCCAGGTATATTAAAGGAGGTGTCAAAGGAAGTAAGCAAACCCTTAGCCATAATTATGAAAGCATCCTTGGACTCGGGAGAGGTCCACACGGACTGGAAATGTGCAAATGTATCCCCAATTCACGAAGGGGGATCGAAAGGGTGACACAAGTAATTACTGACGTTAGTTTAACTTCTGTTCCAGGTAAAATGATGGAGTCACTGGTTAAAGATGCATTGCAGGATATCTAGACAAGACTGCAGCAATAATTCAGACACAGCATGGGTTTGTTAAGGAAAAGTCTTGTCTGACCAATTTGATTGGTTATTAGGATGTGGTTATAAAGGAACTGGATGCAAAAATAATTTTGATATCATATACTTCGATTTCAGGAAAGCTTTTGACACTGTTGCGCATGGAAGACTGCTGTACAAATTGGAGCAGAATGGTATTAAGGGTAAATTGCTACAATGGATAAAAGGATTGAGTGGGAGAATGCAGAGGGTGGTAATCAATGGACACTGCTCATTGCAGACTAATGTTATTAGTGGAGTCCCACAGGGTTCAGTGTTAGGTCCACTGTTGTTTTGTATTTTTATCAATGATATTAATGACAATATATCAGGCATAGTGTTGAAGTTTGCAGATGATACAAAGGTTGGCAGGGTTGTTAATGACGGTAATGGCAGTGTGCTACTGCATCAGGATCTAGAAAATTTGGGCAGATGGGTTGAGAAGTGGCAATTGAAGTTTAACCTTGACAAATGCAATGTATCATATGGGTAGAAATAACCCCAGAGAAATGTACCAAATGTGTGGTACTACACTTAAGGTGGTAGAAAATGAAAGAGACCTGGGAGTAATTGTGCAGTCAGATATGAAGTTTTCTGAGCAATGCAGACAGGCTGTCAGAGCAAGTCATGGGGTTTTGTCAATGATATATAGGAATTTTGCTAGCAGGGAAAAGGAGGTGATTGTCCCTCTGTATAAGGCAATGGTCAGGCCACGCCTTGAGTACTGCGTACGGATCTGGAGGCCTCATTTTAGGAAGGATGTAGATTTGCTTGAGCGTGTACAGAGAAGGGCAACAAGATTGATGAGGGGAATGAAGGGATCCTCTTACCAAGAGAGTCTTAAGTTCTGCAAATTGCAGTGGCTGGAGGCTAGGAACCTGCACAGTGATCTGATTGAGGTGTATAAGGCCTTGAATGGGTTGAGCACACTGAATTCTGATGGGATTCTTCCACTTGTTCAGATTAAGGGGTCTAAATTCAAATTAAGGAAAGACGTAGAATAGATGTGCGGAAATTTGCCTTTAGCCAGCATGTGGTTAATTACTGGAACAGACTTCCATCTGTCGTTGTGGAAGTTGATAGGTTAAATAAATTTAAGGAGGAACTGGACAAACATTTAGAGGGAATGGTTGTGCGAAATTTTTTTTTTTTTTGGCTGATGCTGCATAAGCCCATACATTTGCTTTCTTGCATCACACGCCACTAGTATTACTACTTCCACAACAAAAGATGGAAGTTTGTTTCAGCAGTTAACCACCTGCTGGCTAAAAGCAAACTTCTGTACATTTGTCCTACAACCATTCTTCCTCAATTTCAATTTGTGACCCATCCTGAAATTATGCATTCAGACCTGTACAAAGTACTCAAGATGTGGCCTGACCATTGGCTTACACAATGGGATAATCACCTCATTATCCTTGCTAGAAACATTTCTGTATATCATTGACAAAACCTCATGAGCTGCCCTGGCAGCCTATCTGCCCTGCTCAGAGAACTTCATATCTGGCTGCATAATTATCCCCAAGTCCCCTTTGTGAATTGAGAATACATTTGCACATCTCCAGTTAATTATTTATTAACTGGAAATTTAATAAATCTCCAGTTTATACCTAAGTGTTTGCTTACTTCCTCTGCTGCCTCCTGTAATATAATTGGGTAGATCCTGTCCACCCAAGGTGAATTTCTTATGTGTAACTTCAGCAAATTCTCTTCCCGTTTCCTCTCAGTTATTAAAAAATAATTTAGCTCCTGTTAGAGTTTAATATACTTCTGGCATCCCCTTCCCTAAAGAACTCGTGTGAATGTAGGTGCAAAATACTCATTCAGTTTGTCAGCTACATTAGCATTAGTAGAGGCATTTGATGCAAGAAAGCAAGCTTATGCAGCATCAGCCAAAAAAAAAAAAAAAAAAAAAAACACCACTACTTCACCCCTCTGTTCGTTCAAAATACCTGAGCCTTAAACTTATTTAGGCTATCAACTTCCACGACAAGGGATGGAAGTCTGTTCCACCAACCAACCACCCGCTGGCTAAAGGCAAATTTCCGCACGTCTGTCCTACATCTGTCTTTCCTCAATTTGAAGTTATGCCCTCTCAGGTGATTATTCTGAGCGAGAGGAAGAATCCCATCAGCATTGAGCATGCTCAAACCATTCAAGGCTTTATACACCTCTATCAGATCACCTCACTGGTGCCTAGTCTCCAGACACTGTAATTTGCAAAACTTAAGCCTTTCTTCGTAAGAGCACCCCTTTGTTCCATTCACTAATCTTTATAGCTAAGTGTTTGCTTACTTCCTCTGCTGCCTGCCTCCTGTAATATAATTGGGTAGATCCTGTCCACCCAAGGTGAATTTCTTATGTGTAACTTCAACAAATTCTCTTCCCGTTTCCTCTCAGTTATTACAAAATAATTTAGCTCCTGTTAGAGTTACATCAACAGTCAAACCGTCAATGTCAAGTACACCAATATGATTCAACTCCTTCCTTTTAGAGTTTACTTAAGAACCCCTTGCTGTTTTTCCTTGAGTCCTTTGCCAAAGATTTCTTGTAATTTGCTATTGCTTGCCTAACCTCCTTTGTTACTTGATTACAGACTAGCTTATATCTGCCATAGGCTTCTGTGTCACCTGATAATTTATATGCATCCCATACATTTTTCATCTCTGCTGCATGTCTCATTAGCTCATCTGACTCATCACTTAGGTCTGAACCTTGAAAGGTATTTCTTAGTTGGTAGGAAAAGCCTAGTAGCTTCCATGATTAATTCCCTGAATGCTTCCCATTTAGAATATGCTGTTAATAAAATAATCAGTTGGTTCCATTGTGTAGAATTTAAAAATTGGCTGAGACCACTGTAATCACCTTTACAAAAGCATAATCCGTTCCCTTTACGCTTGATGGTAGTTACATCTTTAAGTAAATCCCACATCATTACACTGTGATCACTGCCACCTAATGCTTCTTTTATCCACAGATTCTTAATGCATTATTAATCACTGCTGATGATCAGATTAAGAGTATTACTGCCTCTTGTTGCTTCTCTAGCTAACATGCTGCTGTAGAATACAGTTATGCAATATATCCACAAATGTCTTGCTAGTGTGTTAGTTACCAACCCAAAAGTTCCAACCGAATATCTGGAAAGATAAAATCGCAGATTATAATACATTCTGATTTATGGCCCACTATATGTCTATGTACAATTCATTTTATATGCTTATTAACTAAGAACATAACCCTCCCCCTCTCCTATCCTTTCTGTACACCTTATACTCTCCTTATTCAAATTCCGCATCCCTTATATCTGAGTGATACCATGTCTCTCATATCCAAACAATATCCACATTTGATGTCATGACCAGCACTTCAAATTCATCAAATTTATTTACTGTGGTCCGAGTATTGGTACCTGTCCTTAGCCTTAGTTACCCTAACACAGCCTATGTGTCTGTTTACTTGTTTCATGATATCTCCCAGCAGTCCTTGACTGCTTGGAGTTTCCAGTAGAAGTCTGAAAAGGCTCTGCTGTTTCCAGTAGAAGCAGTGCAAAAATCACTTTTGCCCCTGCCTGCTGCTATTGTAAATCTATTGGTCTGTGTATCCTTCCAAGCTAGCAGTTTTACAATTCACCTAGCACTGCCTCGATAGCATCAGGAAATATTCTTGCAGCCTTTCTATTTAAGGGCATCTCAACTTTGTATGTATCTGATTCCTGTAGAAGCTGTCTCCTGTCTCTCCTGTTAACAAGCACACTCCACACTGAGAAAATTTCTGCCATATGGATCTTGCACATTCTCCCTAGGGCCAAATTGATTGAAAAGGCTCTCATCATATAGTCCCTCCTGTGATGCCTGAGCACAATTGCAGACACTTTCGTATTTAACCCTAACTCGTGACTTTTTTTCCAACATTGCCCTGTACTTGTTAAGTAAGTTTTTCTGATCTCCTACTCGTAATGTCATTAGTGCCAACATGTACAACAATATCACCTTTTGTGCCCTTAAAAGATAATCTGCTCTGCAACATCCACTTTTGTCCCTGGCAGACATACCCTGGTCCTCTTCTGCCTGTCCTTTTTTGCACAGTATATTTCCCCTTTTCCCTGACAATAGAGTCACCAATAACAATTAGCTGCTGTTGTGCCAACCAATAACAATTACCTGGGTGTGCCAAGCAATTAGCATGCTTGGCACACCCAGGGTCCTGAGCTGGATATCATCATTCTTCTCTTTCTTGGTGATTCCCTTCTACTTCTCTCTCTCTCAAGGTAACTCGGGGAATTATTTTTTTTTTGGCTGGTGCAGCATAAGCCTCAGGCTTCCTTGCACCATATAGCTGCTAATAATAATAATAATAATAATAAACACTTAGAATATAATAAAATAAAATAGTAAAATTAAAATGATGTAGCTAATTATAGATATATGGATACATTGAATAGAACGTTAACTAGGGCTAGCTCCACTCAATATATCCCATCAATAATTAGCTGAGGCTATCTGTTTCTGTTTGCCATTTTTTATGGTTATATACAGACTGATGTAATGTTCAATCATTAATTTGATGGCATTCATCTGTTCTGATACTCTTTTTCTATTTCTGTTCCCCTATATTCTTCTACAAAACTTTATATATATATATATATATATATATATATATAATAACATAAACTTGTTAGCACAATAAATATTATTGATAAATAACCTGTGAATAGAGTAGTGTTGTTATTACATATTGATATTTATTAGTTTAGTGTAGTATTCTCAAATTAAATTGAATTTAAATGGAAATCATGCTTCAGAGTAGAGCAGCAAAACAAAAGGCTCAAAGTAGCAGGAGTGCTGTGGCTCAGGGGAGAACTGAAAGGGCAGTTCTATGAATCACAGCCTTACAAAATGTGCTGCTTATTCTGTTTACAGACCTATCTGCAACAGGACACGACATAGCTAAGAGGGGTGTGTGTGCATGCACATGCAGTGTAAAGAGTGTGAGGGAAATTAAGCTTGAGCTCAGTGTTCTGATGGGCGTTTATGAGAGTTTGCAGAACAGGAAAGATGCCCTCGAAGGAATTAAATTGGGAGACATCATTTTCGAGGATATGGAAAATATATTGTGCAAAAAAAGATAGGTGGAATAAGACCAGGTTATGTCTGCCAGGGACAAAATTTGACGTAGTACAACAGATATCTTTTAACGCCATAAAAGGTGATACTGTCGTACATATTGGAACTGATGATATTAAGAGTAGGAGATCTGAGGACTTACTTAAAAGGTACATGGTAATGTTGAGAAAAAGTCACGATTTAGAATTAAATGTGAAAGTGCAATTCTGCCCAGACTCGACTCGATAGGAGGGAGTACATGATCACAGCCATATCAATCAATTCAGCCCTAGAGAGAGATGGTGTTAGGCTCTTGTGGTAAAATTTTTCTCAACAAGGCTGTGCTTGTTAATAGGAGAAACTCTTTCTACAGGGATGGGATACAAATAAATAGAAGAGTTGCAAGAATATTTGCTGATGCTAATCAGAGAGTGGCTAGATAGGTTGAAAATCTGCTAGCTTGGGGGCACACAGACTAATAGATTGACTAGAGCTACAAGGAGAGATGAAAGTGATCTTGTATTTCTTCTATTGGAACAAGCAGCTGCCTGGAAAGCAAGGCGTCTGGGGTTTAAAGGCCTGCTGGGATCTAATAAAACAAGCGAATACATGGACTATGTTAGGATAACAAGGAGTAATAGCAGGTATATGTACCCTAATGCTAGGAGCATAGTAAATAAATTTTGATGAATTTGTAATACTCATTTAAGTCATCAAATGATATGTACAGAAAGGACTGACAGCACAGGAGTGGGGGATTATGCTCTTAATTAAGAAGCATATGAAATCTAAGGCAGTGCATCCATTGAATATGGGGGAGGCAATGCAACGTTGAGTCAGTTTAGTGATATTAGTCTAGAAAAACAAAAATGAGAGTAGGAGTATATTATAAGCCTGACTGTGATGAGTGTACCAAGCAGCTATACAGAGAAATAGTGGGCCAGTAAATCATGTTTTATAATGGGGGATTTTAACTTTACAGATATTGACTGAATTTGTGGGTTGGTTACTCGGACACTTACAAGACTTTTGTAGATTTCTCGGGTGACTGTTTTCTGCAGAGCATGATAGAGAGGTGACAAGGAGAAGCAATGATCTTGATCTGATTATCAGAAGTGATTCTTTGTGCATTAAGGATCTTCGGGTAAAAGACCCACTAGGTGTCAGTGATTATAGCGTACTAATGTGGAATTTTAATTAAAGATGTAAAAGGGCTTTTGCTTTTGTAAGGGAGACTACAGTGGTCACAGACAGTTTTAAAATTTTATGTAGTGGGCCCAACTGCTGATGTTACTAGCAGCAAATTCAAAATGGGAAGCATTCAGGGGAATAATCATAGATGCTACTAGAGACTAGGCTTTTCAAAGCAAAGAAGAAATACTATTCAAGGCTTAGACCTAAATGGTTGTCAGATTAACTATTGAGAAATGTGGCAGAGAGAAAAGTGCATGGGATGCATATAAATTATCAGGTAATACAGAAGCTGTAGTATATATATATAAATTAGTCTGTAATCAAGTAACAAAGAAGGTTAGGCAAGTTATGAGAAGTTTCTGGCAAAGAATGTAAATAGGAGCAGCAAAGACTTCTGTGCTTCTATCATTAACAGTAGAAGGAAGGGGTTGTATCACATTTCGGCCCTTTATGTCAGTGTTGTCTGTTGATGACCCTGTTCAGGCGCCTCCGTAGCCAGGTTGGATGGAGCAGCAGTGCGTAGCACACGCTTCTTGATTAGACCGGGGTTCAAGCCCATCACCACCAAATACGGAGGGTGTGGAAAGGTCAGGGAATGACCACTGCATATCCCGGAGCAATATGGCCTTAGTTGCTAATGCTCCTAAAAACCAAATAACTAACTAACTAACTGATGACCCTGCTCAAGTTTCTGACAAATTGAATAGGTATTTTTGCATTTACATTCACATGAGGAATTCTTTAGGGGAAGGAATGCCAGAAGTCTTTCAAACTCTAACAGGGAGCTAAATAACTTTGTGGTAACTGAAAGGAAAGTGGAAGAGAAATTATTGAAGCTAAACATAAAAAATGCACCTGGGGTGGATGGGATCTCTTCAATCATGTGAAGAAAGGCAGCAAAGGATGTAAACAAATCCTTAGCCATAATTATGAGAGCATCCTTGGATTCAGAGGAGGTCCCTGGGGACTGGACATGTGCAAATGTATCCCCAATTTATAAAGGGAATTCATAATGTGGGATCAAAAGATGACAAGCAATTACAGACCTATTAGCTTAATGTCTGTTTCAGACATTAACCTTACAGGTCTGTAATTACTCGTGTCACCTTATACTTCAGCCATAGCAGGGATTTGTTAAGGGGCAGTCTTATCTAGCCAATCTGATAGGTTAATGTGATGCAGTGATCAATGAACTGGTTGCAAAAAATAATTTTGATATCATTTCGGGAAGGCTTTTAATGCTGTTTCTCATAAAAGGCTGCTGTACAAACTGGAGCAATGTGGCATTAAGGGCAAGTTACTGTTATGTATAAAGGAATGACTAGTTCAGGGGTGAGCAACCTTTATGAATAGCAGGCCAAATAAAATGGCTGTGAGATACACGGGCCATTTTTTTTTAGCTTCCCCCCCCCCTTTTTTTTTTTTTTGCGCCTCCGTAGCCAGGTGGGAAGGAGCAGCAGTGCATAGCACACGCTTCTTGATTAGACCGGGGTTCGAGACTGTCACCACCAAATACGGAGGATGTGGAAAGGTCAGGGAATGACCACCGCATATGGAGCAATATGGCCTTAGTTGCTAATGTTTTTTTTTTTTTTTTTTTTTTTTGGTTTTTAGGAGCTTTAGCAACTAAGGCCATATTGCTCCAGGATATGCGGTGGTCATTCCCTGACCTTTCTGCATCCTCCGTATTTGGTGGTGACGAGCTCGAACCCCGGTCTAATCAAGAAGCGTGTGCTATGCACTGCTGCTCCTTCCCACCTGGCTATGGAGGCGCCTGGGTTGCTAATGCTCCTAAAAAACCAAATAACAACAACAACCCCTATTTTTAGGATTATTAAAATGGTGTACTGTATAATGAAAAAATTGTCAAACAGTTTTATGTAATTTATTGTAAAATTTTACATATCATCATATTCATCAGCCATTTTCAATCCACTGCAGGATGAAGGCCTATCCAGCAACTTTCCAGTTCCTTCTGTTTTGAGCACTGGCCATCCATTTACTACTCAAAAACTCATGAATTTCATCTATCCATCTCCGCCTTTGTCTTCCAGGTTTTCTTCTAGCTCCTCTTGGGTACCATTCTGTTATTTTCTTAGTCCATCTGTCATCATGTCTTCGAGCTATGTGTCCTGCCCAAGACCATTTTAGTTCTTTAATTTTGATAAGAATGTCCTTTACTTGAGTTTGCTGCCTAATCCATGTGTTTCTCTTCTTATCTAACATTCTAATTCCCAATATAATTCGTTCCATTCTTCGCTGTGTAGTTCTTAGCTTCTCTTCCATTCTTTTGGTGAGTGCCCAAGTTTCACTTCCATAAGTCATGGTGGGGAGTATACATTGATTCATTATTTTACGTTTCAGACAAACTGGGATATTGCTCTTCAGTATGTGACTATATTTCCTGAATGCTATCCATCCAAAATTTATTCTTCTCTTGACTTCCAGCCATTTATCATTATTACAGCTAATAACTTGTCCCAGATAAGTATATGACTCCACCTTTTCAATTACTGCTCCTTCAATCATTATTTCCCTTTCCGTGGCATACTTGTTCATCATTACTTTTGTTTTAGCCATATTCATCTTTAGTCCAAAATCCTTACTAACTGTGCATAACTGATTAAGATTTTCCTCTAATTCTTTGGGATCGTGGCTTATGATCACAATGTCATCTGCAAATCGTAAATGGTTTAGGTACTCTCCGTTCACATTGACTCCTTTCTGCGACCAGTCTAATCTTCTGAAAGCTTCCTCAAGGGCAGCAGTAAACAGCTTCGGAGATATTGTGTCTCCTTGTCGAACTCCTTTCTCGATTTTAAATTTGCTACTGTCTTTGTCTAGTCTAATAAAGGATGTAGCACTCTCATATATTTTCTTCAAAATCATAATATATGGAGTATCTATGCCTTTTCATAATCCACAAATGCCAGGCATAATGGTGTTTTATATTCATTTGCTTTCTCCATTAGCTGTGATATTACGTGAAGGTGATCCATAGTTGAGAATCCTGTCCTAAAGCCAGCTTGCTCTTTCGGTTGATTCTCATCAAGTATTCTTTCTAATCTGTTAGTAATGACCCTTGTGAACAACTTGTAGATATGGGATAACAAGCTAATTGGTCTATAATTTCCAATTTCTGATTTATCTCCTTTCTTATGCAGCAAAACTATGATTGCATTATTCCACTGCTTAGGCATCACACCTTTTCTAATGCACTTTGTGAACAGCCTTGCCAGTTTTTGTGTTATGTCTCTTCCTCCCAATTTTAACAACTCTACAGTAACTTCATCTTCCCCCGGGGCTTTCCGATTCTTCATTTTCTTCAATGCATGTTCTACCTCATCAGGAAGAATATCGGGTATGTCGTATGTGTTGCTACTTTGCAATCCATCTTCCCCACTGCTGGTATCATTCCCTCGCTCCTTGTATAATTCTCTATAGTAGTCTTCTGCTATTTGAATTACGCCTTCTCTGCTGTTTATAAGTACACCATTGCTATTCTTCAGTTTCAGTATCATTTGTCTTTCTGTATTACTGCTCATGGCTGCTGATTTAAATCCTTTGTTTTCCCTTAATGCTTGTTCTACTTTTCTTGTGTTAAATCTTCTTATGTCCTCTCTGAGTCTCTTTCTAATGGCTTTGCATAACTCAGTATACTCAATTTTCTCCCTGGCAGTGTTTTTCTTGCTCTTCATTTGTCGTCTTTGGTTCATCATGACAAGTGTTTCTTGACTAATTTTTTCTTCTTTGGATTTCTGTTTCCCTATAGGTTTCTTGGGCTTTATCACTTTCAGAAAGTTGTAATATTCCTCGTCGATATCTTGGTCCTGAGCAGTCTGCAGAAGCTCAAACTTGTTCTTAAGTTCCAGTACATACTGCTTTTTCTCCTCCTCTGTTATTTCAAAGACCTTTGTATTATTTACTCGAGTCAGTTTTTTCCTTTCCTTTCCTATGTCTATATCAAGTGTACATCTTACCATTCTGTGATCACTTCCAACATTTACCTTATTCAGGACGGTAACATCATTCACAATATATCTTCTGTTAGTGAGGATGAAGTCGATTTCATTAGTTGTTAATCCATTTGGACTCTTCCATGTCCACTTTCTGTTCACCCTTTTCTTGAAAAAAGTGTTCATTACTGACAGTCCTTGAGATTCTGCAAATTCCACAAGTCTTTCACCTCTTTTATTTCTTTCACCAATTCCAAAATTTCCTATAGTTCCTCTTTCTGCACTGTTTTGCCTTTTTCCAACCTTAGCATTGAAGTCCCCCATAATAATAGTGTAGTGGGTTTTCTGCTCATCTAGAAGACTCTCAATTTCAGTGTACATGTCTTCAACCTCTTCATCATCATGGCTCGATGTTGGTGCATAAATCATTACAATCTTTAGCTTGTACCTCTTAGAAATCTTGAGTATTAGTCTTGACACCCTTGGTGATGTACTTTTGAATTCCAAAATGTTGTTTTTAAAATCTTTATGGACCAGAAACCCAACGCCACCTTCACTCTTTTCACTGTTTCCATTGGTGTACAGCAGATTTCCACTTGATAAACTTACAAGTGATTCATTTCTTCTTCTTGTTTCAGCCAAACCGATGATATTCCAATTCACATTTTCTAATTCCTTTTCCAGCTCTAATATCCTGTCTTCACCGATGAGTGATCGTACGTTATAACAGGCCAAGTTCAATTTCCGTGCATGGCAGCCTGGTCGTACCCAGAGATTCTTAACACCCTCTGCTTCCACTCTGATCCTCTCGCTGCCGTAAGAGGGAGAGTGAAAGCTGCTGGGGACTGAGGGCCATTTGTATTGTTGTGCTCTCGTTGCTGGAGGGATTGGTCTTTTCCTCTTCACGCTGACCAGGCGTCTTGAAGAGAACCACTCTGCACGTTCGTTGCCACCTAAGTGACGTAACAGGGCTCACCATCGGGAAGGTGTGCATGAGTGGATTTTAGGGAGGCAGGCCAACCGGACTTCTCCTAAATCTTCTGTAATAGAGAGATATTAGATCCATCAGTGTTTTAGGCTGAGTGTCTGATAACACACAGGATACCTGTTCCCCTCTAAGCCCCTAATTTTACATATACGTACATATAATTAATTGTATTAATAAGAAAAATGGAATACAAATTTAAGATAATATTACAAAAACACAATTCCAGTAACAAAAATTGTAATGTTTTATTTTTATAATATTTAATGAGAGATTTGATACTGTTTATTTTTTATCAGTGAATTTATATCTGGATCGAAATTTGTTGTAGCAGTGCACAGAGTATTTTCTAAATTTACATCAGAAATTCCATCAATTCAAAAATATATATAGTAAACAGTGGGCTGTTTATTATATATATGACCATGGGCCGGAGATTGCTCACCCTTGGTCTAGTGGACAAAGGCAGAGAGCGATTATCAATTAACTCTGCCCTTTGTGGACTAATGTTATTACTGGAGTACCCCGGGGTTCAGTGCTGGACCCAATGTTGTTGTTGTTGTTTTTTTTTTTTTTTTTTTATTAATGGTATTGAGGATGGTCTTTCAGTCTTAATGTCTAAGTTTACAGATGATACAAAGGTTGGCATGTCAGTTAATGACAGTAATCAGGGTGAGCTACTGCAACAAGATCTAGGAAAATTGGGCTAAGAAATAGCAGTTGAAGTTTAACATTTACAAATGCAACATACTGCATACGGGTGGCAGTAATCCCAGAGTAACTTATCAGCTGTGTGGTACTGCGCAACACAATGGAAAATGAAGAAGACTTGGGGGTAATTGTGCACTGAGATATGAAATTCTCTGAGCAGTGCAGTCATGCTACCAGGACAGCTCATGGGGTTTTTGTCAGAAACTCTTTGCTAGTAGAGATAAGGAGGTTCATAATCCTTTTTACATGGCTGTGGTTAGGCTGCATCTTGAGTATTGTATACAGGTCACAAGGCCTCGCTTTAGGAAGGATGTAGGTCTACTGGAATGGGTTTGAAAAGGAGATGTCAGATTGGTAAACAGAACAAAAGTGTGCTCTTACCTAGAAAAGCTTCAGTTCTACAACTTGTAGTGTCTGGAGACTAGGTGATCTGATTGAGGTGTTTAATGTTAATGGCATTTTTTCTCTACACACACACGAGGGGTAATAAATTCAAGTTGAAAGATGGTTGCAGGATAGATTTGCAGAAGTTTGCCTTCATTGGAACAGGTTTCCATCTGTTTTTGTGTAAGTGTGTGGTTTGAATAAATTCAAGGAAGAACTAGACAAATTCTTGGCAGGTATAGATGGATGAATGAAGTGTGTGGTTTTTTTTTTTTTTCCCTTACATCACTTGCCATTACTACTACTATAAGATCTAAAAAGAATTAGGCAGATGGGCTGAGAAATGGCAATTAAAGTTTAACACTGACCAATGCAAGACACTGCAATATGGGTAGTAATTCCAGAGTAATATATCAACTATGTGGTACTACACTCTGTGTAGTGTAGTGGAAAATGATAAGGACCTGGGTGTAATTGTGCAGTCCGATATGAAGATCTCTCTGAGCAGTGCAGGCAGCCTACCGGGATAGCTCATGGGGTTTTGTCAATGATATACAGGAATTTTGCTAGCAGGGATATGGAGATGTTTATCCCTTTGTATAAAGCAATGGTCAAGCCACATCTTGAGTACTGCATACATATCTGGGAACCTTATTGTAGGAAGGATGTAGAGCTGCTGGAATGGGTACAGAAAAGGGCAGTAAGATTGGTGAGGGGAACAAAGGTGTTCTCCTAACAATAAAGGCCTCATTTCTGCAAATTGCATCTGGAGAATACATGCGAGGTAATCTGTTTGAGGTGTTTAAGGCTTCAAATGGCTTGAGCAAGCGCAGTACTTAAGAGATTCGTCCTCTTGCTCGGACTATGCACATGAGGTAGCATACATTCAAATTGAGGAGAGATAGTTGCAGAAGTTTTCCTTCGGGCAATGGTTTGTTGATTGGTGGTGAAACAAGCTTCCATCTGTTGTCGTAGAAGTGGATAGTTTGAATAAATTCAAGGAAGAACTGGACAAAGTATGGAGGGGATGAATAGGTGAAATGGGATTTTTTTTTTTTTTTTTGCCTGATTCTGTATAAGCTTGATTTCTTACATGATTTGCCATTATTAATACTAATACTAATTCAAATTGTGGGAGGATGGTTGCAAAATAGATGTGTAGAAGGTTTCCTTTAGCCAACGGGTGATTGAGTGTTGGAACTAACTTCCACATGTTGTTGTGCAAATGAATAGTTTTAATAAATTCAAGGAAGTACGTGACAAATTATTGGTGAGGATGGATGGGCAATGTGGTCCATTGCCAAAGCAGGTTTCCTACTATTTGCTTGCTTGAAATCGAGTTTGAATTGATTAAGTTCTTTTACAGATTAGAGCCTTAATTAATTTTCTTGAAGACTAGAAGCTTGAGGTTTTGTGGGTAACACCCCAGTTGTGGGAAAAATATTCCATGATAGATTTGAGATTTTTACAGTTGAGTAACTGTTTAGAAATAAAGTAACACCAAGAACAAAAAAAAAAAAAAAAAAATCTAGTTATTTTTATTTGCTTATGTCAAGAGAAGTTAGAAGTCTGGGGAAATCCTTAATAGAGATATGTGATCTTGTCTAAATATCTGAGCATCTTCAAAGATGAACATAAGTGCAGGGGGCTCCTTTTTGCAAGAAGATTCTTCACTTTTGTGAAGAATTTTCATCATTGGAAATGAGAGATCTGTCATTATCCCTTTTAGGAAGTGGCTGAATATGAGAAAATTTTGATGAAGAAGTAAAACACTGTTGGAATAGAGTATGGTGTAAAGAGGTAAAACAACATAGGAGCAGTCTCAAGGTCACAGGTTTTGAGAAACAAAGGTTTTAGGACATAGATATTCTTTAGCATTAAGATTGTTTTGATTTCTTCTAACATCCTTTTGTCAGAAGACCACGGGAGGCATTAAGTGGAGTGTGTTTGGTATGATAGAAGATGACTTAAAAGTTATCTTCTAGCGTACCAAATTGAAGAGTTACATTCTTATAACTCTTCAATACAAGGGTTACAAGAATAGTAGAATACTAGTAAGTCGGGTTTCTCTTTAGCTGACGATGCACTAGAACAATCAGGTTTATACAGAGGTGGGAGTATTGTCAAGTATTGTACAGATGTTCAGTCAATATTTCTGGCAAGAGACCAAAAGGGTCAACCACCATTTGGATAAGAAGCAAGTTTCCTATTCTTTGCTTTCTCAAAATCGATGTGGATTGATTAACAGTTCTTTTACAGATGTGAGCCTTAACATAGGCAGAAAATGAACCTGGAGATTTAGATACAACCCAGTTTCAGTATGCTACATTTTTAATCTTGAGCAGCCGTAACACATTTAAGGCAAACCAAAGTTTAAATAAAGATGAGAATTTAGGGTGGTGGAATGTGCAATAAAAGATTTCATTCATACAAGAACGATTTTGCTTATATCTAAGCAAATGTTAGAATCAGAAGATTTAAAATGGTAATGCAACAGTGGAAAAGAGCAGTAGAAATCATGCAGCTCATCCCATTTTCATTCTTAATATGATATGATGCGAGAAAGAGAGAGAGAGAGAGAAATATGCCATTGGAGAAGAGATATAATGAAACTGTGATCTGAGGTAGCTAAGCTAGAGGACCTCTAAAGTTGGCTGTGTGCTTTGAAGGGTTGCTGGTGAGGAAAAAGATGAAGTGTTGTTGGATGCTGGTTAAGATTATCTGATATTCTGGTAGGTAAATACTCAAGTTGCATTAAGTTCATTAATAATATCAAAAGCCTTAGCATCTCAGTTATCTGGGTCTGTATGAATAGAAGTCAGTTGGAGTTGTGAGTATTAAAATCACTTTCAGTTTTCTCTCACACAGTATCACCTTTTTTGGCATAATCATGAACTGAATATTTCCGACATATTGTACTTGTTCTTTAATTCATCCTTTTTGTTCAGTGGGATGCTGAGTTAACTTTCTTTACAAAAATTTCACTGAAATGAAAATTTTCATTTTTAAGTTCCAGCCAACTTCTCTCATTATTAGTACTCCCTAACTTGTTTAAATAAAATAGTTTTAATAAAAAAATTAGGGCAAAATTATGTTTGATGTCCAAAGTAGTAAAACTTTATTAGAGAATTATGAATCATGCTGCGTAGCTTATATCTGTGTAGGACAGTCACTGCCCTCCCACACTGGTGGAAGAGACCTGAGTTTGAATTTCTTCGATGAAGTAAGGAATTTTTTATAGGTTTTTTTGTTTGCGGCATAGCCAAGCTGGTTGACTTTTGGCAAGGATTGAGTGTGTGTGTTTTTTTTTCCTTCCTGAAGGAAAAAAAAAATTTGTCAGGCATAAAAAAAAAAAATTTTTTTTTTTATGCCTGACAGGCAAAAAAAAAAATTTTTTTTTTTTTTTTGCCTGACAAATAGCAAACTGACCAAAGACTATACTGCTGCATCCTTATTTGCTTTGGCACTTAACATGCACCTAACTGTTTAGCTGATATTGTAAATATGGCTGTGGGAAAAAATCAGTCAGAATGTCAGTTTGTCTCAGCTTATGGATGAATTGATTAGTTTACATGTTGATATTTTGATTTATTCAGCACTGACTGTATGTATTTTGGTTGTCAGCTTTATAACTTTTTGCAATTTGATTGCCTCCCCATTATACCATGTGACTAGTAAACTGCCATGCTATGACTAAAAAGTAGCTGATGTGCCCAAACCACCTAAAAACTGCATCTGAAGTAGTCATTAATTCTCTATATGTAGTGCACTGTTAATTCATAAAGGAAACAACAGTTTGAAAACATTAGATGAGGCCTGCCCTACTTTGTGCAGTGATATAACAGCCACTTTTTATTTCTGTCACTGCATTACACTTTAAGCTATACAAGAGAGGAATATAATTACTACTAATCCTGCAGTTAGGAGTTTAATTTGAAATATTTAGCAGTCAGACCCTGTAATAGTATTTATGGCAGTACTTATACATATATGAGGTGTGATCAAAAAGTTTGGAGACCGAACTGATACTTGGGAAATTATGAAGCTTACTGGATATTCAGATGGACCTCCTTAAAGATATTCCCTTTGACACTGCATAACCCAATTCCAGTGCTTCTGCCTCTCTGGGAGTATTCTTGGTAGGCTTATTTTGGAATTGCTAATATTTCCTGTGTTATGAATAATTTCTTCATTTGTTGCAAATCTGTGACCTTTCCAGTTTAAAGCTCTGGAGCTTTAAGCTTGGATAACAAAAAAAAAAAAAAAATCAGGGAGCTAAATCTGTTGAGTATGATTGATGAGAGACAACAGTCATGGAGTGCTTAAAAAAAAATTCTTCAATGTAGTGTCAAATGTGTAGGAATGTTATCGTGATTCAAGGTGTCATGCAGGACAAATTAATGTGAACATCACCCTGTGAGCCAAAAAAAACATTATAGAGGAGATGATCTTCACATTTGATTGAAATTGTCTTGTTTTTTGTGGGGGGAAGGGCTTGGAAAAGACCAAGTTTTCCATTGAGAGGACGGTTTATGGGTCAGGTTCATAAACCTACAGTTTATCACCAGTAATGATGAAAGAAGTAAAGTGGGTCAGCAGCAGCAGTAGCACCTTGACGACAGGGCTAACATGTGAGAACTTGCCATTCTATCTGAACAGTATGGTTGCAAGACAAATTTGGCTGAAGCATGCCACATTCTAAAATATTAAAATCGATTGACATGGTCCATAAGAAATATCATTTTCACTAGCAATTTCTTGAATAATTAAATGTCAATCTCTCCTGATCAGATAATTGAATGTCAGCAATTGAATTAGTTTTTGAAGTTGAAGGGTAGCCAGAGTAAGGATCATTTTCAACAGACAATTCAGCCCTCTTTAAACTCTGAACTACTGAGAAGTTCAGAGCAACGTATCAACTCTGGTACTACACTGACAGTGGTAGAGAATGAAAGGGACTTGGGGGTGGTTGTGCAGGCAGATATGAAGTTCTCTGAGCAGTGCAGACGGGCTGCAAGAGTAGCTCATGGAGTATTGTCAATGATATACAGGAATTTTTCCAGCAGGGATAAGGAGGTGATTATTCCATTGTATAAGGCAATGGTCAGGCCACACCTAGAGTACTGTATACAGGTCTGGAGGCCTCATTTCAAGAAGGATGTAGAGCTGCTGGAACGAGTACAGAGAAGGGCAACAAGATTAGTGAATGGAACAAAGGGGTGCTCTTACGAAGAAAGGCTTAAGTTTTGCAAATTACAGTGTCTGGAGACTAGGCACCAGCGAGGTGATCTGATAGAGGTGTATAAAGCCTTGAATGGTTTAAGCATGCTCAATGCTGATGGGATTCTTCCTCTAGCTCAGAAAAATCACCTGAGAGGGCATAAATTCAAATTGAGGAAAGACAGATGTAGGATAGACGTGCGGAAATTTGCCTTTAGCCAGCGGGTGGTTGGTTGGTGGAACAGACTTCCATCCCTTGTGGTGGAGGTTGATAGCCTAAATAAGTTTAAGGCTCAGCTGGACAAGTATTTTGAACGAACAGAGGGGTGAAGTGGAAGTGGGTTTTTTTTTTTTTTTTTGGCTGATGCTGCATAAGCTTGCTTTCTTGCATCAAATGCCTCTACTAATGCTAATGCTAGAAGTCTTTAAATGGCACACAAGTTCTTTGAAAGCTGTTGTTAACAGCTCTTTTGTTTATAAAAAAAACTGTTAAAAGACTTTTTAACTATTTTTTGGGGATTTCTGTTGCAATTTCCCTAATTTGAAACAATTTTATGCAAATTCACCGATGCTCGTGGCACATTTTAAAATGCAACAACACTCCATTTCACTATTTTGAACTGTCAAGCATTGGTATATCTAGATGTGTCACCAAACATAATGTGATGTCACAACAATACTGCACTTTAAAGATACAAAGTCAGTCTCCTAATGTTCCAGTTGCACCGTGTACACACACAGACAG
This sequence comes from Mastigoproctus giganteus, assembly GCF_048544385.1. Lineage (NCBI taxonomy): Eukaryota > Metazoa > Arthropoda > Arachnida > Uropygi > Thelyphonidae > Mastigoproctus > Mastigoproctus giganteus. The sequence continues at coordinate 29,961,657 of NC_143588.1, read as the reverse complement.
ACAGACAGTATTATTAAAATATTGGGATATCAAATGACTAAAAACACGAATTTAGTATGTATAGACTTGCCTTTAGTCATCAATCTAGTGCAGGTAGCTATGCAGAAAACTTTCAGCAATTTTTGGCAAGCTTGAATGAAAGTCATTTTTCATTTATCACATTGAATATCTTTTATCATAACTTATGAAGTTGGCTTCCTTGGTTGATTTGGCACATGCATCTGATTCATCCCACAGATGATGAATGAGGATAATACTGGAGCTGTGAGCCTGCCATTCCAGTGATCGCCCATTGTTCTCCTCACTCTGAAGGATCCCATCAGAATTCAGCATGCTCAGCCGTGAATGGGTTGAGCAGGCTGAATTCTGATGGGATTCTTCCAGTTGTTCAGATTATGAACCTAAGGGGGCATAAATTCAATTTGAGAAAAGACAGATGTAGAATAGATGTGTGGAAATTTGCGGGTAGTTAATTGCTGGAACAAACTTCCATCTGTCGTTGTGGAAGTTGATGGATTAAATAAATTTAAGGAGGAACTGGACAGGCATTTGGAGGGAATGGTGTATTTTATTATTATTTTTTTTTTGCTGATGCTGCATAAGCTCATACACGTGCTTTCTTGCATCACATGCCACTACTATTACTACTACTCTGTGTCATCATGCACTGTGCTTTGTGGTAAGAAACATTGTCCTACTGAACTGTGTATGGCCTTTCCTTAAAATTTTATCACTGTGAAAATTACAGCATTGTCTGGACAAGTAGTTCTCAATGTTTTATATCCAAGGGGATTTGCTAAGATTTTATAAGCCAGATAATGGATAGGTTCATTTAACGTCATGCTATTTTGTTTTGTAAGAGCTAATGAAAATGCATGGTGTCTTCCTCAAAAAGTAATTTAACTGTAGCATTTAAGAAAACATTGGAATATGTGCTTATATATGAACCACCTTGATGCTGATTGATTTTGAGTCTCTAGGATGTTTGCTATGACCAGTAATAATTTTAAGAATTATTTTGTGGGAAAAATTAAACTTTATTGAGAGCTAGACCCAGCTTGTAGTCCACACTTTGACACTTCTGGCCTAGACTAATACAACTATACAACCTGTCATACCATGAAAAGAAAAATATCCCTACAAGGTTTGGGTCTGGAGATGACCACAAGAATACACACAATCAGTCTGTATTCTTCTTATTGTCTCCAGTTCTGGATTTTTGAATTAAATTGAAAATGTAATTCATCACTCCTTAGATTGCATTTCTTCTCCTCTAATATCCAATTTCTACAAGCTAGCACTGTTAAATCTGTAACTGAACATTGACTAATTTGTATGCTGCAGCTCATCTGTGAAACCATCCTAATGGGATACTCGACATATGGTATTTAATCACTATGACAGTCTCGCAGGCACACATCTGGACCTTCTGAGCATTTTTACTGCAGTCCTGTATTGCATGTTAGATCATCTTGAAGCATCTTTCTGTCAGTTATCCTTTTCATAATTCAACTTTTGTATCTCTGCAGTTTATCTTTTACTGATGCACTTATGCATCTCCTTAAGGAAATATGCAGGAAATATATGTATATATATTTACAGTTTTTACTTGCCAGTGTTGATGTGGAAATTAAAACTACCCCAGGGCAGAAAAAATATATATTTCATATAAAAAAGTTTCCAGTTCCTTTCTAGAGAATTCTGAAGGATGCATCACTAAAAAACTCAAATTAAATTAAACAACTATGGACATTGCCAATGTCAAAAATTGCTCGTGTAACTTTTCATGAACAGACTTAGCTATTTATCGGCTACAAATAATCTACTGCATTCTGCAATGTAGCATATTGTTTGTGGCAGTGACAGGTGGCATCTTCTTGCATGGATGAAGATGATGTAAAATCACAGAGGTTTCAGAGTTCTTAACTATAAAAATCTGAACACCAAATAAGAAAAACTTACTTTGTTGTTTGCAAAATAGCATGTCTAGATTATAAAAGAGGTGATATTTTTGTTGTATATGCAAAGGTTAATTTTTATCTGTTGTTGACAGTAAGTAATTTTGTGTCATGAATTCCATTTGAGTTTTGGGGAGTTTGGTTAAATTTTCCATAAAATTGCATTTTGTTGAAGAAACAGCCTCAGAGACTTAGAAATGATTTTTGAAACATATAGCAAAACGCTTTATGAAAAGATATGATATTTGAATAGTACAAATGATTCCATGATGAACACACTATCATTAACGATAATATAAGGCATAGGAAATCTTGTCAACACATGACAAACTTTTCTTCCATGTTAGAAGCATATGTGGTACTTGCTATGCCATTCATTATATTTGATATTTTAAAAGTGAAAAGATCGTGCAACTTTTTTTACTGAGATTTTAACAGCAAATCATGGAATCAAGTGTTAAAAACTTTCAAAAGAATTGTTGAAATTTGAGATATTGATGGATTTCTAAAAACAAGTTAGTTAATGCATACAGTGCATTACATTTCAGCCACATTCACTTTTTTTCTTTAATTAAATATATATATATATTTTTTTTTTTTTTTTTTTTTTCTGTGATTAATAGAAATTAAAAGTAAATGTAGTCATCTCCTTATCAATTAATTACTAAGATTATAACTATAGAACAGTTAAAAAAACTCTGTAGGTTTTCATTCTCTAAACTTATCCATTTAGTTTAATTACAACTGTATAATATTTATTAATTTCCTCCCATATTACTCTGTTTTTTTTTTCTCTTTTCTCTCTGTATATGTGTATCTCTTCACAAGTTACATCACATTCCCAAGTCTTGCATAAAAATCACACTAAATGTGCACAGACTCTAAAACTAACAATACTACATTAAAATTAACTTTAAATTTGACAAATTTCTATTTGTCAAATTTAAATGAAATTTGATTTGGCTTGACAAATAATTTTAACAAATTGCATTACAAATTTTCATGAAAATCCATCCACTGGGAGCTGTTCTATTACATGCAAATGGATGGACATGGTGAAGACAAATGAGTGCGTATCATATATATATATATATATATATAAGTACATGCCTAGCAATAGTCATAGGTGATGAAATGTGACTTATGACTTTATGGAACCTTTTGACCTGCAGACAAAACTTACCAATCCTCTGATTGGAAGCCCTGGGAGAAAAATCAGATTGGCAGATTGAAAAGTAAAGTTATACTATAATTATTTTTTGACTATGAATATTTAATTCATTATGAATTTATACCAGGAAATAATAGTTAATAAGACTGTGCTAAGAAATTAAGTGCTTGAGAGATGTAATCAGAAGATATGTGGGGAAGTAAAAATTAGATATTAGCCAATGACATTACATACTCTATCATCATGCAAAGATAATTTCTGCATATATCTTTACAAATAATCTGTAAGAGTCTTAAAACCTTCCTTATTCACCTGACCTTGGACCACTTGATTTTCTCTAGCTAAAAGAACTTATTAAAAGAATGACTTGTGGTTGTCTAACTGATAAGAAAAAAATATATATATGTGTGAAAAGCCAAGATTAATATTTTGCAAAATTCTATGTAATCCCTAAATATTGTATTTGTTTAAATAAAAATTCAAACCTGCAAATTTTTGATCATACTTTGCATTACAGTTGATTGAATTTCGAATTATATAAATGTTATTTGCAAATTTGCAAATATTGGGTCCTCTACTGCAACAAAAAGTAGAATGTTTCATACTGAGCCTTGGTATCAGCATTTTAAGTGTAGAAATTAGCATTAGTAGAGGGATACAATGCAAGAAAGCAAGCTTATGCAGCATCAGCACAAAAAAAAAAAAAAAACTCCAATTTCACTCCTCCATTCGTTCCAAATGCCTGTCCAGCTCAGCCTTAAATTTATTTAGGCTATTAGCTTCCACAACAAAAGATGGAAGCCTGTTCCACCAATCAACTACCTGCTGGCTAAAGGCAAATTTCCACACATCTATTCTACAACTAGCTTTCCTCAATTTGAAACTGTGCCCCCCCCCCTCAGGTTCATAGACTGAGCAAGAGGAAGAATCTCATCAGCATTCAGCTCGCTCAATCCATTCAAGATTGATCCACTTCAATCAGATCACCTCGCAGGTGTTTACACCCCTTTGTTCCCCTCATCAATCTTGTTGCCTTTCTTTGTACTCATTCTAGCAACTCTATATCCTTCCTAAAATGAGGCCTCCAGACCTGTACACAGTACTAGGTGTGGCCTTACCATTGCCTTCTATAATGGGATAATCACCTTCCTGTCCCAGCTAGTAAAATTCCTATATATCATTGACAAGACTCCATGACCTGCCCTGGCAGCCCAAACTTCATATTTACCTGCACAATTACCCTCAGGTCTTTTTCACTTTCCACTTCCCTGAGTGTAGTACCACGCACTTGGTACTTTTCTCTTTGGTTATTGCTACCCATATGCAGTACTTTGTATTTGTCAATGTTAAACTTCAGTTGCCACTTCTCAGCCCATTTTCCCAACTTATCTAGATCCAGTTGGAGTAGCATACTGTCTTTACTGTCGTTAACAACCCTGCCAACCTTTGTATCATCTGAAAACTTGGACATTAAACCTGATATACCTTAATCAATCAATATCATTGATAAATATACAAAACAACAGTGGGCCCAACACCGAATCCTGGGAAACTCCACTAATAACATTTGTCCACGAAGAGAAGTGTCCATTGATTGCCGCTCTCTGTCATCTCCCACTCAGCCATCCCTTTATCCATTGTAGCCAGGTGGGCAGGAGCAGCAGTGCATAGCACACTCTTCTTGATTAAACTGGGGTTCGAGCCCATGACCACCAGATGCAGTAAGGTTAGGGAATGACCACCGCATATCCCCAGAGCAATATGGCATTAGTTGCTAATGCTCCTACAAATCAAATAACAAATAAACAAACAAACCTTTATCCATTGTAGCAACTTACCCTTAATGCCATACCTCTCCAATTTGTACAGCAGTCTTCCATGTGCAACAGTATCAAAAGCTTTCCTGAAATCCAAATATATGATATCAAAATTATTTTTTGCATTCAGTTCCTTTGTGACCACATCATAGTATCCAGTCAAATTGGTTAGACAAGACCTCCCTTTAACAAGCCCATGCTGTGTCTTAACGATTACTGCAGTCTTGTCTAGATGATCCTGCGATGCTGCTTTAACTAGTGATTCCATTATTTTCCCCGGAACACAAGTGAAACTAACAGGTCTGTAGTTACTTGTGTCACCTTTTGAACCCCCTTTGTGAATTGCTGATACATTTGCATGCCTCCAGTCCATGGGGACCTCCCCTGATTCCAAGGAAGCACTCATAATTATGGATAAGGGTTTGCTTACTTCCTTTGCTGCCTCCTTTAATATAACTGGATAGATCCCGTCCACCCCAGGTGCCTTCCTTATGTTTAACTTCAACAACAATTTCTCCCCTACTTTTTTAGTGTTTGATAATCTTCTGGCACTCCCCTCATTGAATGACTCCTCATGTGTGAATATAGATGCAAAATACTCATTCAGTTTATCAGCTACCTGAGCATTATCATCAATAGTCAACCCATCTATGTTAAGTGGTCCGATCTGATTCATCCCTTTGCTTTTAGAGTTTACACGAGTAAAGAACTCTTTGCTGGATTTCTTGTAATCTGCCTTCACATGAAATGTACCTTCGAATGAAAAGCCTAGTAGCCTCCAAAATTAAATCCCTGAAGGCTTCCCATTTAGAATTCAACATTGGTAACATCATCAGTTGATCCCACTGTACAGAATTTAAAAACTGTCTGAGATCTCTGTAGTCACCTTTATGAAAGCAAAAAAACCTTTCCTTTAGCTTTGATGGTAGTTAGATCTTTAAGTAATTCCCACATCAGTACATTGTGATCACTGTCACCCAGTGGTTCCTTTATCTGCAAATTCTTAATGCATGAAGGGTCGCTGCTGATTATCAGATCAAGAGTATTACTCCCTCTGGTTGCCTTTTGAGCATGTTGCTGTGAATAAATCCACAAAAGTCTTGCTAGTGCAAAAGGATGCATTTCCATAGTTTTATATTTAAAATAATTAAATGCACATGGCATAATACTTTAAGAGTTTAGTATCTATATAATATCGGTGTTTAGATACACCATAGACACTCTTAAAAAACTACAAAGTAGTTGTTGTGGGCATCATTTGCTCTTTCTCATATTGTGCTCTGCCTTCACGACGAGTTGCCATGATTCTGCACTACCTCAAATAAGTAACGCTTCACTAATAGAGAAGACTATTCTTACTTATTCTAAGTGAGTACCACCACCCAGACATGTTTCAAGGCTATTGGCCTATCATCAGTGGGTGGGCAGGTACCCTAGAATTGCAGACATGACGACCCAGTTGTGAAGTTAATCGCACAATATGAGAGATGCCAAAAGGTGTATAAGATAATATTTAAAATAATTAAATGCACATGGCATAATACTTTAAGAGTTTAGTATCTATATAATATCGGTGTTTAGATACACCATAGACACTCGTAAAAAACTATAAAATGTAGTTGTTGTGGGCATCATTTGCCCACAACTGGGCAAATGACTCGTGACGTGTATTAGTGACTCGTCGTGAAGGCAGAGCACAATATGAGAAAGAGCAAATGATGCCCACAACAACTACTTTGTAGTTTTTTTGACTGCTGCACAAATTGGAGCAGTGTGGCATTGGAGGCAAATTGCTGCTGTGGATAAAGGGGTGGCTGAGGAGGAGAAGACAGAGAGTGGTAATCAATGGACACTGCTCGTCGTGGACTAATGTTATTAGTGGAGTCCCTCAGGGCTCAGTCCATTATTGTTTTCTGTATTTATAAATGATATTGATGATGGTATATCAAGCTTAATGTCGAAGTTTGCAGATGATACAAAGGTAGGCAGGGTTGTCAAGGACACTACTAACACTATGCTGCTGCAACAGGATCTGGAAAGGTTGAGCAGATGGGCTGAGAGGTGGCAAATGAAGTTTAACATTGACAAATGTAAAGTACTACACATGGGAAACAGCAACCCCAGAGCAACATATCAACTCTGTGGTACTACACTGACAGTGGTAGAGAATGAAAGGGACCTGGGGGCGGTTGTGCAGGCAGATATGAAGTTCTCTGAGCAGTGCAGATGGGCTGCAAGAGTAGCTCATGGTGTATTGTCAATGATATATAGGAATTTTTCTAGCAGGGATAAGGAGGTGATTATTCCCTTGTATAAGGCAATGGTCGGGCCACACCTAGAGTACTCTATGCAGGTCTGGAGGCCTCATTTCAAGAAGGATGTAGAGCTGCTGGAACGAGTACAGAAAAGGGCAACAAGATTAGTGAATGGAACAAAGGGGTGCTCTTACGAAGAAAGGCTTAAGTTTTGCAAATTACAGTGTCTGGAGACTAGGCACCAGTGAGGTGATCTGATAGAGGTGTATAAAGCCTTGAATGGTTTGAGCATGCTCAATGCTGATGGGATTATTTCTCTCGTCCAGAATAATCACCTGAGAGGGCATAAATTCAAATTGAGGAAAGACAGATGTAGGAGAGACGTGCGGAAATTTGCCTTTAGCCAGCGGGTGGTTGGTTGGTGGAACAGACTTCCATCCCTTGTCGTGGAAGTTGATAGCCTAAATAAGTTTAAGGCTCAGCTGGATAGGTATTTTGAACGAACAGAGGGGTGAAGTGGAAGTGGTTTTTTTTTTTTTTTTTTTTTTTTTGTGGCTGATGCTGCATAAGCTTGCTTTCTTGCATCAAATGCCTCTACTAATGCTAATATGTTGCTTTGCTTTTTAAAGCACTACAACCAACCATTAGATGTCTAGAGTGTCAAGAAATTAGGCGCCAACTCAGCATTCTGATGGCGTCTTTGGGAGCTGGAGGTGTAGGGTAAAGCCCTCGAAGAAATTAATATGGGAGGCCCATAAAGCTCTCAGCTGCCCAGCTCAACGACTGAGCTCACTCCTGTGCATCAGGCAAAACAGAGGCAATCTCAAAGAAGAATGCACTGGTCCATAAGGAACTAGTTATTGTTGGAGACTACTGTCAGGGAGACGGGGAAGATACTATTAGCATTAGCATTAGTAGAGGCATTTGATGCAAGAAAGCAAACTTATGCAGCATTAGCCAAAAAAAAAAAAAAAAAAAAACCCACTTCCACTTCACCCCTCTGTTCGTTCAAAATACCTGTCCAGCTGAGCCTTAAACTTATTTAGGCTATCAACCTCCACCACAAGGTAGTACTTGTTAAACTTCATTTGCCACCTCTCAGCCCATCTGCTCAACCTTTCCAGATCCTGTTGCAGCAGCATAGTGTTAGTAGTGTCCTTGACAACCCTGCCTACCTTTGTATCATCTGCAAACTTCAACATTAAGCTTGATATACCATCATCAATATCATTTATAAATACAGAAAACAATAATGGACTGAGCCCTGAGGGACTCCACTAATAACATTAGTCCACGACGAGCAGTGTCCATTGATTACCACTCTCTGTCTTCTCCTCCTCAGCCACCCCTTTATCCACAGCAGCAATTTGCCTCCAATGCCACCCTGCTCCAATTTGTGCAGCAGTCTTCCATGTGCAACAGTATCAAAAGCCTTTCTAAGATCCAAGTATATAATATCAAGTTATTCCCTGCATCCAGTTCCTTTGTGACTGCATCATAGTATCCAATCAAATTGGTCAGGCAAGACTTCCCCTTAACAAAACCATGCTGTGTCCAAGCTATAACTGAAGTCTTGTCTAAATATTTTTGCTTGATATCTGTAATGAACCTGGTGGAGTTTACAAGGAGAAAACTCTAGGTTGGTTGGAATCTGTGCAACTAATTCTTAGCATATATGAAATGAAAGACATTTTCAATATGGATGAAATGGGAGCATTGAAAATTTTTACAATATGCTCCCCAATAAAACACTTGCTGTTTGTGGTGAAACCTGCCTTCAAACATTGAGTGACTGTATAGCTGTGTACTGATGCAGATGACACTACTAAGCATCAACCTCTCCCCCCCAGTCACCGGCAAGTCTTCTCAACCAAGTTGTTTTAAAGGAGTGACCATTCTACCCTGTGAGTATGAGTTAAATAAAACAAATGGCATGGATTTCTGCCATATTTAATCATAGAAAAATCTGTGATCAAATTATAAAATTGGATAGAAAATGTTCATGCAGGAAATGAAAATTCTCACCTTCTGTTGGGGCACCAACTATCATAGCACACTCAGTCACTTATGTTGGACTGTTAGCCACTTTTCTTACTAAAGTGCAATATACGTATGTGACAAGTTGCTTTATGTAGCCTGGTATAGACACTCAATACTGCCTCTGACAGTGTGGCCAATGTTTTTTTTTTTTTTTTTTTGATTTGGTAGTTGTTGGCGCATCGGCTTCTGTGGCCATATTGCACCTCCCAAGGTTTTTGCAGTACTTTGATCCAAGCCCGAGGCGGGAATCGAACCCGCGACCTTTGGGTTGCTGGGCAGGTACTTTACCCACTCGGCTAGCCCGGTCGGCGTGGCCAATGTCTTGGATAATAGGAGTGTGCCTAATAAACCAGCCACTTGGTGAATATTACAGTTAATTAACTACAAAGTTATAAGTGTATGTGAATAGCATGTTTACCATGGCTTCTTGTAGTAAAAGAAAGTAGTGATTGCAACTTGCTTTTGATTTTTGAGTTTCAAAAATCATTACAATTATTATTATAAATAATATTTTTAAATTTAAACCCAAAATTATTTATAAAGCTGCTATAATATTCACATAATTTTGCACTTGTCTCAGCTGTGCAAGGGCACAATTAATGCAATGTTCTATTTAGTTATGCCTTTGTATGGTTGAGGCAGTTATAAGTATTCCTGTAACCTAGCCAAGCCATATGGTTCTTGTGATGGCCTGTGCCCAGGCTCCTGCACATGTATGGGAATACCATTGAATATAAGTCTCCACTCTTGGTTTGCACAGCTGACTGCTGCATTCACTTATGTTGGCATGTTGTACTCTGCAGAAATAATGTTGCCTTATAGTAGTGTACTGAGCAAATAAAATAATTTATAATTATATATCAACTTCATTATTGAAAAAAGTTAGCCAATGTATATAGTTCATTACATTTTAGATGCATTTGATTTTTATTTCTTAAAATGATTGAATTTTTTTTTCCTATGATTAATAGAAGTGTAATGAAAATATCTAATTAACTTATTACCAATTAATTACTGATTGATTAACTGGTAATATATAAAAGTAAATGTTTTCACTTCATTTCACATACCTCGCAATATAATATTCATTCCATATTTTGTAGCACTATAATCAACAGCACATGAAATGTAACATGTATTTCGGTCATTTAATAAATTAAACAATTGTAGCATGCTGGCAATGCTTTTGGAATTGTATTTTACTTATTCTCCCTGGATTTTAATAACAATTGGTATATAACATGCATTTAATGTTTTTGATATGTTTAATATAACAAACAAATAGTTCATGATTTATATATTTAATAGTATTCATGGCTGATGTGTCTAGATGTAGAAAATGAGTGAAAAGCAATGACCTTGATCTGAGAACAGAGAATATTTTGTTCCAATTCATCTACCATCTTACCCATTGATTCTGTCAGTCAGTGCTCATTAACAAACGTAAATAATGTTTGTTAATGAGCACTGATTATCCAGTGTTTCAGTTACAGTATATGATATATGATTATTCCATTTCATATAGCAATGGTTAAGCCACATCTTGAGTACAGCATGGAGGTGTGAAGATGGGATTAAAATTATATGTTTATATTATATGTTCAGGGAAAATAATGGAATCAATAGTTATATTAATGCAAGATCATCTTGATAGAAATGGAGTTAGAAGGTAATCACAGCATTTAGTTTTAAACAAAGATCCTGCTTCTCCACTCTGATTAGCTACTGTGAGGTTACAAAAAGAACTGGATGAAAGAATAATTTTGATATCACATACTTAGATTCCAGTATACCCTTTGATACTTGATGATGATTGTTGTATAAATTAGAGCAATGTGGCATTAGGGTCATATTACTACTATGGATAGAATGATAGTTAAATGGTAGAAAACAAGTGTGGTTATAATGACCACTGCTCTTCATGGATTAATGTAATGGGTGGGACTCCACAGGAGATGCCGTTGATCTCCCTGTACTGTTTTTAACCTGGAGGTAGTGGCATGGCACCTCATGGGGCACTTCAAAAATAACATTCCCACATTCACTGTTACTCGATTAAAATTCTGAAATTTTTTCTACCTTCCTAAATATAGTCAGACTTTTACTCCAGTGGGCTCTGACGTGATTTTATTACAGTTTTCCTGTTAAAATTGTGCATGAGTCCCTGTCATGTATGCCACTACTGTTTCTGCAACTATTTAGATTTTGCTGGAAGAACTGTATGGTACTACCAGACAAGTGCTGAAGCTGTCTTTGTTTAAAGTTTCAGGTTACTTGTTTTTCTTTTTCCACTAGGTTAATAAATATCTGCCATTTTACAATAATGTAAAAACAATTGTTGCAATTGTTTTTACATAAGGATGGTAACACAAATTTGGTATTCTCTCAAAATAGCTGTTTCTCTGCAAGAACATAAATACTGTAGTGTCAAATTTCACACTGTGAAGAGGAGAAAATTTGAAATAAATTTTGAATATAGCATTGCATGACATGTTTTTAATTTTTTAATAATATTTATATACATAATAAGCAGAAATATGCACATGCATAGTTTGAAATTTCACAGTTATCAGTCTTTTAAATTTGAAAATGGAAGAGACTAAGACAAAAAAATCTGGGCACATTGGTTAATGACGTTAATCAGGGGTGCTACTTTAAGAGGATCTAGATTAACTTAGAAGATGGGCTACAAAAAGCCAACGTTTAACTGTGGGAGATGCAAGATACTGCATTTTTTTTAACTGTAATACCAGAATCACATACTACTACTACTACCAAATTGAAGGTAGCACGGTATGAAAAATATCTAGAATACTCTACAACATGAAATTCTCTGACAGTGCAAACAAGCTACTAGAACAGCTCATGGTATTCTGCATATCATTACAAAAAAACTCTGCCAGCAGAAACATTATCTGGAATACTAATATATAGATTTGGAAACCTCATTTTAGGAAGGACACGAATATGGTGGGGAGGGTACAGAGAAAACCAACAGAATAATTTTTGACCTATCAGGATATTCTTACCAAAAAGACAGAGGTTGTAACTTGTCTCTAGAAACTAGAAACTGCAAGTCACCAATCTAAGTGTATAAGGTTAGAAAAGTATTGAGTAAAGTAAAGGCTGATGGCATCTTTACGTTTTCTCAGATGAAACACATAAGGGAATATAAATTTAAATTGGAAAAAGATATTTTCAGAATGTGTTCTTAAATTCACTGTAATAAACTTCCACCTAAAGTTGTGTAGGTGGAAGTGGGTAGTTTGTATAAATTTAAGGAACGTTTGGACAATTATTGGAAGGAATGGAAAAATTAAGTGGTTTTTTTTGGCTCGTGCTGTATAAGTTTTGCTTACTTGCGTTGTGTGGCCAATGCTAATACAAATGATTTCTTTAAAAATTAACTTTAAATATGCTAAACATTAATAACTAAAAATTTAATCATATATACACATTTCCTCCCCAATTATATAATCTCATTTAAAAAAACCATAGTGATCATATTGTATTGCTGTTTCATATCTTTCTTCATTTCTCTTTGAGCACAAAAATATTTTTTAATTTCTCTTAAGAATTAGAAGTTTAATTAGTGCATGAAAGCAGCTCCTTGCTTCGTGAAGTTAAGCTTTTTATATACAGGTCATAATCATCATCATCAGCCATTTTCAATCCACTGCAGGATGAAGGCCTCTCCAGCAACTTTCCAGTTCCTTCTGTTTTGAGCACTGCCATCCATTTACTACCCACAAACTCTTGAATTTCATCTATCCATCTCTGCCTTTGTCTTCCAGGTTTTCTTCTAACCCCTCTTGGATACCATTCTGTTATTTTCTTAGTCCATCTGTCATCATGTCTTCGAGCTATGTGTCCTGCCCAAGACCATTTTAGTTCTTTAATTTTGATAAGAATGTCCTTTACTTGAGTTTGCTGCCTAATCCATGTGTTTCTCTTCTTATCTAACAGTCTGATTCCCAATATAATTCGTTCCATTCTTCGCTATGTAGTTCTCAGCTTCTCTTCCATTCTTTTGGTGAGTGCCCAAGTTTTACTTCCATGGTGGGGAGTATACATTGGTTCATTATTTTACGTTTCAGACAAACTGGTATATTGCTCTTCAGTATGTGACTATATTTCCTGAATGCTGTCCATCCAAAATTTATTCTTCTCTTGACTTCCAGCCATTTATCATTATTACAGCTAATAACTTGTCCCAGATAAGTATATGACTCCACCTTTTCAATTACTGGTCCTTCAATCATTATTTCCCTTTCTGTGGCATACTTGTTCATCATTACTTTTGTTTTAGCCATATTCATCTTTAGTCCAAAATCCTTACTAACTGTGCATAAATGATTAAGATTTTTCTCTAATTCTTTGGGATCGTGGCTTATGACCACAATGTTATCTGCAAATCGTAAATGGTTTAAGTATTCTCTGTTCACATTGACTCCTTTCTGCGACCAGTCTAATGAACTTTCAGACCAGTCTTCTGAAAGCTTCCTCAAGGGCAGCAGTAAACAGCTTCGGAGATATTGTGTCTCCTTGTCGAACTCCTTTCTCGATTTTAAATTTCTACTGTCTTTGTCTAGTCTAATAAAGGAGGTAGCACTCCCATATATTTTCTTCAAAATCATAATATATGGGGTCGCTATGCCTTGTCTTTCCAGTGCCTGAAACATTGCCTTATGCTGTATGGAGTCAAATGCCTTTTCATAATCCACAAATGCCAGGCATAATGGTGTTTTATATTAATTTGCTTTCTCCATTAGCTGTGATATTACGTGAAGGTGATCCATAGTTGAGAAGCCTGTCCTAAAGCCAGCTTGCTCTTTCGGTTGATTCTCATCAAGTATTCTTTCTGCTCTATTAGTAATGATCCTTGTGAACAACTTGTAGATGTGGGATAACAAGCTAATTGTTTCCAATTTCTGATTTATCTCCTTTCTTATGCAGCAAGACTATGATTGCATTATTCCACTGCTTAGGCATCACACCTTTTCTAATGCACTTTGTGAAGAGCCTTGCCAGTTTTTGTGTTATGTCTCTTCCTCCCAATTTTAACAACTCTACAGTAACTTCATCTTCCCGCGGGGCTTTCCGGTTCTTCATTTTCTTCAAAGCATGTTCTACCTCATCAGGAAGAATATCGGGTATGTCGTATGTGTTAGTACTTTGCAATACATCTTCCCCACTGCTGGCATCATTCCCCTGCTCCTTGTATAATTCTCTATAGTAGTCTTCTGCTATTTGAATTATGCCTTCTCTGCTGTTTATAAGTACACCATCGCTATTCTTCAGTTTCAGTATCATTTGTCTTTCTGTATTACTACTCATGGCTGCTGATTTAAATCCTTTATTTTCCCTTAATGCTTGTTCTACTTTTCTTGTGTTAAATCTTCTTATGTCTTCTCTGAGTCTCTTTCTAATGGCTTGGCATAACTCAGTATGCTCAATTTTCTCCCTGTCAGTGTTTTTCTTGCTCTTCATTTGTCGTCTGCGGTTCATCCTGATAAGTGTTTCTTGACTAATTTTTTCTTCTTTGGATTTCTTTTCCTTATTGGTTTCTTGGGCTTTATCAATCTCAGAAAGTTGTAATATTCCTCGTCGATATCTTGGTCCTGAGAAGCTCAAACTTGTTCTTAAGTTCCAGTACATACTGCTTTTCCTCCTCTTCTGTTATCTCAAAGACCTTTTTATTATGTACTCGAGTTTTTTTCCTTTCCTACATCTATATCAAGTGTACATCGTACCATTCTGTGATCACTTCCAACATTTACCTTATTCAGGATGGTAACATCATTCACAATATATCTTCTGTTAGTGAGGATGAAGTCGATTTCATTAGTAGTTAATCCATTTGGACTCTTCCATGTCCACTTTCTGTTCACCCTTTTCTTGAAAAAAGTGTTCATTACTGACAGTCCTTGAGATTCTGCAAATTTCACAAGTCTTTCACCTCTTTCATTTCTTTCACTAATTCCAAAATTTCCTATAGTTCCCCTTTCTGCACTGTTTTGTCTTTTTCCAACCTTAGCATTGAAGTCCCCCATAATAATAGTGTAGTGGGTTTTCTGCTCATCTAGAAGACTCAATTTCGGTGTACATTTCTCCAACCTCTTCATCATCATGGCTCGATGTTGGTGCATAAATCATTATAACCTTTAGCTTGTACCTCTTAGAAATCTTGAGTATTAGTCTTGACACCTTTGGTGATGTACTTTTGAATTCCAAAATGTTGTTTTTAAAATCTTTATGGACCAGAAACCCAACTCTACCTTCACTCCTTTCACTGTTTCCATTGGTGTACAGCAGATTTTCACTTTTATATATTAGTTCCTGTAAAATGTCATGTCGTGTTGTGCGAAACCATGTTATATGGGACTACGAAAAAGTACAAAAAGAGGGTTACATTCCAAAAACTAACAAAAATGCACTATTTCATTAAAAAAATACACCATTCTAGATTTCTTGTATCTTCTGCTCTCTTTAATGGGTTTGTTTGCTTTTCCTTGATAAATCTGTGAATTTCATCGTATGGAACTAAGCATTTTTGAAGCTCCCTTTTGAACTTTGGACTCCTTTCATTCAAGAATCTGCATTTATGCTTTATGCTTATGCTTTATAGTGTAAAATTCCCTTATGCTTTATAGTGTAAAATTTGGAAGTTTAGATTTTAAATATCGCAGATGAAAAATCTGCGATATCATCATCTGAATTGATTTGGTTTTACCTCCGATGCCATTTGCACCAAATCTGTTACGCTGACCTCTTTTTCTACCAGTAATTCTTGAACATCTGCAGTAATCATATATTTTTTAGGAGTATCAGCGACTAAGGCCATGTTACTCTGTGTATATTGTCTATAAATTGTGTGTTCTGAGGCCGATTTTCTGTTTTGCTGGACGAAAAACCCGAGTTTCCGAGAGAAAAAACCATGCTATCCTCACCTGAGCAACTCAATTGGATACTATGATGCAGTCACAAAAGAACTGGGTGCAGGGAATAACTTTGTTATTATATATTTGGATCTTAGAAAGGCTTTTTATACTGTTGCACATGGAAGACTGCTGCACAAATTGGAGCAGTGTGGCATTGGAGGCAAATTGCTGCTATGGATAAAGGGATGGTTGAGGGGGAGAAGACAGAGAGTGGTAATCAGTGGACACTGCTCATCGTGGACTAATGTTATTAGTGGAGTCTCTCAGGGTTCAGTGTTGGGTCTATTATTGTTTTCTGTATTTATAAATGATATTGATGATGGTATGTCAAGCTTAATGGCCAAGTTTGCAGACGATACAAAGGTTAGCAGGGTTAAGGACACTACTGATGCTATGCTGCTGCAACAGGATCTGGAAAGGTTGAGCAGATGGGCAGAGAGGTGGCAAATGAAGTTTAACATTGACAAATGTAAAGTACTACATATGGGAAACAGCAACCCCAGAGCAGCATATCAACTCTGTGGTACTACACTGACAGTGGTAGAGAATGAAAAGGACCTGGGGGTAATAGTGCAGGCAGATATGAAGTTCTCTGGGCAGTGCAGATGGGCTGTAAGAGTAGCTCATGGTGTCCTGTCAATGATATACAGGAATTTTTCTATCAGTGATAAGGAGGTGATTATTCCCTTGTGTAAGGCAATGGTCAGGCCACACCTTGAGTACTGTATACAGGTCTGGAGGCCTCATTTCAAGAAGGATGTAGAACTGCTGGAACGAGTACATAGAAGGGCAACTAGATTAGTGAATGGAACAAAGGGTTGTTCTTACGAAGAAAGGCTTAAGTTTTGCAAATTACAGTGTCTGGAGACTATGCACCGGCGAGGTGATCTGATAGAGGTGTATAAAGCCTTGAATGGTTTGAGCATGCTCAATGCTGATGGGATTCTTCCTTTTGCTCAGTATAATCACCTGTGAAGGTATAAATTCAAATTGAGGAAAGACAGCTGTAGTATAGATGTGCGGAAATTTGCCTTTAGCCAGCGGGTAGTTGGTTGGTGGAACAGACTTCCATCAAAAGGAAGTGTTATTTTATTTTTATTTATTTTTTTGGCTGATGCTGCATAAGCCTGCTTTCTTGCATCATATGCCTCTATTGATGCTAATGCTAACTCAGCTATGTTGTGAAAAAAATGAATAAAAATTCCTCCCTTCTTCAACGGGATTCGAACTCGATCTTTTCCAGCCTGGTAAGGAGGGAAATTCTATCAACTGTGCTGCTACCCACAAGGGCTTCAGTAGTCATATCATCAAAACCTTCTCCTCCTACCAATGTAGCAAGTTCTACTATCGCATCAATTCTATTTTCTGCTCATTCGATCATATTTCCTGAATGAACTGATTCTGGCCATACATTTTTCCACATGCATTTAACGTTGACGGTTTTACTTCTTTCAGCAATAAAGCTATGATTCCGATACAGTCCACAATGAGAAATGTTTCCATGCCCCCATTACTTCAATATATTCAGAATCAATTTTTTCCAAATCCATTGTAAGGATTTTCCAGTGGAATGAGTTTTAAAGGTAGATATAATGCTTGATCTAACAGCTGAATGAAAGAAGTTGTATTAATCCAATACACCTGTGGCAGTAGGAACATAACTTCAACATTTGGATGGCTTTAATCTTTTGAATGGCCTGGTGTGCTATCAAATAGTAATAAAATTTTGAATTCTAGATTTTTCTACAATAGTACAGAACATAACACGGGAATTTCCAAACAAATTAAAATACAAGGATTTCTCAATATTTAAAAAAAAATTTTTTTTTGACTAGTGGGTAAACAGCGGGGGTTCCAAAAGAGTGGAAACATTGAAAAATTACATCCAACCTAATAGATTTTTTCCCACACAAAAGCTCAAAAATACCCTGTTATACAAGATTTACCAAAATTCTTTAACCGTGTCAGAACAAAACCGAGTTGTAGAAGTACTGTGTTATACAGGCATTGCCTGTACTTCATTCTTCTTTTTTTTCACTTTGCGCATCACTTGTGAAATGTATTTGAATATATTTCCCCTTGAAATGAGTTTGATATTTCACCTTCTTCTAGCCCTGTACCTATGTTACCTGAATTAATATCCTTTTCATCAGCCACTGTTTCAAAACACATTTTGACACTCTTTATCTTTAAATCCATCTAAATAAACAAATCATTGTTTAATATTGTTTTCTATGCAAATTGTGCTGTTTTGCTCACTACTTCTTTCCAACTTGTCCCAATTGTTAATAGCACATTTTTATACAAGTTACAGTTTTTTATACTGACTACAGTATTAAAACCTGCAACATAAAAATCAACAAATATTTACAGCTACTGTAACTGTACAGCTACTGAGTATTATAATATATTAATATGATTCCCTTATACATATGCTGCAGGAAGTAAAAAAATACACTTGATATTGCCATTGTGAAAGGTGGGAAGAGGATGAAGAAACCGGCTAGTCCATCCGCCCAATGTGTGGGGATTTGGAACCCTGAACCATAAAATGATGATTGAGGGTTCAATACCCCTGAACCATAAAAAAAGAGGAATTAGTGAGAAAAGGCAGAACAGGCCCTGTAAAGCTATTGGGCCTGTACTGGCTCTTAATGTTGCTTAACACCATCATCACCTGATAAAATTTCATCTGAAGGCTGGGCAGGGTCATTCATTAACTGTGAAATGCTTTAATGTTTTAACATTCATGTAATTTTTTTTTGACTGGTTTTGTTTCTTATATAAGTGATCAAGAAATCATTTGAAACAATTCTGAATTTCTATCATTGCATTCTTGGGAAAAAAAAAAAATCTTCATAAGTAGAATACATTTACCCAGGGGCTCCCATCTGGTGAATATAGGCTTGGCACACCCAGGATCCTCAGCTGGATATCACCATTTTTCTCTTTTTCTGTGGTTCCTTTCTAATTCTGGCTCTTTCCCCCCCCCCCCTCTCCCAATTTTTTTTGGCTGGTGCAGCATAAGCCTCAGGCTTCCTTGCACCATATGGCTAATACTAGCTATGGCTTATACATGTAGTCTGAATTATAGAGGGTCCAAATTAGTAAGTGTGTACTGTATTTAAAAAATATAAATTTTATATAGGAGAATCAAAATTTTGGCTACAGTAACTGATCATAATTTAAATATTGTTAAAAGTTTTTCAGATATTATATTTGATACTGCATAAATGAAGATAGTATTGACATTGATGATGAAGAGGACTTGAAAGATAATGAGGACATTGAATTAATTTTATTTAACATTAAAGAAAAACAGTTGAATCACCATTAATCTTTCAAAGCTAATTGAAAAAAAAATATATATTAAGCTTCTGTATAATACAAGTAATGTAATTCACACAAGCCATATGTAAGCATTTGCTCAATATGTTCAATTTTGGAAAAGAAACAGAACAACACACTACACCTCAAAGTCATACAAGCAGTTTTAAGGCATCTTGAGGTTATCCTGTTAATGTGGAAATTTGTATCTTAACCATCTAGCTGGCACATACATAAAAGTCATGCCATCTGTCACACGTGAGTTCTCCATGATACCATGAAAATGTTTGTAATAAAGGCAATAAATTATTTAAAATCCAGTGCTTCTTAATGTAATCATTATCTTGATGGTATAGTGGATATCCAAATAATATAAGATAATATAAAAATAATAGTATAAAAGGACTGGGATTTACTTAAAGATATAACTACCATCAAGGGTAAAGAGAAGGGTTTTTGTTTTCCTAAAGGAGACTACAGTGGTCTCAGACAGTTTTTAAATTCTATACACTGGTACCAACTAATGATGTTACAAATAAGTTCTAAATGGAAGTATTCAGGGAAATAATGAAAGAAGCCGCTAGGCTTTTCATACCAACTGAGACACACAACTAACTACTGTTCAAGGCTTAGACCTAAATGGATGTCAGATGATCCAATGAGACATGTGGCAGAGGAGAAAATGCATGGGATGCATATATCATTTGATACAAAAGCCTGTGGTAGATAAAACTAATCTGCAACCAAGTCACAAAGGAGGCTATACAAAATGATGAAAATGATGCAAAGAAAAACAGCAAGGACTTATTTATCAATGTAAACACTAGAAGAAAGGGGAATAAATCACATTGGTCCAAGTATTGTTGTTGATTTAGCTTTTGATGTTTCTGCTCAGATTGCTAAGCTAAATAGGTATTTGCATCTACATTCACACATGAATTCTTTTAAGGAAGTGGATGTCAGAAATTTATCAAACTCTAATAGGGAAGTTTTTTTTTTTTTTTGGTAGTTGTTGGCGCATCGGCTTCTGTGGCCATAATGCACCTCCCAAGGTTTTTGCAGTACTTTGATCCAAGCCCGAGGCGGGATTCAAACCCGCGACTTTTGGGTTGCCAAGCAGGCACTTTACCCACCTGGTTAGCCCGGTCAGCCTAATAGGGAAGTAAATGATTTTGTAATAACTAAGAAGAAAGTGGAAGAGAAATTGTTGCAGTTAAACATAAAAAAGTCACCAGAGGTGGATGGGATCTATCCAATTATATTAAGGGAGGCAGCAGAGGAGGTAAGCAAAACCTTATCCATAATTATGAGACTATTATTGGATTCAGGGTAGGTCCCTGTGGACTGCAGATTTGCAGTTATATTCCCAATTTGTCAATGTTATATTCCCAATTAGTCAATGCTAATGACTTCTGTTGCCCTTTGATCGCCCAAAAGGGCGATCAAAGGGCAACAGGAGTCATTAGCATTAGTTGGGTTATATGATGCAAGAAAGCAAGCTTATATAGCATCAGCCAAAAAAAACTCCTTCCCATTTCACCCATCTAGTCACTCCAAATGTTTGTCTAGTTCAGTCTTAAATTTATTTAAGCTATCGACTTCCACAACAGATGGAAGTCTGTTCCAGCAATCAACTACCCGCTAGCTAAAGGCAAACTTCCGCACACATATTCTACAACTGTCTTTTCTCAATTTGAATAATTACAGACCTGTTAGCTTAATTTCTTCCAGGGAAAAGTAATAGAGTCACTTGTTAAAGAACGACCATCTCACGCAGTTATATTTCAGTCACAGCATGGGTTTGTTAAGGGAAAATCTTGTCTGATGAATTTGATTGGACACTGTGATTCAGTGACAAAGGAACTGGATGAATAAATAATTTGGATATCATATACATTTGGATTTCAGGAAAGCCTTTGATACTGTTGCACATAATAGACCGCTGTACAAATTGGAGCAGTGTGGCATTAAGTGCAACTTACTGCCATGGGTAAAGTGATGGTTGAGTGGAAGAAACAGAGTTATCAGTGGACACTATTCTCTGTGGACTAATGTTAATAATAATGGAGTTTCACAAGGTTCGATGCTGAGCCCATTCTTGTTTTCTGTATTTAAGAATTATCGATATTGCTTAAAGTATATCAAGCTTAATGTCTAGGTTGGCAAATGACAGTAATGAAGGTATGCCCAACAAGATCTAGAAAAATTAGGCACATGGACTGGGAAATTGCAATTGAAGTTTAATAGCTTTAATATCGTGGTAGGTTACAAAATAAAATGTTTAATTCCTGATACCTTCAATTTGCATATCTTCTTGGTATATTGGCATGGTTCTATTTATATCACATAATTGAAATATACATTGTTGACCATGTCAATATACCAAGAAAATGGTATACATGTATTGACATGGTTAATGAGTCATTTAAATTCATAAATAACACTATATAAATATAATATTAATATAAAGTAATATAGGCATGAATAGAAATATGCATTTAGTCAAAGCTTAATAAAGAGATGGCACTCACCTCAATAATCCGTTGTGTTTATATGAATCATGAAGCAGTAGTGTGAGAAATCATTGGTTAAACTAAAAACGGAGTTTAAAGATAACAATAAGGAAAGTGTAATTTAAAAAGAGTAATTGAAAAACTTAGCCTAGAGAAGGAGGGGTGCACCATATCATCCTCTAGTTGTCAAATTAAAAAGCTGTATAAATAAAATAAAATTATCTGAAATTAAAATTAAAAATTAAGAATTAAAAAAGGAATAGGGCTAATAGTCAAGAACGACGAACTTTCGATAGATTCATTTTCAGTTGGCAATAAAAAGAAGAGTGAAAGGGTTGCTGTAGATCTTAAGTACCCGAAATGTTTTGCTGAACACATGGTAATTTAATTCACGTAAGATTCCAAAATGCATATTTCTTGTCATGAACTTCGGCATCTTAAGCTTTTGCTAACTCTTTTATAGGCATGAATTTGACTTCAAGATTTAAGATGTGTAAATAATTTTTCAGTGAAGTTATGCACAGACACTCTGTATAAATTTCATCACCCTCTTGAAGTTTAATGTTTCATTAATAACTGTGTAGATAAAATTATGTTGTTTCAAGTATTACATCATCCTATAAAACTAGTATGGTGTTGCATCATCTTGTTTATAAAAGCATATACTCAGTTAATGCCAAGGAAGAAAAGCATAATTATTGCTTTTGATAGGGTGTGCTTTTCTAGTCTATACATAGCTGCAAAAGTTGGCTGTAATCAGTCTGCTGTCAAGTTTACTTAAAAGGAAATGTGAGGCCAGAGATATCAAAAGAAAAGATGGAACCAGACTGAAATGGAAAAGTACTGCAGCACAGAACAGAGTTTTGAAGTGTCTGTCTCTGTGATCGTGCAAGTTTCACAGACATAAAATTCACATGGAAGGAACATACTGTGGCAAATGCAAGTGATAGAACTGTCTGGACAAAGACTTGTGTTGAGTAGTCTGAAAGCGTATAAACTTTGTAAGAAGTCCTTATCAAAAAAATCCACAAATCAAAAAAAAAAAATTACTAATATGAGCTAAAGAACATGCTGATTGAACAACTGAGCAATGGAAATCTGCAAGGTAAAGATCCAAATGCTGCATTCAGTGTAGATCTGAAAAAGCTTATCATCCGGACTATATTCAGTCAACAGTAAAGTTTCCATTGGAACAGATGGTGTGGGAATGCATAACAAGCAAAGGGGTGGGTAGAATACATTTTGTAAATGGTTTTATTTTATTTGTTTTTAAGTTAGTCTCGTCTCCTCAGTAGCTTTATTCTTTATCATTTGATTGTAAATCATTCTCAGTTTTTGCCTTTTTTTTTGGTTTTCTAAATTTTATTTTTTTCAGTCACTATGCTTCTGTCCTCTTACTGTATTACATCTTTATAGATTTATATACATTTATATCACATCTTTACCTTTACAGTTTTATTTCTTTGAAACTACTATCTTTTATATATATAATACATGGTGTCCGAAAATGTATGGTGGGGTTTTGATAGCCAGTAATTGGGAAACTGATAAAGATATTAAAGAAATGAAAATTTTATTTTAAACAGTAAGTCAAATAGTTTGTAACAAGCTTAGTGAATTTCTATATGTGCACTGTTTGTGGCTCTACATAAGCCCAATCTATATTCTACTTCATTCCATACACACAACAGTACTTATGGTACCTAATCAGCAGATTCTTGGATTCTTCATATCAGATGGTCCAAATTGCACATGCTTTCCATGTAAACATAATTGTTTGTGTTTTGTTGCTAGCCAGTAATGGGGAAACTGATAAAGATATTAAAAAAATGAAAATTTTATTTTAAACAGTAAATCAAATAGTTTATAACAAGCTTAGTAAATTTCTATATGTGCACTGTTTGTGGCTCTGCATAAGCCCAGTCTGTATTCTGTTTCATTCCATGCACACAGCAGCACATATGGTACCCGATAGCATAGTTCCAAAAGAAAAAATCAAGGGATGTCAAATCATGGCTCCTAGGTGGCCATGGAATTGCACCTCCCCTGCCAAATCCACCTTCCAGGAAATGGTACATAAAAAACATCCATAATAATTGCTGAGAAGTGTGGTGTTGCCCCATCTTGCTGGATCACCCTCTGGAAAATGCTGGAAAATTTTGTTATTTGAGAAGCAGAGTCCATTTTCTTCTAATTGAGGGAAAAGAAAATTTTCTAGCATGTTCAGGTAAATTTCTCCATTAATTGTGTTTTCCACAAATAAAAATGGCCAAAAAAGATATGATAACACATTAATCCACACCAAACATGCACCTTGCAAATACGTTCTTTAAGCTCATGAGGATTTTCTGCTTCCCCATACCGGCATCAGTTGTGCCAATTTACACATCCACTGATGTGAATCATAGCTTCATTGCTGAACATGGTGTGTTTAAGGAAGTTGATTCATCAATACAATTTAACAGAAAATTTGCATATTCGACCTATTGCTTGTCATAATACTGAATCTGGTGCAATAGGTGGATTTTATATGCATGCAGTCTAAATCGTTTATGTAATACCTCATGCATCATTGATTTCGGAACTTGTAATTGTAAACTGCAATGATGAACTGATGTCCCTGGGCTGCAAATACAAGATTGTCTAATGCTTTCCACATCTTCATCTGATATTCTTGTTTTTTCCTTGCTTTTCTCTCCTAGAACACTACCTGTGTCTTCAAACTGGTGAAACCACCCTCTAATGTTAATCTCATATGGCAGGTCTTTATTAAATTCATGTCTAAACATACGTTGCAGAGTAACAATTGATTTCTGCTTGGCTAGCAACAAAACACAACACACGTATTCTTTTGGAGTAAACATGACTGATTAGAATGACTGGATGAAAGTGAATGTGGTGACACCTGACTGCCATTCTTGATTGGAACTGTTTGAGTGGGGTAATGAAAATGTTCAAAATTTACTGTGATACGGTTGGGTGCCTTTTTTGGGGGAGGGAATACAGCTTACCCAAACCCCACTATTCTTTTTCGGACACCCTGTGTATATATATATATATATATAATTATTTTTATTGTTATGTGTAGAATTTAAATATAGAATTTAACTAGTGCTAATAATGAAAATACCGTGTATCCTGGTAGCGATATATGTATTGAACAAAGGGTGAAAAAAAGAAAAAGTGTAACGATATAAAAAGAAACAAAATGCAAAATTTGAAAAAACAACGACCAATGTGGAAATAGCATTGCGGTATTTTTCACAATTTTTGTGTCTTTGTCAGAGGTCATCCACCAAAATTATGAAAAAGAACAGCAATACTCTTACTTCTGTTTCTGACATGTTCTGTATGTCAAAGAGCACTCTTTTTCTTTTTTCCACCCTTTGTTCAACACATATATCGCTACCAGGATACATGGTATTTTCATTATTAGCACTAGTTAAATTCTATATTTAAATTCTACACATAACAATAAAAATAATTTTATGTATATATTATGGTTGTAGGGTACCTTTGCTCTTGCAGTGTCCCTGATCCATAATCCATATTATCGCACTTCAAATCCGACTTCTCTATTTATTTTTAATTTTTATTATTCGTAATAATTATATATATATATATATATATATATATATATATACACACACTTTTTTTATAATAAATTAAGATGACAGAGGCCAGTAACAGAATATACATTGATGAGATTTAATGTTCATATAATAAAATAGTGTTATTTAGATGCATTATTATAAAATTTATAAGTAAGTAAATTATTATGATGAGAATTTTGATTATTGTCTTTTATTAGCACCAATACCACTTGAAAGAATGATTTTGAATTTCAGTAAAGCTGTGTCAGCCTGGCTCCACATTCAGCCCATTGGGTTCACTGGAAGTGTAATGGCTAGCAGTTTGAATTATAAGTGGAGAGGGATCAACAAGGTGCACTCTGACTTTTTTTTTTTTTTTTTAAATCAAAAACATCACTATATAATTATGAACACAGCTAATGAGTAGGGCCTTCACATGGACAAATATTAAATTAGTCGTGTTGATATGATGGTTGAAAACTGGGAAAGTAGAAAAGATATTTTAACAACCTTATGTGTTTATGAGCTTTTCCCTTAACCCAGATAGTAGAATTCCCCCACACTATAACTTCCACATGTGAATTCCTAATTTCAAATAAAGCTGTCGGTAGTCAAATTAGCTACTTCCCAATAGCTAATTTGATAAATGTATTATGTTGCTAAAAAAATTTGATAATGTTGCTAATTAACCTTGTACAGTACCATTCTAAGAGTCACGGAATTGAAGTAGAACAGATTAATTTATATGCCAGCTTGAATTCTGCATTGGATTGGGTACAGAAACCCTCAGGTTACCTGCAATGTTGGGTCTTTGATTAATTTTATGATGCATGGGTTAGGTGTGGTGTCAGTTTTTGAATGTAAATAATCTATAAATTTTTAAGGGCAAAGGCCTCATGTGACGAGGTAGAATGACTAACATGTAGGTTAGTGCAAAAGTATCATTTTAATGTAGCCATCTACCAAAGTAGTTAAATTAATTAATTAAATTGGAATCGTTTTGGTTATATCTCATATTGGGAATGCCTTCACAACGAGTTGCCATGGTATTATGCTACCTCAAATAAATAACACTTCACCAGTGGAGAAGACTACTGTTATTTATTCATAACTGGGTTGTCACCATTGCAACACCAGGGTACTTTCCCACCCACCGATGAGAAGCCAACAAGCTTTGAAACAGTGCCATCTGGGTGGTGGTATCCGCTGAGAATAAATAACAGTAGTCTTCTCCACTGGTGAAGTATTATTTATTTGCGGTAGTACAATACCATGGCAACTCATTGTGAAGGCATTCACAATATGAGATATAACCAAAACAATGCCAATTTAATTAAATAATTAAACCACTTTGGTAGATGGCTACATGAAAATGATGCTTTTGCACTAACTACATGTTAGTAATGTAAATAATTTAATACAGTAATACCAAAAATTAATATATTAACTCATAAGGTAACTGATTTTACTTGTATTAGCATTTTTCTAAGTAACATTATTTGTCAAATTATGAGGGGTGTGCGTGTATTTTTATAGTATAATTTGAATTACACATAACAGGACTCCACCTGCTACTTTTCCCCCTCCTCATTTCTCTCTCTCTCTCTCTCTCTCTTTCTTTCTCTCTCTCTCTCTCTCTCTCTCTCTCCCTCCCTCAATTTCAGAATTAATTCAGATTATAATGATGTTATTTTTATTCTATAGCACAGTGAATCTCAAACCAGGTTGTAAGTCCCCCTCCCCTCTGCCAAACATCATGAGTAACGTGCGGGGGTCTACAAAATTTCTTAAAATTTTGCCCCAGGCTTTGCCACTGAAATGTATCAAATGCCTTAAATTCAATTTTTTTTCCCTCCTTAATTTCCATTGTAACAGTTTTAAAGGATCTATCATTTTTTATTTGCTATATAGATCAAAAAAAAATTTAATTATTAAAAGTAAATGGTATGTTTATTTTTTTCCGAACTCTAACCCAAATGAAGAAATTTTTTGTTTATTTATCAGAAATTTAAATTTTCTATAACAGCAGCCCTCTTTTTAGAGGGTTGTGGTAAAGTGAAGCAAAGGCCATATTGCACTTCCAATCATGAAGTTTGTACTCAATTGAATGGGTTGAGCACGCTGAATTCTGATGGGATCCTTCCACTTGTTCAGATTACGAACCTAAGGGGGCATAAATTCAACTTGAGAAAAGACAGGTGTAGAATAGATGTGCGGAAATTTGCCTTTAGCCAGCGGGTGGTTAATTGCTGGAACAAACTTCCATCTGTTGTTGTGGAAGTTGATAGGTTGAATAAATTTAAGGAGGAACTGGACAGGCATTTGGAGGGAATGGTGTGAGTTTTTTTTTTTTTTTTGGCTGATGCCGCATAAGCTCATACGCATGCTTTCTTGCATCACATGCCACTACTACTACCACCACCACAGAAGTTGAATCAGCACTTTACATTTCAAGCATATCTTTATATTTCATGATTAAAAGTTATCAGAAAATGAGCAGCCTCCATGACTGCTTCTAAATGAGTGGCAAATGGTTTTGCCACTCATTTAGAAAGATCAGGATTTGATTCCCGTCGACAACTGGAGGACTTTCTAAAAGGCTTCTACAGTCAAGTTTGTAGTTAACTTATCCCAGGCTTTTCGGTAGAAACAATATACGAGTCAGCCCATTGAAACGCGCACACACACACCCTTATATGGATTTAATACACAATGCTCCTAAACCCTGCAACAACCAATCATCAAAGAATGAAACCAATTAATGTTGCTAAAATCTAAATACCAAATGGGAAGTGTTGCCACTAAGCATTTTATACTAAAAAAGAGATATTGTTCAAGATTCATAGTAATTGATTGTTGGAATAAATATCCAACGGTTGTTATAGAAGTGAGTAGTCTAAATAGATTTAAAGGTGGGACAAATTATTGAAGAGATTGACAGATGAAATGGTTTTTATGATTGCAGTGGTTAGG
The DNA here is from genome assembly GCF_048544385.1 of Mastigoproctus giganteus. Taxonomy (NCBI): domain Eukaryota; kingdom Metazoa; phylum Arthropoda; class Arachnida; order Uropygi; family Thelyphonidae; genus Mastigoproctus; species Mastigoproctus giganteus. The sequence goes on along the minus strand of NC_143588.1, from coordinate 29,933,069 downwards.
CCACATCTTGAGTACTGCATACTGATGCGGAAGCCTCATTTTAGAAAAAATCTAAAGGGTGCTCATACTGGACATTAGCTGTATGCCCATACATGTATGTGATGTGACATCACCTTGCATAAATATGATGCCATGCTACATAAGTGCACATGACTTTTGCAGCGCATTAATGAGTGGCGGTAGACATCATTACATACATAATTTTAACATCATAAAAAAGAGAAAAGTCATTCTGAAGCTTATGCAAGTACTGCTGTGAGATAACATTTTCTTTGAAGAAAGAGAGTCCAATTAAACCTAAACTTGTTAGAAATAGTCACATGGGCACTTTCTCTCTGTGGTTAATTTTCTCATGAAACTGGCTAAGGAGGTTCTTTTTGCAGAAAAACTGCATATTCTGTTTGTCCATAAATGAAAATAACCTTCATCTAAAAACTAGGTGTTGTGTATAGCTGCTTTTCTCCCCTCTACCTATAGAGAAAATTGAAGTCTTTGCTTATTAATTTCAGAATTTTATGTGGCACTGTTATCTTGCATGGGAACATTTTCCAGTCCAACTGATGAACAGAAGAGAATATTGAACCCAACAGAACAGAACAAAACAGTGATATTCGAAGCTGCTTTTCATATTAACTATGTTGCATTGCAACCACTGAATAATCTTTCTCACCCTTAGTGGAAAATGTCAGCAAACTTTGTCCCCAATCCTGGCTTGGAAAGGAAAAGGTATTTATTTTCCAAACAATATTGCAGAGGCATTAGCTGAAACATTTGCTGCCACCTCATCCTGTACTTCTTATGAGGATTTATTTAGTTGCACAAGGAGTCTACAGAACACTATAAAATTAACTTTGTTACAAATCAGTCATATTCCTATAACCTTCACTGTTATTGAACTCAACAAAGCTATCCAAAATTCTCAAAATAATTCTACTGGACTAGATGACTTAATGCTTTTCCACCTTTACTCCAAATCTACACTACTGCAATTTTACAACAGAATCTTTTAAGAAAACATTTACCCTGATATATGGCATCGGTGGTAGTCATAGCAAAACTGGAGAAAGATGCTTTCTCCCCTAGCAGTTATCATCTTATATTTCTGATCACATAAAAAATCCTGAAAAAGGTGGTTAATAAAGATTCTTCTGGATTATTGAAGATCAGCACGTTATATCATGCCACCAATTTGGTTTCTATCATAACAGATCTGCAATTGATATTCACGTTAAAGTTGAAGCTCACATTTGAAACACTTGTTAAAAAACAACTCATGGTAATAGTAACTTTTGATATTTATAAAGCATTCAATACCACCTGGAGATATGGAATCTTCCAAGATTTATACACCCTTGGACTGATAGGTAACCTGCCTCAATTTATTCAGAATTTCTCCATCTCAGGACCTTTCAAGTACGATTCCAGAATGCTTTGTCCACAATTCACACACAAGAAGAAGGGATACATCAAGGATTGATTTTAAGTGCAACTCTTTTTGCATTACATACCAGCAACTTAACTCTGGACATTCCAACTACAGTGGAAACATACATATGCAGGTGATCTGGCTATTTCCTGTTAATCATTGAGCATGGTTACCATAGAAAGACAACTACAATTGGCAACAACTAAAATTGAAACTTGGATAAAATGCAATGGCTGTTGACTAACCAAGGGAAAAACTTCAGCAATACCCTTCTATGAATTGCGGTTTCTTCATCTGGAACCTGTTTTAAAACTGAAAGGCATAGAAATATCTATGACAAATTCCAAAGACTATTAGGTTTAGTTTTTGACACCAAACTAAATTTTCATAAACATATTACCTGCCTGCATTACACTACGTGCCTCCAGAAATTAAATATCCTTTGTGCAGTATCCTTAACACCTTGGACTGCTGACAGGCAGTCATTGCTGAATTTATACGGTGCTCTAATCTGGTAATGCTATGGAGCTATAGTATATGCTAAAAACAGCATCTTATGATCTCTCAACACCATCCAAAACAGTGCCCTTTAATTTGCATTAGGTGCCTACCAAACCTCGCCAGTTCACAGCTTATACAATAGAAGTGTATGACCTGCTTTATCTTAGAAGACAAAGCTGATTCCAATACATTGCCAAAATAAGAAGCTTTCCAATCCACCCTTGCTCAGTATATCTTAACCATCCTCTTTGGCCAACACTCTTTAAATATGAGCCTAATGATTCTAGACCTAGGCCTTTGAGAAATAGTACATAGTGGAAAATTGATCTCGACAAAATTGAGGAAAATAGAAATATGCTTTTATCTCTATGGGATAAACATGAGGTAGACTTCATTCAGAGCCGACCGGGCTAGCCGAGTGGGTAAAGTACCTGCCCGGCAACCCAAAGGTCGCGGGTTCGATTCCCGCCTCGGGCTTGGATCAAAGTACTGCAAAAACCTTGGGAGGTGCAATATGGCCACAGAAGCCGATGCGCCAACAACTACCAAATCAAAAAAAAAAAAAAAAAAAACTTCATTCAGTGGTCAAAAAATACCATTCCATCACTTAACATCCAACAGCTACATGCTAATCATGCTTAAAAACACACTGAAAACCCACAATCTATAGAGATAGTTCCAAGTCCCACCCACATATAAGTGCATTTCTCTGTTATATTCCCATCACATGTAGTCTCAAAATCCCTTCCAGTTGAGTACAGCATACTTTGCAGAATTATATACTATCCAGCTTGCATTAAATGAAATATGTCAGCAGTTATCACTTTTTGTGCTAATATATTCTGATTCACCCAGTGCTATCTCAGCCATACAGGGTAAATATTCTTCTTGTTATTCCCTCCTGCAAGAAATTGGCATTTCCCTCAATCCCTTCCAAAAAAAAAACCCACTCTGAAATAACTCTTTGTTGGATCCCAGAACACTCCAGAATAGTAGGCAATGACAAAGCAGATAATGCAGCTAGTTCAGCATCACAACTATCAAACAAAACAGTGATAGTTCCTTACACTAACTTTAGACCAGTTATCAGAAAAGCAAGTGAAGATGAATGGTCCCAGGTATGAAGACACCAAACCAACAATAAATTACATGAAATAAAACCTAATCCACAAAAAAGGACTCCAGCATCATAAAAAATTGCAGAGAAGTAATGCTTGCTAGACTGAAAATTGGCCACACACATCCTATGCGTTATCACCTATTAGTTAATGAAAATGTGCTCAATGCCAAGTTCAGCTGTCAGTAAAACACATTGATGTGTATGCCCTTGATTCAGAAATTCCAGATTATTTTGCTTCCAGAGTTTGTAATAATCAGAAATATACCTACTCTCCAATGGATATTAGGTAACTCTGCAAATCTAGAAGAACTGTTTTATTTCATTTAGCAAATCCACTTTGATAAAAAAAATATAACAAAATGTGAGTTACATTAAGAAACCTAGAAAGACAAATCTTGTCCTTTGATGCCCTTCTATCATAAAACCCTTAAACAACAACAACAGCTGCATTGCAAATCAGAGGACTTCAGTGTTTTTTGGGGAATGAACTGGTTATACAGGGTCATTTTTTATTAATTTTTACAATCTTCCTTTTCAAACTGCTGGAATACACAAAGTATCATGTTACTTGCAGGTGCTTTCAAAAAAAGCACAACTTTATTTAGCCTTCTGTGTCATTATGAGATGTGACTTCTCTGTTATTTTTCTTGCTGACACATGGGATTCACAGGCACATAAAGTTCTGTGGCATTGCTGGAAAATTTTCAAGGAATGCCTAATTAAAGTTCTATTGCAGGTTATCTCTAACTTAAAAGAAATTCATCTGGAAAATGCTCCTCAATTTACAGATCAAAGGGTGAAGTGAGTAATTAGACCTGTAAGCTTGATGTCTGTTCCATGAAAAATAGTGGAGTCACTGGTTAAAAAAGTAAATGCAGGACCATCTAGACAAAATTTTAATTATGTGGCAGTCACTGCATGGATTTGTTGAGGCAGATTTCGTCCAACCCATTGTGATTGGAAACTATGATGCAGTAATAAAGGAAATAAATGCAAAAAAATAATTTTGACATCATATACATAGATTTCAGAAATGCTTTAGATATAGTTCCACATAAAATACTGCTGTACAAATTGGAGCAGTGTGACATTAGTGAAAAGTTACTGCTGTAGATAAAGGAATGGATTTGATTAATTTTCTGTTTCATATTTAGATCTATCTGTTTCTCTCATGGTGTGTGTGTGATTTCTGCATCATAACAGTATCATTTTCCAACAAATTGGTGACAATTTGTTGGAAAATGAATTTATTTGGGCAAAACATCCATTTTTAATTTTTATGAATGATAGCAAAGATAAAGAGGTTATATTTTGCAGAAGCTTTAGTATTAGTTGACTTACCAACAACAAGAAGTGCCAGTTTGTGAGTTTCAGAAATATTTTTGCATGATTTCTTTACCATGAAATATTTTACCATGATTAATATTTTTATAATATTTATAATATTTTAGAAATATTTTACCATGATTCTCCCCCCCCCCATTTTTTGTATCCCACTGCTGCAGGCAGGCTCCACTTTTTTTTTTTTTTTTTTTGTTCACCATCATTTTTGTAGGTAATCAGTAACATCTTACAATTTATAATTAACCAAGAAAATGTCAAATGACTTTTTCTTGGTTAATTATAAAAACAGTTACTACAAAATTATTTTGTAGTTACTGTTGTCTGACACCTCGAAATGACCTTAAATCTTCTGTAAATTTTTGAATAGCAGATTGATTGGCAGATAATCTTTCCTCACTAATGCTCAGTACATAAATAACATGAAATTTTTTCTAATATCCAAGTTCTCCATTCACTTATTTAAACTTTCTGCACCATTATTCTTTTGATGTAGGGCAAAGCTTTTTCTTTAATTCTGCTTTTATGAGTCCACCAATTGGAGATCCATGTTGTCTTGCATAAAGCATAGCCATAATGCATTGTCTGTGCTCGCTCTCTCTCTCTCACACACATTTTGGTTTCTTTAAAGCGTAGAACAATCCAGAGCATCCAACTTAGTTTCAGAAACAACTTTTTATTTTCTCATTGAACTCATATTTTATTAATTTATGTAATATTTAATTAAATTATATACAGCGATTACAGTAAATAATTTTACTGGTGCAAGCACAGTTTGGAACAAACACACAACTGGTCTTTCAGGAAACATACAGCTCAAGAGATGAGCATGATGGATCATGCTCCACAAGCATACTGGACTGTTGCCCATGGCACATTGTAGTGTACTGTGAGCATCAGACGGTATGTTTTAAAGGGAGCAGGGAGGAGAAAATCAGTTATTTCAGCAAGTCAGTTACACAGAGGTCATTTAAGAGGGCTTCTATTATTTAATTTCCCTTTAAAAATGAATTTACTTCTTTTACAAAGTGATCGGAATTTACAAAGATTGGAATTTTGTGAAACCTCACAAATTGGTGAGGTATTGCTGTAAGTAAAGTAGCAATAATTTATATCATTCTTTTAACTCTGTTAGTCTCTTTCTTTCCCCCTCCCTCCCTTCTGATTTCTCCCCCTTCAATGTCTTTTATACTTATGCAGTATATGATTGGTATCTGTATAACAAAACCAGTTTATTGTAATTGTTCCCTTTTGCCATTTTCAAGAAACTTCTCTTCCACTTCTATTTTCTTTTTCACTGATCTGTTATGGACTGTTCATTGTCCTGATTTGGTCATTTTATTAATTCTGAAGTAGGCTTCTGCATGTTTTAATATGGTCTGTCTAACCAAATAAGCAATTACATAAATTTCTAAAAAATAGTAAATGTTTATCATTTAGCTGATGTGGATTTTCTTTGAAATGAGTTACTTAAAAACTCTGAATTAATACTTCTGTATGTTATACATGATCCAGATATACTGTTACAATCCTGTGTATGTAGAAAGAGTTAAATTGCTGCTGAAATAATGGCCTGCTGTTGTGTATTATTTTCTCCAAATAAAAGATTAAGTGTACAACAAATTAAGAAATAAAAAAGAAAATATTTAATAGTCCAGAATACATTTCAGTATTTTATATTTAAATTTCATGCAGAATAAGTAGCATGTATTTAAATTTCATGCAGAATAAGTAAGAACAGTGACATCATTAACTAGCAATAAAATCAGATTTCTTCCTTTTCACACTCAGGTCACATTATTTCACCAAAAGAAGACTGAATTGATGCAACTGTCATAAATAGAAAGGCATTAATTTTTGATTTTTAAATTTCCCACTATTTAAATTATTAGTATGATTACCGTATTTTGAATAATTGGTTAAAAAGGTGTTTGGGTTCATTTTATATCTTTATTGTTGGAAATATCAGTCGTTAGCATATTTCATCTATTGCTAAATATTTTGAACAGAACAAAACTTCTCATGGTTGAAGGCATGGTGTGGTAACAGTTTTCACTTTGAATTATGTCTTGCCAATTTGCAAGAGAAGAATTTCATGTTATTGTGTAATATTCTGTGAATAGTAACTATATAATATATTTGTGAACAACTATGTTAATTCTAATAAATTTAAGTCAAATTTTAAAATTTTTTTTTTTTTTTTTTTTTTTTTTTAACAAAATCAGTGTTAACTATTACCCTTATGAACACTTGTAAATGTTTTGTAAATGTTTTTGAATGAAAATTATAGACATAGTCATGTTCATAGGAAAATACTTCAAAAAATAATAACACATTAATGAACTCAAGAAATTTATATATGTGTGACCCAAAACTTACTGTTAGTAAGTTTTGGGTCAGTAAGTTTTAAAAAATTACTGTTAGTAGTTATAGTGGCATTTCATATGGTAAAAAAACAAATAGTATTTGGCAAATAGAGAACTTAAAGTACCGCATTTGTATTTAATAGAAAAATAAAAGAATTAAAAATGTGTAGTGTGTTTGTATAGAACATGACATTGCAGTATATAGAAAGACATACACTAAAGAATGAATACATACATGAATGTTTACTGATTATCACAAGCCATTAATAGTTTATATATATATAGGGTGTACCATTAATGAGACATAATTGGCTTGGGAAATGATTCCTTGGCCAAAAATTAAAAAAATGTTTGAACAGTTTTTTGATCTGATGCTTATTTAATGAGATATTCATATTATGAATATTGTACCTTGTATAAAGATTGTACCTTGTCTAAGTGATTTGTGTTCATAATGCAGTGGTTTCCCAAATAATTTTGAAAATGAACATTAGAGTGTATAAAGACATGAGTCCACAAGTAACAGTTTATTTCATTGCACTTTCATGTAGTGATTATAAACCATACAGCATCTGAAGTAGTGTATATGTATAGACAGTCTTAATGTTATCCTGATCAACAAACCTTCGAAGTATGCAATTAATATTAGTGGTCATTTAGACACTTTAAGTGACTACATGGTGGTGGTTACATGGGAAAGTTAAGTTCTTTGGCAATGCAAGACAGGATATAATCTTCATGATTTCTATGCCCCTTTTCCGTGGGTGGATTACTGTTCTAAATCTTTCGATCCCATTGTTTGCTCAGATTCTGTTAGCGAAATTATTCTTGTAGGGCTGAAATTCTAGATACTGTATTCCAATAAAATCTCATCCTTTATCAAACCTTGGTTTTCCATTAAATGTGCTAAAACTGTTCAAGATAAGAATGTAGCATATCATAGTTGGCTTGTATCCAAATCTTGAGTTTCATTTTGTGCCTACACTAAAGCACACAACAGTTGTAAAACAGTTACTAATTAATCCAAACTCAATTTTGACAGGCTAAGAGTAGATAACTTGCTTGTCCAAATGGTAGTCAAGCATTCTGGTCCCTTGCCAAACCTATTGACAGCAGCTCCATTTATACTCCCACCTTTGTTGCAACTGATGGTTCTTTTGAATATTCAGCTAAAGATAAAGCTGACTTTCTAGCATCCTAATTTCCTTTGAACATTTATATCCATGATTTTGATAAATGCATCCTGTGGTCTCTCAGTAGAAGGCTGTTAGAACAATCTAACATGAACAATGAACAATCTAACATGAATCATGAACAATCTTGATGCTGTCTGGAATTTGGCCAGAAATGAAAGGCGGGAGTACATGATTAGAGCCTTGTTGATCAGTTTGGCTTTGGAGAGATTGCTCAGTAGAATTTTTTTCAGCTTGGTCTTTTTACATGGGTGGGACACAATTAAATAGAACGGGTCCAAGAATATTTGCTGATGCTATCAAAGCAGTGTTAAATGGGTAGGGGAACTGCTCTTTTGTGTTTGAGGTGGGGAATTATACACAGACTAAGAGTTTAGCAGCAACCTGGAAAACTAGGTGGGGGTTTGCAAAGCATGCTGGGGATCATCAAGCAAATATATGAACTATGTTAGAGTTACTAAAGCAAAAACAAGTACACATATCTTAGTACAACTAATGGTAGGAGTGGAGTAAATAAGTTTGATGAATTTGAATTACCTTAAGTATTGCCTAAGGTAATTAATGCAAAGATAGTAAGGATATTGGAAACATGATGCCACTCAGGTATAGTGGATGTGGAATTTGAATATATCGGATACAGTGTATTCAGAAAGGACAGACAGGGTGGGGAGGAAGAGTTATGCCCTTAGTTAGGAAGCACATAGAATATGAGGCATTGCACCCAGGTGATTTTGGGAAAACAAATATGAGTAGGAGTATGTTATAGGCCAAATGACTATGATGAGTATAATGAACAACTATACAAAGTGGGGCAACCACAGAACCTTTCTGGATTTATTGGATGATCATTTTTTTTTTTTTTTTTTTTTTATAGCAGCATGTTATAGGGGCAGTAAGAGAAAGCAGTACTCTTGATCTGATTATTAGCAGTAATTTTTCATCCCTTCAGGATCTCTAGAGAAAGGAACAAGTAGATAGCAGTGAACAATATCTGTTGATGTGGGATTTTCTTAAAGATATAACTACAGACAAAAGGGAAGGGAAGGGATTTTGCTTTTATGAAGGTGTCTACACTGGTTTTAGACATTATTAAATTCTTTTCAAAGGTTGGGGGAACTGTGATGATGTTAACAAATACATATTTAAAATGGGAAGTAATCATGAAAGCTACTCAGCTTTTCATACCAACGACTTGAAGAATCATGTTGTTCAGGGTTTAGACCTGAAAGAATGTCAGATGAACTGACAAATCTAGTGGCAGAAAGAAAAATGTGTGGGAAGATTATAAACTAGCAGGTTTCTGTGCCAGAGGACACAGGAACCTGCAGTAAATATAAACTAGTCTGCAATCAAATCACTAAGGGATTAGGCAAGTTAAGGCAGATTATGAGGTCTTTTTGAATTTCTTTCACATTTTGGCTGAAAATGTGAAAGAATTCTTTGCTTATGTTAACACTAGAAGGAATGGGCCCACTAGATATGAATGACAAAACTGTTGATGATCCTGTTCACCTTGTTGACAAACTGAATAAACATTTTGCTTCTAATATGCTTTTCTAGTATCCCATCCTGAAGTTTTTCATTATGGGGATACCAGACTTATACCAAATTACAACTGAAGCTAATTCGTTTTGTGGTAATAAGAAGGAAGTAGATTAAAATTGTTAAAGTTAACAGTAAATAATTCACCTGGGGCTGATGTGGAACCTGGCCAGTTATTATTATTGTTATTTATGATTATTAGTGGACATCCATTTTACATTCCCCCCCATATATATTTGTTTTATTTCACAGAAATACCTATATTATATAGGTATTTCTGTGAAATAATTATTAAAATACATACTTTTAACAATAAAAGCAACAAATTAAATATATTTTCCATGGAGCAAAATTTTCTTAATAATTCAAACAACTTAAATCCAGGACATCTGGTCACTTTAATGGTATATGATGCAAAGAATCGTGCTTGTAAATCAGCCAAAAAAACACCCACATCACTTGTCCATCCTCCAATAATTTATCTAGGCAGATCCTTCCTCATTTTGATTTTATGCCTTCTCATGTGTGTAGTCTTAGCAAGAGAAAGAATGCCATCAGCATCGAGCCTGCTCAATCCATTCAAAGCCTTAAAAACCTTGATCAGATCACATTGCTGGTGCCTAGTCTCAAGACACTGGAATTTGCAGAACTGAAACTTGCCTTGGAGATCTCCCTTCACCAATCTCGTTACCCTTCTCTGCAGCCATTCTAGCAGATCTACATCCTCCCTAAAATGAGGCATCCAGACCTATATGCAGTACTCTAGATGCTGCTTAACCATTATGTTATACAACGGGATAATCACTTTCTTATCCCTGCTAGCAAAGATTCTGTATGTCATAGATAAAACTCTATCAGCTGCCCTGGCAGCCTGTCTGTATTGCTTAGAGAACTTAATATCTGACAGCACAATTATCCTAGCTCTTATTCATTTTCCACTGCCCAGAGTGAAGTATCACACAGTTGGTTCATTAATATGGGATTACTGCTACCCATATGCAGTACCTTGCATTTATCATTGTTAAACTTCAACTGCCATTTCTCAGCCCATCAGCCTAAATTGTTTAGATCTTTTACAGCAGCTTACTCTGATTACTGCTTTGCTTACTCTCATTAACTACTCTGCAAACCTTTGTATCATCTTTGAGCTTATATATTAAACCTGATATACCTTTATCAATAACATTAATAAATATAGAAAACAACTGGGGGACTCCACTAATAACATTAGTCCAAGAAGAGCAGTGTCCATTAATAACCACTCTGTGTCTTCATCCATTCAACCCATCTCTTTATCCAGAGTAGCAGCACTCAGTTAGCAAACCTTTGGCTGTAATTACAATAGCAACCTTGATTTAGGTTGCTTACAGATTGGAGATAGATATGAAAATGTCTCCCACTTCACAAAACCAAATCACCAGGAAAAGTGAGTAATTTCAGGCTTGTAAGCTTGACTTTTGTTCAAGGTAAAATAATGGCATCACTGATTAAAGAAGTAATGTAGGACAGGAATGTAGTTATATGTCAATCACAGCATAGATTTGTTAAGGGGGTGATCTTGCCTGACCAATATAAATGGATACTTTGATTTCAGAAAAGCTTTAGATATTGTTCTGTATCAAAGACTGCTATACAAATTGGAGGTGCATGGCAAGTTACAGCTATGGATAAAGGGATGCTTCAGCAGGAAAAGACTGACTGGTTATCAATAGGCACTGCGCTTCTTGGATTCCGGGTTTGGTGCTACATCCTTCGTTGTTTTCAATATTTATTAATGATATTGATAGTGTATGAACCATGAATCTATCACTAGCTAACCTTTTTTTTGTTTCCATAAATCTCAACTCTGCTCATAGTAGTAAGAAAGGATGAATGCAAGAAAGCAAGCTTGTAGAAAAAACCCTTCCTACATTACCTGTCCATTCCCTCTAATAGTTTGTCTGTTTCTTCCTTGAATTTATTCAACCTATGTATTTCCGCAACACCAGATTGAAGCTTGTTCCGACAGTCAACTACCTGCTATCCAAAGGCAAACTCCCACACATTCATCTTGCAACCATCTTTCCTCAATTTGAATTTAGGTCCTTCTTGTGTAGTCTGAACAATATGTGTGATGCCATCAGCATTGGGTTTACTCAATTCTGATGGCATCAATCAGAATTGAGTAAACAATCGAATCCCAATTACAATATTTCAAAGCAAAAATCTTAACAACCTGTTCTTTCCCTACTTGACTTATAGAATTAGACGCACTATAGCCCCAGAAGCTTATGCGCCATTAAACCTCCATAACACACACACTTGTAGAATTAAGTGATGTCTCACAGACAGCGAATGATAAATGCAGATTATTTTGATTCAAAAATTTCTACTTCCACAGTATGCAAATTCAAATTGGAACAGTTTAAGAAAACCCAATCAAGTCTGACATTTTCTGTTGTAGTTAGGGAAGGTATGTCAACCAGCCCGAGTGCAAACATTTGTTCAACAGATACCTTCTCGTGTTTTGATGTCGAAGAACTGTGCAAATTGAAAACGCCAACAATAATAAGTTTATGGTATTTGTTACTGATTTCAACAAGCCATACTGAAAACAATTCTAAGAATCTCTAAATGTATTGGAGGAGAAAAATACATTACAGTCATGAAGTCTTGAAAAAAAAGCCTATTAATAAATAATATAAGAGCAAATTTCTTGACTAAGAACTTATTCAGATTGGAAATAGAAGATTTAAAAATAAAAAGGCCATCCCTGTTTTCAATAAACAGGAAGTAGCAATAAAATTTGCTACTTCCTGAAGCAAAGGAAACAACACACTCATTGGTTAACCAAGTTTCAGAACAATCAGTTATAATATTGACTAGACAGTAAATCAATCAGTACAGGAAGTTTATTTTTAAAACTACGCATTTTGAACAAATATTCTGAAAAAGATCTCCATAAAACATAACACAGAAATTAGCACACTTGCACCCTGTGGATTAAAATACAACAGTTACCTTTCTTTGAACATCTTTTCCCTCATCTCTAGCTACATAGAATTCTACACATTTTCAAAGGATCAATCACTATTAGACTTAAAAAAGTTAGAGCATGGAAACCAGATAGTAAAGTTACTTTAGAATACACCAATATTTAAATAACATCATTAACCACCACAGTTCTACTGTGTGAATGCATACATTAGGGTTGTGCTGGTAAAGTTTTAAAAAAAAAATAAATAAATAAAACAAATAAAAAGAAACACACAACGTAACCTCAACTGAGCGGGAAAGAAGGGCCAAGCATCCCATCAATGCATTGTCTACAAATAAAATCAAATTAAAATAAAATAAAATTTTGAAATTTACAAGTGTTGATATCCTTTTAAACAAATAGGGCTTGTGAACTTCCAGTTCCACTTTTTCTCATTTATCTGTTTATTATAAGAATGGGGCTCATTATTTTGTGAGCATGCATCTCTTTAAATAGCAGTCATGCATTTGCATTGCTGAAAGTGAGTGTTTCCTTGTGTTGTCTCGTTTTATTTTATTTAGATATTAGGTACCTTGGTACACAGTAGCAGAATTGCACCTTTCCTAGTTCAACCTTAACTACAGCAGTAATTTTCTGTATTCATTACATGGTTTAGTGTTTTCTTTTTTAATGTTGTACTTAACCAACGGTTGTTTTGATTTATGATTTTTATAAAATACTGAAAGTTCTCTCCATTTACTTGAAGCATTCGTTTGAGCAAAAGGCAAAATTTTTTGACACAAACTTTGCAGTTTGTGTCAAAAAATTTCCTTCAGTTCATTCAGTATTAACAGATGATTAATTTAGACCACATTTTTCAAATTTTTCCAGAGGTAAAACAGTGGTAAAGGCTTTTACTGATAATCCAGTAATAGACTAGTAAATTTTTTTTCGTTTAATTGAATTCTCTATATATATATATAATTATGGTTAGCATATGTCAATCTTGAAATGTTCCTCTTAGGAAAAGAAATAAATATATATATATATACACATATATGGTTGCTGACAGATGATTGCAGGTTTATTCACTAAATTAATTACAATCGTGCTGATTGAAAGTTCAACAAATTAATATACTGAGAAAAGGAAAAATTTACAAGTCCGTTTCTCTTATTTGCTATATACTAAAAACATTAGACAACAAATTTATGCTTTTGATCTATTTCCTTCTGAAATATATATATCTCATGGATTTTATGCGCTAAATCCAAACTTAAAATATTGCCTATCATCGACAGATTTAGAGAGGGATGCAAGTTAAGCTTACTGAAATTTGTAATGGAAATCTTAACAAATATTACAATACACAGCATAATAAATATAATAAATTTCTTTTTCATTTGCATTTTCTATTATACTGATCAGGAGCCTCTCTGATCAGTATCCAGCAAGTTTGCCAGGATAATGGGTTTTCATCTTCCTTGATAATGTTTCTCCATGGTAACATATCTTAATGAAAGTGATCAGTATTTGTCATGCATGTTCCAAAGATATCTGGAAAAAAATCAAAATGAGAATAGAGGAAGTCTATTTTTAGAAACGTATCGCAATTGAGATTTTCGTAGGCTTCTTAATTAAAATTTAGTAGTTGTGTACTCTGTTGTTGCCCAAAAAATGTTCACGAACTTTCACGAAGAAAGCTTCCACTTTGAAGGATTTAACAATCAAATATTTATATTTCAATAACTCTCTCATCTGAAAATTAATGAGTATGCCTTCTTTGATTTTGACATCACTATTGCTTGGAAACTTTAGCTTTATATATTGAAATCATCTCCAGTCCATCCATGGCTTTAACAAAATTCTTCACTAGACCTATATTTAGGTGAAATGGTGGTATTAAAATAGCTTTGTTCAATCAACAAGTAGCTTACTGTATATATATTTTTTCTCTCCACATACAAGATTCATGCAAGGGAGGGACCAAAAATCTTAATTTTGTTATAAGCAGTTTTGGCTCGACCGTCCCACTTGCACAAAAAGCAATAGTAGTAGTAGTAATAATAATAGCAGCAATGATGCAAGAAAGCAAGTGTATGTAGCATCAAAAAAAAAAAAAAAAAAAAAATTACACAGTTTACCCATCTGTATTACCCAAGAATTTGTCTAGTCCTCCCTTGAATTTATTCATCCCATCCACTTCCACAACAACAGATGGAAGCCTGTTCTAACCAACCATCCCCTGGCTAAAGGCAAACTTCTGCAGCTATCCTCCAACCATCCTTCCTCAACTTGAATTTATGCACCCTAATGGATGTAGTCTCGGCAAGTGGAAGAATACCTTTAACATTCATCTTATTCAATCCATTCCAGGCTTTAAACACCTCAATAAGATCTATTCACAGGTGCCTGGTTTGCAAATTGCAGACACTGCATTTTGCAGAACTGAAGCCTTTCTAGGTAAAAGCATTCTGGTTGCCATTCTCTGCACCTATTCCAACAGATCTGCATCCTTCCTAAAGTAAGGCCTCTAGATCTATATACTGTACCTTAAGATGTGACCTAACCATGGCCTTATGCAAAGGGATAACCACCTCCTTATCCCTGCTAGCACAGTTTCTGTATATCATTGACAAAACACCATGAGCTGTCCTGGCAGCATGTCTGCACTACTTTGAGAATTTCATGTATGACTGCACAATTACCCCCAGGTCTTTTTTATTCTCCACTACCCTGAGTGTACCGCACAATTGATGTTACTTTGTGATTACTGGTACCCATATGCAGTATCTTGCATTTGTCGATGTTAAACTTCAACTGCAATTTCTCAGCCCATCGACCCAATTTTCCTAGATCTTGTTGCAGTAGCTCACTCTGATGACTGTCATTAATCACAATAACAACTTCTGTATCATCTACAAACTTAGACATTAAGCCTGATATAACTTCATCAGTATGATTGATAAGTATTGAAAACAACAATGGGCCCTGGGGAACTCCACTAATAACATTAGTCTGAAAAACAGTGCCCATTGATGACTACTCTCTGTCTTCTTCCACTTAACCATCCCTTTGTTCATAGCAGTAACTTTCCCTTAATGCCACATTTCTCCAGTGTGTATAGCAGTCTTTTATGTGCAACAGTATCAAAAGCCTTCCTGAAATCTAAATATATAATGTAAAAATTATTTTTGCATCCATTTCCTAGGTCACTGCATCACAGTTACCATATCAGACTGGTTAGACAAGATTTTTCCTTGATAAATCTGTCTGTGCTGTGATTGTAGTATAATTGCATGCCTGTCCAAATGGTCTTGCATTACTTCTTTAACTAATGATGTCATTATTTTCCTTGGAACAGATGTTAAGCTAACAGGTCTGTAATTACTCATGTCACCTTTTGTGATTCCCCTTTATAAATTGGGGATATATTGACACTTCTCCACTCCCCCGAATCCAAGGATGCTCTCATAATTATGGCTAAAGGTTTGACTACCTCCTCTGCTGCCTCTCTTAATGTAATTGGTTCCATCCATCCAAGGTGACTTTTTTATTTCCATCCTCAACAATTTATTCTCCACTTTCCTTTCGGCTATTACAGAGTCATTTAGCTCCTCGTTAGAATTTGATAAACTTCTGGCCTCAACCTTGCCAAAAGAATTCCTCTTGTGAATGTAGATGCAAAATTCCTATTCAATTTGTCCACAACCTGAACAGGATCATCAACAGTTAACCCATAGACATCAAATGGCCCAATGTGATTCAACCCCATCCTTTGGTTACTATAAACATAAAAGTCTGCTGTTTTTCTTTGCATTCTTCGCCAGAGACTTCACATAATTTGCCTTTGCTTGCCTAACCTACTTTGTGACTTGATTGCAGACTAATTTATATTTACCATAGGCTTCTGTGTTGCCCAATAATTTATATGCATACCATGAACCTTTCTTCTCTGCTACTTGTCTCAGTAGTTCATCTGACATACATTTAGATCTAAACCCTGACCAGTATTTCTTTGTTCATATGAAGCTTAGTAGCTTCTTTGATTACTTCCCTGAATACTTCTCAATTAGAATTTGCTGTTGGTAATATCATTTAGTACCACTGCACAAAATTTAAAAACTGTTTGAGACCTCTGTAATCACCCTTATGAAAGCAAAACCCTTCCCTTTAACTTTGAGAGTAGTTATGTCTTTAATTAAATTCCACAATAGTACACTGTGATCACTGCCACAAAGTTGGTCTTTTACCTGCAGATTCTTAATGAATGAAAGAAGGGTCATCAACATTAACTTTGCTGATAACAAGATCAAAAGTATTACTTCCTCTTTTATGGATTTCTTACAACATCCAAGAAATCCACAGTCTTGTTAGCCTGTGAGTGACCAACCCACAACTTCCAGTCAACATCTGAAAAGTTAAAATCCCCCATTATGAGACATTCTGATTTTCTGCCCCATTCTACTCCACTGTATAGCTGTTTAGTGCTTATTACAGTCATTACGCTTATAACACACTCCTAGTCTCAATGGCTGTCACTGCAGCCAAATCAGCAATTCCCAGTAATAATCGCTGCCGGTCAGTCCCCTATACAGACTACAGGCAAGTAATACACATGAAGATACACTTTTAATGGCAGGATTCGTGGAATAGACAGACTGCGAATAAATTATATCGTATAAAGCCTGTAATTGAACCGTGGCAGTCTAGTCTGCGCAGGAATCGTAAGAAGGAAGTTGTTCTTGCCCAGACCCGCATAGGACATAGTCATTTGACTCATTCGTTTTTGCTGAGGGCTGATGACCTTCCTATGTGTGAGTCCTGTGGCACAATTGTAACTATCAGACACATTTTAATTGATTGTCCAGATTTTAGTAATATCCGTTTTACCGCTTTTAATCATCTGACTGAGCCGTATACACTCAGTCAGATTTTATCTGACAATGACCATGTGTCTGCTATTTTTAGCTTTTATAAATCAATTAAGGTTTTTACTTGTATTTAATATTTACTTGTTATTGTTATTTCTTTATTGATTTATCTTTTTGCATTTTATACCTTTGTTATTTTATATTTTGACATGGTGACCTAAGTAATTAGGTCAGTGAAACAAAAATTTTTATATATCACCTGGTTGTGGCGCATTATAGCCTTAGTTGCTAATGCGCCAATAAAACCCAAGAACGAACGAACCAACCTAGTCTCAATTTTGTTTTCCCAGTGCTTATATCACACCACACACTGACTGAACGTTGCACTCATCACCTAAGTCGACTGGATGCACTGCCTTAGAATTAATATGCTTCTTAACTAAGAGCATAACCCCTGCCCTGTCTGTCCTTCCTGTATACATTGTACTCCCCATTTTCAAATTCAGCATCACTTATGTCTGAGTGACACCGTGTCTCTGCTATTCCTATGATGTCTGCATTCAGTGACTTAATCAGTACTTACAATTCACCACATTTATTTACGATGCTCCTAGCATTAGTGTACATGCAACTGTTCTTACTCTTAGTTACCCTAATACATCTCATGTATTCATTTGTTGACATGGAGGCCCACACCAGGGCCTGAAATCCCGGACAAATCTCTTTGCTTTCCCGGCTGCAGCATGTACCAATAGTAGCAATGCAAGAATCATTTTCACTTCTGCCTGTGGCTCTAATTAAACTATTAGTTTGTGTATTCCCCAAGCTAGCAGTTTTGCGGCCTACCTATCACTACCTCGATGGAATCATAAAATATCCTTGCACCCCTTATATTCAAATGCATTCCATCCTTGTAAAAACAGTCTCTCCTGATAACAAGCACAGACCACACTGAGAAAAATTCTACCCCATGAGCCTTGCACATTTGCTCTAAGGCTGGATTTATTGACAAGACTTTCAACGTTTGCACCCTCCTGTTGTGTCTGGACAGAATTGCAGGCATTTCAAATTTAATCCTAACTTGCCACTTTTTTTCCAAATTTGCCCTGTAATTTAGCATTAGCATTAGTAGTGGCATATGATGCAAGAAAGCAAGCTTATGCAGCATTAGCCAAAAAAATAAAAAAAAAAACCACTCCCATTTCACCCTCCGTTTGTTCGAAATACCTGTCCAGCTGAGCCCTAAATTTATTTAGGCTATCAACTTCCACAACAAGGGATGGAAGTCTGTTCCACCAACCAACTACCCGTTGGCTAAAGGCAAATTTCCGCACATCTATCCTACATCTGTCTTTCCTCAATTTGAATTTATGCCCTCTCAGGTGATTATTCTGAGCAAAAGGAAGAATCCCATCAATATTGAGCATGCCCAAACCCATTCAAGGCTTTATACACTTCTATCAGATCACCTCGCCGGTGCCTAGTCTCCAGACACTGTAATATGCGAAACTTAAGCCTTTCTTCGTAAGAGCAACCCTTTGTTCCATTCACTAATCTTGTTGCCTTTCTGTGTACTCGTTCCAGCAGCTCTACATCCTTCTTGAAATGAGGCCTCCAGACCTGTATACAGTACTCAAGGTGTGGCCTGACCATTGCCTTATACAAGGGAATAATCACCTCCTTATCCCTGCTAGAAAAATTCCTATATATCATTGACAATACACCATGAGCTACTTCTGCAGCCTGTCTGCACTGCTCAGAAAACTTCATATCTGCCTGTACAATTACCCCCAGGTCCTCTTCATTCTCTACCACTGTCAGTGTAGTACCACAAAGTTGATACGTTACTCTGGGGTTACTGTTTCCCTTATGTAATACTTTACATTTGTCAACGTTAAACTTCATTTGCCACCTCTCAGCCCATCTGTTCAACCTTTCAAGATCCTGTTGCAGCAGCATACGGTCAGTAGTGTCCTTAACAACCCTGCCAACCTTTGTATTGTCTGCAAACTTGGACATTAAGCTTGATATACCATTATCAATATCATTTATAAATACAGAAAACAACAATGGACCCAACACTGAACTCTGGGGGACTCCACTAATAACATTAGTCCACGATGAGCAGTGTCCATTTAGTCGCCTTTACGAAAGCAAAAACCCTTCCCCTTACCCTTGATGGTAGTTACCTCTTTGAGTAAATCCCACTTCAGCACACTGTGATCACTGCCACATAGTGCTTCCTTTATCTGCAGATTCTTAATGCATGAAGAATCACTACTGATAATCAGATAAAGAGTACTGCTCCCTCTAGTTGCCTCCCGAACATGCTGATGTAGAAAACAATCATCCAATAAATCCACAAAAGCCTTGCCAGTGTGTGAGTGACCAACCCACAAATTCCAGTCAACATCTGGAAAATTAAAATCCCTCATTATAAGACTCTCTGATTTACTGGCCCACTCTATTTCCCTGTACAGTTTCTTATTATACTCATCAGAGTCATTAGGCCTATAGCACACTCCTACTCTCAATTTTGATCTCCCAGTGCTTATGTCACACCAAACTGACTCGACACTGCACTGTTCAGCGATGTTGAACAGTGCAGTGTGCACTGGCTTCACTTCTTGGATTTTGTGTTTCTTAACTAATACCATAACCCCTCCTCCCTTCCTATCCTTTCTGTACACATTGTAGTCCCCAAATTCTAGTTCTGCATTCTTATATCTGTGTGACACCATGTCTCTGATATCCCAACAATATCTGCCTTTGATATTTTGTGCAATACCTCAAATTCATCAAATTTATTTACCAAACTCCTAGCATTGGTGTACACGCAAGTATACATGCACCTGTTCCTATTCTGAGCTACCCTAACACATCCCATGTGTTTACTTGTACTGCAATGACTCCCAGCAGTCTCTGAAATATCCTGCATCTTGTTTTCCAGGCTGCTGCTCATTCCAATAGAAGCAGTGCAGGAATCACTTTCACTTCTGACAGTGGCTACTGTTAATCTATTAGTCCTTGTATCCCCCCATTCTAGCAGTTGTCTGACCCACCTAACAGTGCCTCGATAGCATCAGCAAAATTCATGCACCCTTTCTATTTAAGTGTATCCCATCCCTGTAGAAGCAGTCTCTCCTGTTAACAAGTTAAGAGTAAGAAACTCACTCCTGTGGGACCAGTGCGTTCTGCCTTGAAGATTGCTGCTCTGTTGTCTGATGCATAAGGGTAAGCTCTGTCATTGAGTTGGGCAGCTGAGAGCTTGATGGGCCCCCCAATTTTAATTCCTTCAAGGGTATCTAACCTACTCTTCAAACTCTCATAAATGCCCATCAGAACAAAGTTGGTGCCTAATTTTTCACACTTAATGCACCTCATCATCACCATCAGCCATTTTCAATCCACTGCAGGATGAAGGCCTCTCCAGCAACTTTCCAGTTCCTCATGAATTTCAAAAACTCATGAATTTCATCTATCCATCTCCTCCTTTGTCTTCCAGGTTTTCTTCTAGCTCCTCTTGGGTACCATTCTGTTATTTTCTTAGTCCATCTGTCATCATGTCTTCGAGCTATGTGTCCTGCCCAAGACCATTTTAGTTCTTTAGTTTTGATAAGAATGTCCTTTACTTGAGTTTGCTGCCTAATCCATGTGTTTCTCTTCTTATCTAACAGTCTGATTCCCAATATAATTCGTTCCATTCTTCGCTGTGTAGTTCTCAGCTTCTCTTCCATTCTTTTGGTGAGTGCCCAAGTTTCACTTCCATAAGTCGTGGTGGGGAGTATACATTGGCTCATTATTTTACGTTTCAGACAAACTGGGATATTGCTCTTCAGTATGTGACTATATTTCCTGAATGCTATCCATCCAAAATTTATTCTTCTCTTGACTTCCAGCCATTTATCATTATTACAGCTAATAACTTGTCCCAGATAAGTATATGACTCCACCTTTTCAATTACTGCTCCTTCAATCATTATTTCCCTTTCCGTGGCATACTTGTTCATCATTACTTTTGTTTTAGCCATATTCATCTTTAGTCCAAAATCCTTACTAACTGTGCATAACTGATTAACATTTTCCTCTAATTCTTTGTGATCGTGGCTTATAATCACAATGTCATCTGCAAATCGTAAATGGTTTAGGTACTCTCCATTCACCTTGACTCCTTTCTGCGACCAGTCTAATCTTCTGAAAGTTTCCTCAAGGGCAGCAGTAAACAGCTTCGGAGATATTGTGTCTCCTTGTCGAACTCCTTTCTCGATTTTAAATTTCCTACTGTCTTTGTCTAGTCTAATAAAGGAGGTAGCACTCTCATATATTTTCTTCAAAATCAATATATATTGGGTATGTATGCCTTGTCTTTCCAGTGCCCGAAACATTGCCTTATGCTGTATAGAGTCAAATGCCTTTTCATAACCCACAAATGCCAGGCATAATGGTGTTTTATATTCATTTGCTTTCTCCATTAGCTGTGATATTACGTGAAGGTGATCCATAGTTGAGAATCCTGTCCTAAAGCCAGCTTGCTCTTTTGGTTGATTCTCATCAAGTATTCTTTCTAATCTGTTAGTAATGACCCTTGTGAACAACTTGTAGATGTTGGATAACAAGCTAATTGGTCTATAATTTCCAATTTCTGATTTATCTCCTTTCTTATGTAGCAAAACTATGATTGCATTATTCCACTGCTTAGGCGTCACACCTTTTCTAATGCACTTTGTGAAGCGTCTTGCCAGTTTTTGTGTTATGTCTCTTCCTCCAAATTTTAACAACTCTACAGTAACTTCATCTTCCCCCGGGGCTTTCCGATTCTTCATTTTCTTCAAAGCATGTTCTACCTCATCAGGAAGAATATCGGGTATGTCATATGTGTTGCTACTTTGCAATACATCTTCCCCACTGCTGGTATCATTCCCTCGCTCCTTGTATAATTCTCTATAGTAGTCTTCTGCTATTTGAATTATGCCTTCTCTGCTGTTTATAAGTACACCATCGCTATTCTTCAGTTTCAGTATCATTTGTCTTTCTGTATTATTGCTCATGGCTGTTGATTTAAATCCTTTGTTTTCCCTTAATGCTTGTTCTACTTTTCTTGTGTTAAATCTTCTTATGTCCTCTCTGAGTCTCTTTCTAATGGCTTTGCATAACTCAGTATACTCAATTTTCTCCCTGTCAGTGTTTTTCTCGCTCTTCATTTGTCGTCTTCAGTTCATCATGACAAGTGTTTCTTGACTAATTTTTTCTTCTTTGGATTTCTGTTTCCCTATAGGTTTCTTGGGCTTTATCACTTTCAGAAAGTTGTAATATTCCTCGTCGATATCTTGGCCCTCAGCAGTCTGCAGTTCCAGTACATACTGCTTTTTCTCCTCCTCTGTTATCTCAAGGACCTTTGTATTATTTACTCGCGTCAGTTTTTTCCTTTCCTTTCCTACATCTATATCAAGTGTACATCTTACCATTCTGTGATCACTTCCAACATTTACCTTATTCCGGACGGTAACATCATTCACAATATATCTTCTGTTAGTGAGGATGAAGTCGATTTCATTAGTTGTTAATCCATTTGGACTCTTCCATGTCCACTTTCTGTTCACCCTTTTCTTGAAAAAAGTGTTCATTACTGACAGTCCTTGAGATTCTGCAAATTCCACAAGTCTTTCACCTCTTTTATTTCTTTCACCAATTCCAAAATTTCCTATAGTTCCTCTTTCTGCGCTGTTTTGCCTTTTTCCAACCTTAGCATTGAAGTCCCCCATTATAATAGTTTAGTGGGTTTTCTGCCCATCTAGAAGACTCAATTTCGGTGTACATTTCTTCAACCTCTTCATCATCATGGCTCGATGTTGGTGCATAAATCATTATAATCTTTAGCTTGTACCTCTTAGAAATCTTGAGTATTAGTCTTGACACCCTTGGTGATGTACTTTTGAATTCCAAAATGTTGTTTTTAAAATCTTTATGGACCAGAAACCCAACTCCACCTTCACTCCTTTCACTGTTTACATTGGTGTACAGCAGATTTCCACTTGATAAACTTGTAAATGATTCATTTCTTCTTCTTGTTTCAGCCAAACCGATGATATTCCAATTCACATTTTCTAATTTCTTTTCCAGCTCTAATATCCTGTCTTCACCGATGAGTGATCGTACGTTATAACAGGCCAAGTTCAGTTTCCATGCATGGCAGCCTGGTCGTTCTCAGAGATTCTTAGCACCCTCTGCTTCCACTCTGATCCTCTCGCTGCCGTAAGAGGGAGAGTGAAAGCTGCTGGGGACTGAGGGCCATTTGTTTCGTCGTGCTTTCATATTGCTGGAGGGTTTGGTCTTTTCCTCTTCACCCTGACCAGGCGTCTTGAAGAGAACCACTCTACACGTTCGTTGCCACCTAAGTGACGTAACAGGGCTTACCATCGAGAAGGTGTGCATGAGTGGATTTTAGGGAGGCAGGCCAACCGGACTTCTCCTAAATCTTCTGTAATAGAGAGATATTGGATCCATCAGTGTTTTAGGCTGAGTGTCTAATAACACACAGGATACCTGTTCCCCTCTAAGCACCTAGTACACACAAAGACATCCTCCTTGGCTGGATCATGTCCTGTTCCAGTAAGTCTGAAAACAATTCACAAGTTGCACATTTTTTTTAGGCTATTATGCATTGGAGATTTGCCCCTTTGGTTCTCCCCTGAGCGGCAACTCCATAGCCAGGTGGGAAGGAACAGCAGTGCATAGCATGCGCTTCTTGATTAGACCAGGGTTCGAGCCCGTCACCACCAAATACGGAGGATGTGGAAAGGTCAGGGTATGACCACCGCATATCCCAGAGCAATATGGCCTTAGTTGCTAATGCTCCTAAAAACCAATTAAATAAACAAACATCTCCCCCGAGCCATAGCACTCTTGCTGCTTTGTGCCCGTTGCTTTGCTGCAGGCACTTCTAGAGGCTGCTCTAGTCTGGGGCATTATTTCCGTATAAATACAGTTTAATTGATTAATAAGATTAATAAATTTAATTGATTAATTGACAATACTACACTAAGCTAACAGATTCATAAATGCAGTGTTAAGTATTACCATGATAAGTATTTTGTACAGCTGCTCTATAGACCAAAAAAAATCCTGATAACTTTGAAATCTCTGCATGTATGCTACTTTTATTTATCATACTGTACTTTTCTTAAAACCAGTTCTTGATTCTCATATGATTTATTCATGTGGAGGGCATGGCTGATTGGTATAGATGGATGGATGTTTATATTGTAGAGTGGCACAGCTCTTAGACTTAATTTCGAAGAGTCAATGAAAAACCTCCATTCTTCTGGTTTATGTTCTCCTCCAATCAGTCACCTTCTGGCTGAAGGCAAACCTCTGCACATCTATTCTACAACCATGCAACTATCCTTCCTAAATTTGAATTTGTGTCCCCCCCCCCATGTGTGTAGTCTAAGCAAGAGGAGAATGCTACCAGCACGAGCTTGCTCAATCCATTCAAAGCCGGCGCCTCCATAGCCAGGTGGGCAGGAGCAACAGTGCGTAGCACATGCTTTTTGATTAGACCGGGGTTCAAGCCTGTGACCACCAAATACGGAGGATGCAGAAAGTCAGGGAATGACCACCGCATATCCCCGGAGCAATATGGCCTTAGTTGCTAATGCTCCTAAAAACCAAATAACAAACATAACATAACCATTCAAAGCCTTAAACAAATCAGTCAGATCACCTTGCAGACATCTAGTCTCCAAATGTTGCAATTTCCATAATTGAAGCTTTTATTGGTAACACCACCCTTTCATTCCTTTTAAGAATCTCGTTGCTCTAATGAGATTCTTAAAATTCTCTGCACCCATTTCAGCAGATCCACATCCTTCCTAAGAAGAGGTTTCCAGATCTGTGTGCAGTACTCAAGATGTAGTAGTAATAATGGCAAGTGATTCAAAAAAACAAGTTTATATAGCATCAAAAAAAAAAAAGAAAAAGAAAAAGAGCAACTTACACAGTTCACCCATCTGTACCCTCCACGAATTTGTCTCCTTCTTCCTTGAATTTATTCAACCCATCCACCGTTCACAACAACAGATGGAAGCCTGATTCGAGCAATCAACCATCCACTGGCTGATGGCAAACTTCCACATCTATCCTGAAACCATCCTTCCTTGACCTGAATTTATGCCCCCTCGTGGGTGTAGCCTCAGCAATTGAAAGAATGCCATTAACATTCAGCCTACTTAATCTATTCAAGGCATTAAACACCTCAGTTGAATCTATCCACATGTACCTAGTCAGGACACTACAATTTGCAGAACTGAAGCCTTTTTAGGCAAGAGCACCTCTTTTGTTCCCTTCACCAGTCTGGTTGTCCTTCTCTGCACCTATTCCAGCAGATGTGCACCCTTCCTAAAGTGAGGCCTCCAAACCTGTATACAGTACTCAAGATCTGCCTAACCAATGCCTTATACAAAGAGATAGTCATCTCCTCATCCCTGCTAGCAAAGTTTCTGTATATCATTGACAAACCCCTTGAGCTGTTCCAAAGTATCAAAAACTTTCCTGAAATCCAAGTGTATGATAACAAAAGAATTTTTTGCATCTTGTTCCTTTGTTACTACTACTACTAGTAGTAGTAGTAGTAGTGGCATGTGATGCAAGAAAGCAAGTGTATGAGCTTATGCAGCATCAGCCAAAAAAAAAAAAAAAAATCACACCATTCCCTCCAAATGCCTGTCCAGTTCCTCTTTAAATTTATTCAACCTATCAACTTCCACAACGACAGATGGAAGTTTGTTCCTGCAATTAACCACCCGCTGGCTAAAGGCAAATTTCTGCACATCTGTTCTACATCTGGCTTTTCTTAATTTGAATTTATGCCCCCTTAGGTTCGTAATCTGAACAAGTGGAAGGATCCCATCAGAATCCAGCGTGCTCAACCCATTCAAGGCCTTATACACCTCAATCAGATTACCACGCAGGTTCCTAGTCTCCAGCCACTGCAATTTGCAGAACTTAAGCCTCTCTTGGTAAGAGGATCCCTTCATTCCCCTCACCAATCTTGTTGCCCTTCTCTGTACATGCTCAAGCAAATCGACATCCTTCCTAAAATGAGGCCTCCAGACCTGTACGCAGTATTCAAGGCATGGTCTGACCATTGCCTTATACAGAGGGACAACCACTTCCTTTTCTTGGCTAGCAAAATTCCTATATATCATTGACAAAACCCCATGGCCTGCCCTGGCAGCCTGTCTGCATTATTCAGAAAACTTCATATCTGACTGCAGAATTACTTCCAGGTCTTTTTCATTTTCTACCACCTTAAGTGTAGTACCACACAGTTGGTACTTTTCTCTCGGGTTACTTCTACCCATATGCAGTACTTTGCATTTGTCAAGGTTAAACTTCAGTTGCCACTCTTAGCCCATCTGCCCAAATAATATAGATTCTGTTGCAGTAGCACACTGCCATTACTGTCATTAACAACCCTGCCAACCTTTGTATCATCTGCAAACTTCGACACTCAGCCTGATATACCTTCATCAATATCATTGATAAATATACAAAACAACAGTGGACCTAACACCGAACCCTGTGGGACTCCACTAATAACATTATTCCACAAAGAGCAGCACCCATTGATTACCACCCTCTGTCTTCTCCCACTTAACCATCCTTTTATCCATTGCAGCAACTTACCCTTAATACCATTCTGCTCGAATTTGTACAATAGTCTTCCATGTGCAACAGTGTCAAAAGGTTTCCTGAAATCCAAGTATATGATATGAAAATTATTTTTTACATCCTGTTCCTTTGTAACCACATCATAATATCCTATCAAATTTGTCAGACAAGACGTTTCCTTAACAAACCCATGCTGTGTCTGGATTATTGCTGCAGTCTTGTCTAGTTGATCCTGCAATGCATCTTTAACCAGTGACTCCATCATTTTACCTGGAACAGAAGCTAAACTAACGTCTGTAATTACTTGTGTCACCCTTCGATCCCCCTTTGTGAATTGGAGATACATTTGCACAGTTCCAGTACGTGGGAACCTCCCCTGAGTCCAAGGATGCTCTCATAATTATGGCTAAGGGTGTGCTTAGTTGCTTTGCCACCTCCTTTAATATAACTGGATAGATCCCATCTACCCCAGGTGCTTTTCTTACGTTTAACTTCAACAATTTCTCCTCCACTTTGCTTTCAGTTATTACAAATCATTAAGTACCCTGCTACAATTTGATAACCTTCTGCCATTTTCAAACCTTAATAATTCCTCATGTGTGAATGTAGATGCAAAATACTCATTCAGTTTGTTTGCAATCTGAGCAGGATCATCAACACTTGAACCATCGATGTCAAGTGGACCAATCAGATTCATCCCCTTCCTCTTAGAGTTTATATAAGTAAAGAAATCCTTGCTGTTTTTCTTAGCATCTTTTGCCAAGGATTTCTCGTAATCTGCCTTCGCCTGCCTAACCTCCTTTGTGATCTGATTACAGACTAAGTTATATCTGCCATAGGCTTCTGAGTTGCTTGATAATTTATATGCATCCCATGCATTTTTCTTCTCTGTTACGAGTCTCATTAGTTCATTTGATACCCATTTAGGCCTAAACCTTGAACAATATTTCTTAATAGGTATGAAACTTTTAGTAGCATCCACGATTAATTCCTTGAATGCTTCCTACTTAGAATTTACTGTTGGTAACATTGTCAGTTGATCCCACTGTACAGAATTTAAAAACTGTCTGAGACCACTGTACTCACCTTTACGGAAGCAAAAACCCTTTCCTTTACCCCTGATGGCAATTAAATCTTTAAGTAAATCCCACATCAGTAAGGCGCCTCCGTAGCCATGTGGGAAGGAGCAGCAGTGCGTAGCACACGCTTCTTGATTAGACCGGGGTTCGAGCCCGTCACCACCAAATACGGATGATGCGGAAAGGTCATGAAATGATCACCGCATATTCCCAGAGCAATATGGCCTTAGTTGCTAATGCTCATAAAAACCAAATAACAACAACAACAACAACAACCCACATCAGTACACTGTGATCACTTCCACCTAGTGGTTCCTTTATCTGCAAATTCTTAATACACGTATGATCACTGCTGATAACCAGATCAAGAGTATTACTCTCTCTGGTTTCCTCTCGAACATGCTTCTGCAGAAAACACTCAATCAATAAATCCACAAAAGTCTGACTAGTGTGTGAGTGACCAACCCACAAGTTCCAGTCAATATGTGGGAAGTTAAAATTACCCATTATAAGACATTCTGATTTACTAGCCCACTCTATTTCTCTGTACAATTGTTCATTGTACTCATTCCAGTCATTAGGCCTATAGCACATTCCTACTCTTATTT
Source organism: Mastigoproctus giganteus (assembly GCF_048544385.1). Taxonomy (NCBI): domain Eukaryota; kingdom Metazoa; phylum Arthropoda; class Arachnida; order Uropygi; family Thelyphonidae; genus Mastigoproctus; species Mastigoproctus giganteus. The sequence continues at coordinate 29,904,391 of NC_143588.1, read as the reverse complement.
TTGCTTTCACAGTGCTTACGTCACACCAAACTGACTCAGCAGTGCACTGTTCATCTATATCAACTGGGTGCACTTCTTTTGATTTTATGTTTTTCTTAATTAACAACATAACACCTCCTCCCTTTCTATCCTGTCTATCCTTTCTGTACACATTGTACTCCACAAATTCCAGTTCTGCTTTCCTTATATCTGGGCGACACCACATCCCCTCTATCCCAACAATATCCGCCTTTGATGTCTTGACCCAATACTTCAAATTCATCAAATTTATTTACTATATTTCTAGCATTGATATTCTGCATCATAGTAACCTAACAGATTGATTAGACAAGACTGCCTCTTAACACATTCATGCCATGATTGCAGTATAATTGCATGCTTGTACAGATGGTCCTGCATTACTTTTTTAACAAGTGATTCCATTATTTTATATAATTATATATTATTTTTTATTAAAGACAAGTTTGATTACATCATTATTTTATTGTATTATTTTAAATTTTAGTATTATTTTAGCAATAACCTTTTAGCGTTTCAGAAGAAAGTAAACAAAAGTATCTTTTTATCAAAGAAATTAGAAACAGATTCTTAACTCATTCTGAAGTAAAGACCTAAAACTATGGAACCATTTAAATAAAATAAATTGTATTTACCATGTAAGAAATCTGTAAATAGTAAACTTGTTACCATTTAAAAAGTAATTTAGCCACAATTCTTTATTAAACTGATTTGTTCTTTTTTTTATTCTTAATTTTCACCAATAGTTCAAAACTTATTTTCTTTTAAGAAAATTAGTAACAGTGTTTTTACTAATAAGTTTCATCATTTTAGTAATAAATCTGCAGTATAAACAAGTAATTTATAATTTAATTTCAGAAGAAAGTATATTTAGCATGTCTGTTAAGTTTCATATCTATGTAAAATTATAATTTAATTATATTCTCTATTAAATAAATTCTAGTTTTTTAAAATCATATTTGTAGGAAATTGGTACTGTTTAATGGAAATTAAATGTTTAGATACATTAATTATCATATTATTATATGTGTTGTTTCTAACATAAGTAACAATTCACATTCCATAAATAGTCATTTGAAAAACTGATAATTCCTTAAATTCATGGCAGCCAATTCAGTGTAGTGGAAAACCTCTACCAGTATAGGTCAACTCATTTTACTTTTGTGTCCCAACAGGATATCGTTTTGTCAGTTATAAATTAGATAATACTCTAACCATATAGTAAGCAAATAATTTTTGCTCTCTGCACATCACTTCTATTTGCGGTCATAGTTACAATTGAAGTATTGTTGAAAAAAGGTTAACTGAAAGAGCGTAATGTACAACGATGACTTGCATGTTTAAAGTACTAGTGGTCTTCATCATCAAGAATGAATGCCAATTAGCTATGAAGATTACCACAAAAATTGCTAATCTGCTGACTGCTCATTTTGTGGTAAGTATTTCTAATTGTATTTTAAATATCAAAAAATTTATTAAATTAATTTTCAAAAGATCTGTTGTGTATTACCAACAGAGTACTAAAATTTTTGCAGACACTTGTTAAATATCGTGTAGTGTTTTATAATGGTGGACTATATTTTTAAATTTCCTTCTTTGTTTATATTTTTTTCTTTTCATTTTCTTTATTTTATACTGTGCAATTTATGACCTATTTTCAATGCAGTAGTAATTTCTGCTGATTTACTTTATGAAACCTGCACTAACATTGCTTAAAGTAATTTGCATACATCATAGCGTTATCAGTAAGAAATCCTTGAATTTTTATAGACATGTTAAGTACATAGAACACATAGCTGCTTTGAATTTCATAAAATGTAAAAGAATTATTCCAGAAAGAGAGAAAGAAAAAAGCTCCATTAGAGTTTATTATGCTACTTATTTGAATTTCTTCCTGGGTTGCTGTCTGAATCTGAAATTGCCTTGAGATTTAACTGATGTCGAGCCACTATTCACTAAATTCATAGAATGAATGAGCAGTGTCTTTTTAGCCAATTAAATTGCTTTATATTTACAAGTATTATGCAAATTCATTTATATGAATTAGCATAATACTTGTTATATAAATATTGCAAAGTACCATTTAACTACATTGATATACAGTATGATGTAGTTTAATAAAATTTAAAGCTCTAGTACCATTTAACATAGAACTAACATAGTACCATTTAACTAGAACTGCCAGCTAGCAAAAGTACCTGAAACCGCTGTTGCCAGTCATTTTGACCACTGTGCATAAAATAGACTTGTAAGCTGTGTTTTCAAAATTTTATTATAAGCATTGATATAAGTAACTAGCAATAGTACATATCATTGTGCTTATGGAATTACACATAAAAGTAATATTTCTGATTGCAAAAATTTGAACAAAAAACTTTTTTGTGTAAGGAATAAACTGAAGGTTCATAATTAATTTGCACAATTTAAACAAATGACAGTTTTTTACAACAGTTCTGTTCACTTTCTGCATACATACTTTTTACACGCAGTGCACATTTCTGTAGTTTTGTTTGCCTTGCATTGCCTGATTTGGCATTGATACCTTATGAAAGGATTGACATGGCCGCTATTGTTACTGGTTTCAGCGGCTGCTTTCTGTGAATATATATTCTTATCTGAGTTCTTCAGCTAGATTCAATATAAAATCTCTTTTCTTTTCTGCATAACTTTCCCTGTTACTTCTTTATAAATAATCCAAGCATTGGTTACTGCAAGGTCTAATATATAATAAAAGATGTGAACCGGCCATTTGGTTTAAAATAGCAAACCTGTATTTTGTTTCAGTGTAATACAATAATACTGTCAGACTTCTTCTTTGTACTATTACTTATTGCAACACTTGTACAAAGCATACTCAAGATTATGACATTTTTATTTGCTTTGGCCTTGTAATTCAACTGAGTGCAATCATCATGTTTGAAAACTGAAGTGGAATATAATCCTGTCCTGCTTTTTAGCATTAGCATTAGTAGAGACATATGATGCAAGAAAGCAAGCTTATATAGCATCAGCCAAAAATAAAAATAATGAAAACCTTCCCATTTCATCCATCCATCCACTCCAAATGTTTGTCTAGTTCTGCCTTGAACTTATTTAAAATGTTGGCCTATACTACAACAGATGGAAGTTTGTTCCAACTATCAACCACCTGCTAGCTAAAGGCAAATATCCGCGCGCGCGCGCGCACACACACACACACACACACACACACACACACACACACACACACACACCTATTCTACAATTGTCTTTCCTCAGTTTGAATTTATGTACTCTCAAGTGAGTAATCTGAGCAAGAGGAAGAATCCCATCAGCATTGAGCTTGCTCAAACCATTCAAGGCCTTATACACATCAATTAGATCACCTTGCAGGTGCCTAGTCTCCAGACGCTGCAATTTGCAGAACTTAAGCCTTTCTTGGTAAGAGCACCCATTGTTCCACTTACCAATCTTGTTGCTCTTCTCTGTACTCATTCCAGCAGCTCTACATCCTTCCTAAAATGAGGCCTCCAGACCTAGATACAGTACTCAAGGTATGGCCTGACCACTGCTTTATACAAGGGGACAATCACCTCCTTATCCCTGCTAGCAAAATTCCTGTATGTCATTCACAAGACACCATGAGCTACTCTTGCTGCCTGTCTGCACTGCTTAGAAAACTTCATATCTGACTGCACAATTACCCCAAGGTTCTTTTTATTCTTCAATATTCCTGAGTGTAGTACCGCCCAATTGGTACATTACTCTGGGGTTACTACTGCCCATATGCAATACTTTACATTCGTCAATGTTAAACTTCAGTTGCCACCACTCAGCCCATCTGCTCAACTTTTTTAGGTCCTGCTGCAGTAGTGTACTATCATCACTATCATTAACAACCCTGCCAACCTTCACATTGTCTGCAAACTTAGACATTAACCCTGATATACCTTCATTAATATCATTGATAAATACAGAAAATGACAATGGGCTCAACACCGAAACCTGGTGGACTCCACTAATAACATTTGTCCACGAAGAGCAACAAGATTGGTGAATGGAACAAAGGGGTGCTCTTACGAAGAAAGATTTAAGTTTTGCAAATTACAGTGTCTGGAGACTAGGCACCAGTGAGGTGATCTGATAGAGGTGTATAAAGCCTTGAATGGTTTGAGCATGCTCAATGCTGATGGGATTCTTCCTCTTGCTCAGAATAATCACCTGAGAGGGCATAAATTCAAATTGAGGAAAGACAGATGTAGGATAGACGTGAGGAAATTTGCCTTTAGCCAGCGGGTGGTTGGTGTGTGGAACAGACTTCCATCCCTTGTCGTGGAAGTTGATAGCCTAAATAAGTTTAAGGCTCAGCTGGACAGGTATTTCGAACGAACAGAGGGGTGAAGTGGAAGTGTTTATTTTTTATTTATTTATTTAACTATTTATTTTATTTTATTTATTTATTTTTTTGGCTCATGCTGCATAAGCTTGCTTTCTTGCATCAAATGCCTCTACTAATGCTAATGCTAAACTCTAAAATAAACTATATTTAAATTGTTCCATAATCTAGCTCATGAGTAACTGTGTCAAAATAGCTTACTAGGTTTGTTAAACATGATTTTCCCGTCAACAAAATCATGTTGAGTGTCCTTCAGAATGCCATTTATATCTAAATGGATTGCAATCTAATCATTGTCTCCAAGATTTTCCCTACCACTTAAATCAGACTAATCAGTCTGTAGTTACTGACTTCACTCTTAGAACTGCCTTATGTATTGGCAATATGTTGGCAATACATAAAGTATACACACTTCTCCAATCCAAAGGAAACTCTTTCTAGCAAGTCCAAAGATTCCCTCATAATTAAACTCAATGATTCAGTATACTCCCCTGTCCCCATTATTTGCTATTTGAGCCATGCTTTCCCATGCACAGCCATGGCCTCCCTAACCTTATATGTAGTACTATTACAGATCAACTTGTAGCTATTGTAAGTTTCAGTACTCTTTGTTGCTCTGTAACTATCCCATACTATCTTTTTCTGCTCCATTAGACTGGCCAGCTCCCCATTCATCCATTTCAGCATCCTCCTTATGCAATATTTACATAATGATATGTATGTGTTCATGGATTCTGTAATTTTTACTTTAAAGGTATTCCCTAATTCAAATGTATTTGCTATCACTCTGCAATCCACTCAATTAATAGATGCCACATAGCACCTTAAATAGTCCCCTCTTCTAAAATTAAAATCTGCCAATGGTTTGTGTACTTTAAGCCCTGTGATGTCATATGGTTCGTGAGTATTGATGAGATCAAGAATATACTCATCCCTGTTATTTTCTCTAATATGTTGGTACAAATAATAATCTAGTTTATTTTAAAAAAATTATTTTCTCCATGGTGAATTTCCTTTCCACTTATTCCAGTGGCGCCTCTGTAGCCAGGTGGGCAGGAGCGGCAGTGCATAGCACATGCTTCTTGATTAGACCTGGGTTCGAGCCCGTGACCACCAAATACAGAGGATGCAGAAAGGTCAGGGAATGACCACTGCACATCCCCCAAGCAATATGGCCTTAGTTGCTAATGCTCCTAAAAACCAAATAACAACTTATTCCAGTCTGAGGCAGATTGAAGCCACCCATAATAAGATAATCACATTTGCTTGCTTATTCCATCTGCATGTAGAGATTCTTGTCATACTCTTCACAATCTTCTAGTCTGTGGATTACTTCCACTCTCATGATACCTTTGCTTCCAGCTAAATCCTACCTTACAGATTCTATACTAGTAGACAACTTCTGACTCAGCAAGCTCTTTTCGCACTCAGACTACTTTTGATAAGAAGCATAACCTTTCCACCCCTTTGTCTTCCCTATCTTTTCTAAATACATTAAATATACATGGTAGAACTTGTCATCACCAATTTCTAGATGGTACCATGTTTCTGTTAGCTCTATTAGATCAGCAGTACTTGTCCTAACCAGGAGTTCAAATTCAACCATTTTATTGACAACATTCCTAAAATTACTGTAGACACAGTTGAAACTAAGTAATCTTCTGTAAAGTTATTTAGACATATTACCCTAGCATTACCCTCCCACTCATTTGAAGCATTGCTGCCCTCAACATCTTGCCAACACCATCTGTTGTGGCAACAAACAGGAATTCTTGAGGTGAGTGCAAGCATTACTTTGACCGATATCATTAGATAAACACAAATCTATATTACCCTTCTCTCCCATAACTAGCAGTTTCCCTGAACCCTTAAGGTATCCTCAATGATACTGGTAAAAATCCTTGCACCACCTTTGTTCAAATGAATACTATCTCTACAAAATAGTTCCTTCTACCTACAAGTGCAGGCCACTCTGATAAAAAAATTTTAAAAAAAGCCCCCCCCCCCCCGAGCTTTGTAGATTCCCTCAAGTCATGAGCTAATGAGCTAATTCACAAGACTTTCAGCATATAATCCCGAAAGATTATAAGCTGTGAAAGCCTTGTGGATTAACTCTGGATAGAATTGCAGACACATACATATTCCGACCTAACTCACAGCATTTTTAGTATCAGTATTAGTAATCAGTATTTTTTTGGCTGCACCAGCCAAAAAAAAAAAAAAAAAAGAGGGGGGGGGAGAGAGAGAGAGAAAGAAAGAAAAAAAAACAGAGTATAATAATAATAAAATTAAATTAAATAAATAATTAATAAAAGAAAAGGAAATAGACAACCTATATGTTTCCCTCCTCCTTTTGGTAACTATCCAGCTGACCTTTGAATTTCCCCAAACTGTCAGCCTCTACCACCCATGTAGGTAACTTATTCCAGTAATTTATAACTCACTAACTAAAATAAAACTTCCTGCAATCCAGTCTAAACCTCTTCCCCCATAACTTGAATTTATAGCCCTTAGTTCTAGAATCATTTATAACCGTGAAAATTTCATCCTCATTCATTTTACTTTTGCCTCTCAGAGCCTTAAACACCTCAATCAAGTCTCCTCTAAGATGCCTATTTTCCAAGCTGTGCAACTCACACATTCGAAGTCTTTCCACATATGGACACCCTTTTGTCGATCTCACCAGGCAAGTTACCCATCTTTGGATCCTTTCAAGAAGCTCGATGTCTTTTTTTTAGGTGTGGTCTCCATACTTGAACACAGTATTCCAAGTGTGGTCTAACAATTGCCTCTTGTATAATGGAATTATGATATCTTTATCTTTAGTAGCAAATGTTCGATAAATCATTGCTAGGACATCATGAGCCTTCCTTGCAACCAGTCTACAATGCTTGGAAAGCTAACTTCATGTCTGACTGTATTGTAACTCCCAAGTCCCTTTCTTCCAATACTGACTTTAGTTCAACCCCAGGGGCTCACAACTGGTGGGATATGGGCTTGGCATATTCAGGGTCCTGAGCTGGATATCATTATTCTTCTCTTTCTTGGTGATTCCCTTCTACTTCTGATCCTTGTTTTCTCTCTCTCTCAGGGTAATTCAGAATTTTTTTTTTTTTTTTTTTTTTGGCTGGTGCAGCGCCATAATTATGGGTAAGCTTCCTTGCACCATAATTATGGGTGGTAATAATAATAATAAATGTATGTTATTTTGGGGTTACTGTTACCCCAGGTGTAAGACCTTGCACTTTGCTGGATTAAAGCAAAGTTGCCACTTTTCTCACCATCCCTGAAGTCTATCTAGGTCACTCTGAAGAAGTTCTGCTTGGTGGTGATCATTAACTACTCTACAAATCTTTACATCATCTGCAAATTTAGATGTCACACCCTCTATCCCTTCATCGATGTCATTTAAGAAAATCAAAAACAGCATTGGTCCCAGTACTGATCCCTGGGGAACCACTTCTTACATTAACCCAATCTGAGGAATAACCATTTATCACAACCCTCTGCCCCCTGCCTTGAAGCCATCACACATTTACTTGCTTGTACACTAATCCTCAGAGTAAAGTAAATAAATCTGATGAGTTTGAAGTATTAGTTAGTCATCAGATGCAGGCATTATAGGGGAAAAAATGGTGTTACTCTGATATTGCAAATGCAGAACTTTAATATGGTGCAAATGCAGAACTTTAATAACAAATTTTAATATGGTGATTATAATGTGTATACATAGCTGCCAACTCTGGATTATGGCAGAGAATCCATCTTTTTTTGACTGTCTTGATCCCTACTCTGTCTCACTGTTTTACAAGAGTTGGTCCCTTAGAGTTTCTCCATCTTTTTCTTTTCACAAAAAATAGTGAAACTGTTAAAATCAGAATTTTTTTTTTAAATTTCATTAAACAGTACAACTGTAGTAAATGCCTCTGATCATGATGATCATTACTTGATCCATATGCCACATATCTTTGTCTTACATCTGAGTACTTCCTGATCTTTGCTGTAGTTGTTCCCTTACCCCAGGGATGTTTCAGTCAGTCTCTCTCTCTCTCTCTGAAAGAAATTAAAGTTTATTAAAAACAAATGTAATTAAAGATTTAGTTTCAAAGAAAATATATTATGTTTTTTCAACTCTTAACTCATGTTTCTAAAGTCTAAAAATACAAGCCAAAATACTGCCCTCTCCTGTCAATAAATAATTAGTAAAGGCTGCCTTCCTTATAAATCATAATTACAAAAAACCAATAAGACAGTATGTTATGAATTCCAAAAGTAGTTGATGTGGTAAAACTTACTAACATAAGCTGTTTTATACATACAGGACAAAAACAGTGTTGGTACAAGTTTACATGTTGTACCATTGAAGTGTTGTTTATATTCTGATACAATCCAGTGTGAACCATTAAAACTTTGGATATTTAATTCACTCATAGTTGCTGTATGACTTTGTGAATAAATTTAGTAAATTACAGAACTAGTTTGACAGCCAGCTGACTTTCCTTCAGGAATTCCTAAGACCAAAGCATGGTTTTCCTTAAGACAGTTGAAAGTCTGCTAGCTCCAGACAGAATTCATAGATAACAAATTGGCCATCTGAGTTGTGAGAAGCTTTAAGTTAAATGTTATTTAGCTTCAAGTTGAATTTAATCATATTTGAAAAACCAATAATTTTATTCAGAGAACAAGTTTTTTTTTAACCAAATTGAAACAAACCAATTTCACAAGAAAAAAAAAGTTTCCAGTACTTTTCAATATTATTGAAGTTAAAGAAATAGATATTTTACAGATCAGTTCTGTCAGTTTCAGTGTGAGAACTTACAAGATGCTATTCTGAAAGAAGAAGAAAGAATTGACGATGAATTTATTGAGGTTCTTGGTTGGGAAATTGACCAAGCATGAGATTTAAGAAATTATCCACAATTATACTTGGCATTTTAACAGTTCCTCATAGAAGTGATAGAGAATGTGCAAACAAGCAAAAAAAAAAACTGAATTTAGATCTTTTTTTTAGTAAAGCTTTCAATATACTCTTGATAGCCAAGTCTGGACAGTAGTGCTTTGTCAGTGTTTTGTTATAAACAAAACACTGACTCAGCATCTCTGAACATGTGCAACGTCTGCTACAGTATCTTTCTGGAAATTATCATAATCAGTTAATGTCTGAAAGACAACCCAGACAGAAAAATGTTGGGTAAGATTAAGTTTAAAGTTATACTGTGCGGGTAAACAATCCTATGGTTGTATTTTAATATAAAATGTGTATTTTTTTCAGTGAAATTTAATTTGTGGTATGGCAGTGTGGACTTCAGAAAAAACCTCCTGCTTTTGTGGAAAATCTCCAGTTTTCCTCCTGTTTTTTTACATGTTTTGGCAAAAAATCTCACATTTTCCTCCCACCTACAAATGCCTAATCTCGAACTTTTTGAGAGTCAAAGGTTGGCAGCAATGTACAGAAAGGATAGGCATGATATGGGGTGAGGATGCTTTTAGTTAAGCAGCAGGCAGACTCTAAAACAGTACAACCAGTCAACACAGGTTACCACTGTAATATTGAGTCAGTTTGGTGTGATAAAGACTGGGAAAACAAAGGTGAGAGTTGGATCTTGTTACAAGCCAAGTGACTGTGACCAATATAAAAATTGTGCAGACAAATAGAACGGACAAGCAAATTAGAATGTCTTTTCATGGGAGTTATTAACTTTATAGATATCAGTTTTAACATGGGTTGGGAGCTCGCTTAGTAGCATAACACTTCCCAATTTGGTAGATGTTTACTACACAAGCATATTCTTGATCCTGTTATCAGCAGTGATTCACCATTTATTAAGAATCTTCAAGGAAAGGATCCTTTATGTGGCAGTGATCATAGCATATTGATATGAGAATTTTTCAAAGAAATAACTCTGTCAAGGGTAAAGAGAAGGGGGGTTTTGGTTTTTTCAGATCTCATTCGGATCTATTTTTAAAATTCTCAAACCATCTCTAAATTCTTTAAAATGGGAATCAGATAATTGAGAGAACCATATTTTAAATCATCCTAAATGGCTTTATCCCCCCCCCATCACAAATACACTGAACACCCCCAGATTCAGTTTTCATTTGTGTTTTGTGAATCCACAGCATTAATAGTTTTTCCATTTCTGCAGTTAATTGTTCCCTTCCTTTGAAAACTCGGGTGGAAGCATCCCTCACCTTCTGTTTTAAATGCATCCTTTTGTTTAATGATTATCAAAATCTTGGATTGCACAAGACCATATTTACTTACATGTGCACTTACTTAAATACCATTTTCATGTTTTGGAATAATTTCTTGTGTCATTTGCATAGAAACTGATTTCCTGCTTTTCTTTCACACTCACTCACTCCTGGGACCATGACTATTGATTTACTACAGTAAAATCACAACAGATTAATGAAAATTGCAGAGATGTTTGCACAACAAAATTCTGAATGCATGACTTTCTTTAGAGCACTTCAATTGACCAAAAATGATGACCACATAACTTACAAGTACCCTCCTTGACCAAATATGACACCCAGATGTTTGCACAGCAAAATGCTTGATTTTCTTTAGAGTGCTTCAGTTGGCCAAAAATAGTTTACAAGTACCCTCCTTGACCAAGTATGACACCCAGATGTTATTGTACTATCATTAATTGGGACTTTTATCATTAATCAAGTCCTATGAGAAGTGCATTGTAAACCAAAATATCATTAATCAAAGGACCACTCTGTGTATTATGCATATTTTTTATTTCACAATAATTAATTATATATATAGACTGGTTATCAGCATGATCTAGATCAGCAATCTGGTGTATAATAGACATTGAGAAAATAAAAATAATAATTGATTAAAGTGAACATTTTGGTTAAGACAGTACTGGTTTCAGAGCCAGTGTCTCAAAAGGCTAAGTAAAACATCATATTCATATCAATTCTGCTGTTTGATGACACAAAAACTCAAAATAAAATACACATAATGAGATGCAAATTCCATACCAATACCACTTGTCTGATGTACATACACATATCCATAGTTTCTTGTCTGATGCGTTATGATGTTATCCTAGTAAATAACTATAGTAATTGTACCCACCTCTGATTTCTGTGATCATCCCAAAGTATGAACAGAAAATTTATTTATTTATGAAGTTAGAAACTAATATACCTTATAAATCTGAAATAAAAACTAAACAGAAGTCTTGCTTTTGCCTTTGGTATTGTTTTGGCTGCTCTGGTTACATATTCCCAGTTTTCGTAGTCGTGACCAACTAGTGTTTTGAACAGTGTAATAACATGTAGTAGTGCTTTATGCTATGTGGTTCAGATAATTGAAAAGAAGAATCTGAAGATTAAGGGGTCATTTTCACCTTTAAGCATTATTATTTGAGCATAATCATTGCTCAGACTATTTCAGAAGGAAGCAACAACTCTCGGGCAGTTTTTATAAGGAGATATAACATCCTGATGGCTATATTTACTTGGAATCATATTTACACATAATTTCTCGCCTCCAATTATCATTGGCAACGAAAAACACTGCTGCAAACTGTAAATATATAAAGCCAATCACTGTGAAGGGTTGTTGGCAAAAACTTGGCCTCACAACTATAAAGATTTCCAAAAAATGCATAAAATGCCACAAAGGAAATTTTAGACATGGAGAAACACCTTAACTTGTAAGAAGGTGTGAATGAGTTTGCTGGAGCCTCATAGAGAAGACCTCATGACAAACAGTTCGATTGAGTTGCAGGCATAAATGGAAATTGAAGAAAAGCATGGTAGTAATGATAATCTCCAGTACATCCTTCAAAGAGCCTGAACCTTAAACATTTAAAAGAAATCATGGTGAAGGCAGAAGAAATTATAGGAGGCACAGAGGATTCCAATCCCAACATTGAAAGATGCAGCAATGTGTTTGGAGGACTTCTTGATGTCACAGTTTGCTATAAAATTCTTTATGATGAAAGGAAGAAGGAAACTTTTCATTTTTCTTTGAATGAATTTTTCAAACTGGATTAGTTTATCATCAGGTATGTGAGTAATTGTATTTGTTCATGTTTCATTTTTTAAAAAAATCAAATTATTCATAAATCTTTGGTAACTTATCTTGGCAAGTTATTACACGACTTTATGTGGGAAATTTAATGTTTGTTTAGAATATATTCTATTGATACAGGAGAAATCCATTATAATCAATGCCCGTCGTCCAAAGATCCACATCGCGTTCGAAATTTGTAGCCATTTTTGTATATGATTTTCTAAGAATGCATTGTGTACACTTACCAGTTGTTAGGTGTTCACTGCACAGCACTAGGCAACAATGCAGAATAATATATCAGATGGTACTTGTACTTTTATGATGTTTATTTGCATTCAACAAAAATCTCTATTATCTATCAGTATACAATAAAATATGGTTTTTACAATGAATAATTTAAACAGAAGGAAAGTAAACCTAAACAGTGAATTTTGTTAGCCCCTTTGTGCAATGTCCCCCTTCCTTGCCCATGCTCAGTATCCATTAGTCAACTGATTAATAGATACTGAGTATGGGCAAGGAAGTGCACAAACAGTTTCTTAACTGATGGATACTGAGCAGTTTCTTAACTTAAGAGTGGGTGAGTTATAAATAATTTAAAGGAACCTTAATTATCATAGTTTATGGCCACCAAAAAATAGTATAAATTCAGTACTGATTTACAGAAAAAGTTCAGTTTTTATTAAGCAAATAAAACTAAGATTTGTAGAACAAAATTTTGTAATGCTCGTGGTGATTAGTCTAATATTAATTATATATTAATGATCAAGCATCTGCTGAATTTAGTATAATCCTACTTATTATCGGCGCCTCCGTAGCCAGGTGGGAAGGAGCAACAGTGCGTACCACACGCTTCTTGATTAGACCGGGGTTCGAGCCCGTCACCACCAAATACGGTGGATGCGGAAAGGTCAGGGAATTACCACCGCATATTCCCTAGCAATATGGCCTTAGTTGCTAATGCTCCTAAAAACCAAACAACAACAACCTACTTATTATCAAGGGTGCTTGCAATAGCAGCTGCCCTCCAGATACATAATTTTTTATCAGTTAAGATGTCATTTTCAGTTTCAGTAAACGAATTTGTAAGTTTTCTAATTTTTTTTTGCTAACCACATTTTAGGATCTTGATTTTGCCTTTCAGAATTGAATATCTCATTATAACTTTCCCACATTATAAAGGTGTCCAAGTTTGTGTCATAGAAAATATGGCCACTTTAGAGCAGATGTGTGATATTGACCAGATGACTGTGATGAGTATAATAAACATTAAACAAGTAAATAGAGTTTGCCAGTAATTTAGAACACCTTATCATATGAGATTTTAACTTTCCAGATATTAATTGGAACTTATGAGTTTATAGCTAGCTCAGTAGCAGAACATTTCTCGATTTCTTGACTGCTTTTTATACCAAAATTTTAGAGCAACTACAAGAGAAAGCAGTATTCTTGATTTAATTATCAGCAGTAATTCACGTGTATTATGAACCTGCTTGTTAAGGAACAACCACTAAATGATAATAGAACATTGATATGGAATTTATTCAAAGAAATAAGTACTGTCAAGAGTAAAGGGAAGGGATTTTTTTTTTTTTTTCTCGAGGTTATAGTGGTCAAAGGTGATTAGAAAGCTTTAAAAATTATTTTCAGTGGGACCAATTGAAGTTTTGAAAATAAGCACATGCTAAGTATGAACTGTTTAGGAAAGTAATCCTAGAAGCTATTAAGCTTTTTATACAAACTAAAAAAAATTTTTTAAGCGTACACCAAAATGGTTATCTCATGAATTGATGAGCTTTGTGGCACAGAGAAAATGCACACGATTAATATAAATTGTGAACCTGAAAGTGTGGTGAAAGTGTGAAAGTGAACCTGAAATATCACCTACTACCACTCATCCTGGAGGGAAAGATCGAAGGCAAGAAACGCCCAGGCAGACCGAAAATGGCATGGCTAGATAACATCAACACCTGGCTTCACATGACAACAGCACAAATTCTACACGCAGCGCTAGACAGAGAACAATATCAAAACGAAGTCGCAAACGCCATTCGGCAGCATTAAAGAAGAAGAAGAAGAAGAAGAAAGTGTGGTAATGGTCTAATGACCCTTTTAAAAAATGGTTTCATACTGCAGTCCACAATTAACAGACAATTTTATATCGTGTTAATTGGTCTCTAACTAAGTTACTGAAATAGTAAAGCATGCAAATGTAAAGTCATTGGCTAAGAGTTCAAAATACTTCACTTATAACTAGAAAGAAAGAGATAAACCACATTGGTCCACCTGACTGATACGAATGGCATAACTATTGATGATCCTGTACAGTTGCTGGCAAATATATATATATACAGGGGAACTTGGCAAATGGATAAAAAGTTGAATATCCCTGCTGTATAAAGCAATGATTAAATCACATCTTGAGTACTGCATACAGATTTTGAAATCTCATTTTAGGAAGGATGTAGAGCTGTTGGAAAGTGTACAGAGGAACTAGGCATCTGTATGAAGATATAAATGAAGTGTTTCACTTTAAAAGGATTGGGTAAATGCTGATGACATATTTTCTCTCTCTCGTGCAAGTGATGCCCACAGTGGGGCATTAATTTAACGTGAAAAGGTTGGTTGCAGAATAAATGTATGGAAATTTGCCTTCAGCTAGAAAGAGAGAGGTTGATTGTTGGAATAAACTTACACCTGATGTTGTGGAAGCGGCCAGTCTGAATAAATTTAAAGATTTGGACAAATTATTAGACAGAATTGGTGAGTAAAGGGGATTTTTTTTTTTTTGCCACTGCTCTATAATACTAATACTATTTTTTTCTGAAGTTTGTTCATTTGACTCAGTGCACTCTATTTGTATTATTGCATATATGTCCAGTAGAGTGGAAATATCCTAATGTAAATATTCATAGGCAATGGGGATCATGTTCACCATATTCATGAGATTTCTGGAATTATTAATTAGTTACAATAACTGAGACAAAAACTTTTCTTGAAAAAATATTGTGTTGCAGTTGGCTGAAGTGATTAGTTTTAGAATGAAAAATAGACTAAAAATAGAAGTGAGTCAAAATGACCTCCAGTTGGTTAAGTAAAATATTAAAATGCAAATTTACATTGTAATCAAGTTCAATTTTATTTTATCATTAAGTATAACACTACTTTTTATTAAATATCAGATTTTACATAAAGCATAAGAAATGTCTAGTGGAAAGAGAAAGAAGCAGTTGGCTGAAGGGATTGGTTTTAGAATGCAAAGACTAAAAATAGAAGCGAGTCAAAATGACCTCCACATGGGTACCAGTTGGTTCAGTAAAATAAGCAATTAAAATGTAAATTTACATTGTAATCAAATTCAATTTTATTTTATCATTAAATATAACACTACTTTTTATTAAATGTCAGATTTTACATAAAGCATAAGAAATGTCTAGTAGAGAGAGAAAGAAGCAAATTTGTATTGATTTAATTCTTGATTTCTTGATTTGAAATGCTGATTTGTATAGCATTAAAATCTAGTTTTTGATACCCAACTAAGTGAAGGAGCAGATTACTAGAGACTGCTAATCTGGTAGTTTCCAGTAATCTGCTTAGGTGTTCTCGATGATTATGGAAGTCATCACTTGAGGATATAAACTGTCAATGGAAATTTGGATTTCTGACCTGCATTTATTCACAATTCTTGAGATGCATGATATAATTTAACTTTATATTATACTTTATATTAAAAAAATTTACATTTTATATTAAAAAAAAAATTTGATAGAATGTTATATCCAATGAGGTTAGAAAGAACATTCAAACTTAACTCCATTCCTCATATATTGAGCATCCTGATATAATTTAGTTGATAACATTTGATAAAATACAATAAAGTGTACTGAACATTTTGTACATTCTTGCACTTTTTAAATGTACAAAATATACATTTTATTTATTATCTGTAAATTTCTTTCGTTCTAAGTACCTCTCTCTTTAAATGCAAAGGTGAGAATTGCTTAGTTTTTATTATTACTCTACTGCTAAGGGCAGATGAATAAGTACAAAAGTCTTGAGATAAGTTAGAAGAATTATATATGGAGTATATCACTTTAAAAATAAAAAAGAAGAACCTTATTCCTGTTCCTTTACTAATTTGCAACTTAGTATTTATAAATTTCCATAAGAATCCCTTCATTTAAAAAGATATTTCACTACATATTGCACACATTTTTGAGGATAGGCTACAAGAACATTTGTGGAATATGATAATTTACCATCACTTCATTTGTTTGTGGCCAATATATTAGCTGAATGTAACATCAACTGATTACTGTGATGAGGCTATCTTGAAGACTCCTGCTTAGCATAATGCACTTATATTTCTCATAAGTGCATGAACATTACAATAAGCATGGCTGCTGTCATTATTGGTTACTCATGTGCAGGATGCTATGGATAACAAAGATGTACATTTTGGTAGAGGCTCAGCCATATATGGCAACAAGATGGTATTATATAGTCATGCAATTAGTTTGGACAAGTTGTTCTTAACCTGAAATGCATCACAAACTAGTGAACATCATGTCACAGTTAAAGCTTAGGCAGTTCAGCAGGCAGAACATAGGGCAAAAAAAGTTTCATGGATCCAACAAAACTTCTCCATAGACCAGAATTTGAGGTACACTTAGAAAAAAATGTAGTGCATACCCAGTACACTCAAGGTGACCAAATTTTACAGAATTCTTAAGCAGGTGTGTACAAAAATGTGTACTTAAAAAATGACTGCAGAAGTTACTTAATAACATATATGCTGTAATTGGTGGGGTTTGAGGGGGTGGACAGTCAGCAAAGACAGTATAAAGTCAGTAACTCTAACAGGGCCCATAAATGAGTTTCAAGCATTGTTATTTGAATTTTTTTTTTCTGAGCTCTCTGCCCATTAAAGGGCCGTGTAATGAGCCTTTAATGAGCTCATTAAAGGCCCATGTACAGATATTTTATCTAAGAGCCTGAAATTTATAAATCTGTCCCTTCTTAGAAAAAGCCCACTCTTAATATTTCAGTTCTCCCTGAAATATATATATATATATATATATATATATATATACTAATTATTTAAAATTATTCATTTAATTGTATGAATTTTTCTATTTTCTGTTGTCCAATAGCAACATGTTATTTAATGCGGTTATTTTAATGACACTAATTATAGCTATCAACTTGCAGGTTACTTCAGAGGTCGATTTGTACCTGAAAACTCTCCAGCTATATATACAAGAAGTGCATCAATTCATGAAAAGCCTCAGTGTACAGTGTGCAGGAAGCACTTTTATAACAAACAGAGTCTGCAGAGACATTTTGAACGACATAAGCCAAATCGAAAACGTTATCGTTGTGATATCTGTGGAAAATCATTTCTTCACATAACTGATGTCTCTCATCACAGGACAATGCATGAAGAAGTATTTCGGTACAGATGCTCGTTCTGTAGCAAAAAATTTGTTTATCGGGCAGCACTCGATAAACATCTTGCTCAAAAACACTCAAGACCATCCTTATATTATTAACCAGAGTTAAATATTTGATATTCGTATACACATCTCTGTTATTTTCTGACTTCCCCTTCTCCTCTTGACTTTGTAGCATGATATAGAAGAATTCAAGTGTAATTATAGTTTTTAACATTGTAATATATGTGACCTCTCCAGAAATTGATGGGTTGTGTAAATTAAGATGGTCCTTGATTTTTTTACAAAGAATAACTTATGTTGTTATCAATAAGATTGAATAATTCATGCACTCACATTGTAGCATATATAACAAGTTCCTAATTAGATAGATATGGCCTAATGTAATATTTATTTGGATGATCCATAACCAGAAAGTTGGAATAGTAAAGTGAATTACGGGTAGTCCTTTAACAATGAGAGGGATGCATTTTTTGAAAGTATAACATACATCAAAGTGAATTAAATCGCACAGATTTTTTTATTGAAATAATTAGCATAGAGAGATAATGATGATGTTCCTGGGAAATATTATATGTCCATAATTTGACATATTATCAGTTTATTTTTGCCAATCACTACAAGCTCAAAGAACCTAAGTCCTCCTCTGTTACTTTATATTCATCTGGATGGGACCATCAGTAAGATTTTGCTGTGTGCCATTCTACTCCTACCTACACTGCTGTCTCTACTATTGTTGTTCGTCTGATTTACACTATGGTGGTGGTGGTGGTGGTAGTGGTGCTGCTGCTGAGTCTTAAATGTAAAGGATATTAAATGTTTGCCACCAGCTTAAAGTGGACACATGAATGTGATGAAACCAGAAGCAAATTAAGAACATTGCAAGTTTGAAAATGATAAAAAATATGTTTTAAAGATGAGGATGCCATATGTCTGATACTGATAGTGAAATAAATTATTTTATAATAACTGAAAAAAGAGAAATTATTGCAGCTGAAAATAAACAAGACACCTGGAGCTGTTGAAATATATTCAGTTATATTTAAAAGAAGCAGCAAAGGAAGTAATTAGCTATAATAATGAGTGCATCATGGATTCTCTAGAAGTCCCTACAAACTGGTGATGAGCAAATGTCTCTCCTATTCACAAGGTTGGTTGAAAGGGAGAGGGAAAGTACCAGCAAAAAGTTTGACTTCTATGCTTGGGAAAATAATGGAATAATAGTTTGAAAAGTAATGTAAGAACATCTTGATCGAAATGAGGATATCCCAGCATGAATTTGTTAAGGGGTGATCATACCTGACTAATCTGATTAGCTACTATGAGGATGTTGCTTGGATGCAAAGAATAATTTTGATGTCATATGCTTAGATTTCAGTAACGCTTTTGATATTACTCCACATGAATGACTGCTGTACAAATTGAGGTAGTGTGGAATTGGGGACAAGTCACTACTATGAATAAAGGAAAGATTAAGTCATAGGAAACAGAGTGTTATAAATGACCACTGCTCTTAATGGACTAACGTTGGCTAGTATTTATCACTTGGTATTTGGGCCCCCTTACAGTTGTTAATATTTATTAATGATATTGATATAGGTATTTCAAGTTTGATATCTGACTTTGTTGATGAAACAAAGGTGAGTAGGTTGGTTAATGACCTGAACTGAGATTTGCTACTTCAAGATTGACAAGCCACAAATGTAAGGTACTGCATTTGGGTAGCAGTAATCCTAGAATAACATAACATGTGGGTAGCAACAAACTCAAAGTTGTTGATAAAGAAAAAGAACAAGGGATAACTGTATAATTTACAAACTACCTGTTTGTAAATTTTTGATTTCAGTTTGCTTGGCATCTTCTTCTTTCAGTACACCAGGCATTTTCCTCCACTTGGCCTATCCAGATTTTATTCGACTTTGGACATCCAGTTTGCAGCTGCCATTAGTGTCTAGTACTGACCCAAGGTACTTGTAATTGTTAGCTCTATTAAGCTGTACATTGCCAATACTGAGAGCGCCATCTCGGTTGTCAAAGCACTCCATGTATTCTGTGTTGTTACTGTTGGACCTTCCCCACTCTAGAACTGTTGCACATTTCTCTAGCTTCTCCTGTACTCTCTCTCGAGATTTGCCACTCTGCATGATGTCAACTGCAAAGCGCAAGTTGTCTCAGCCATTGCTCTGAATGTCTGGTTAGTGTGTCCATTATGATGATGAACAGAAACGGGCTAAGTGCAGAGCCCTGGTGTAGGTCAATGTTGATAGTGAAAGCATTACAAACTCCAGTTGTACTATATACTCTAGTTCTACTCTCTTGGTACATATCCTGGATAAGCTTGCCATAGGTCTCAGGGATACTCCTCTTCCACAGACACTTCCAAAGAAGGCTCCTGTGTACTCAGTCATATGCCTTTTCTAGGTCTATGAGGGCTAGGCGAAGGGCTTGCTCTTTCTCCTGCAGGACCCTTGCTATAAATATTCCATTGGTAGTGTTTCTCCCCTTCATGAAGCCAAGCTGGTTCTTGGTAATCTGATCTTGCAGTTTATCTTTCAATCTTCTTTCGACAACCCTCTCTAACCATTTCATTGTCTGGCTCATTAGCTTGATAGATCTGTAGTTGTTGCAGTCTTGTATGTCTCCTTTCCTTTTATATAGCAGAACTATAAGAATTCTCCAAGCATCTGGTATCTTGGCTTCTCTCATTATTTTATTCATTAGATTTATCATAAATGGGACTCCTTTCTGTCCTAACACCTTGAAAATTTCAATGGGTATCATGTCAGGTCCGGCTGCCTTCCCTAACTTCATATTATGTAATGCTATCAAAACTCATTCCTCCTTTATATCCTCAACATCCTCACCTTGTCCGGCTAGATTCTGTTCTTCTCCAGCAGCTGTTTCACTATTCATTATCCCTTCGAAGAACTCTTTCCATCTCTTGTTTACATCTTCTGTTTTCATAAAGACGTTACAAGTCTGATCTTTCACTGCTCTTATATCTTGCTGTTTGTTGAACCATGTTCTGGCAATCTTGAATATCTTCAATTCCCTTTCCTTAGCGTTCATACTGTTATACCATCCTCCCACAGCTCTGTCCCTGGCTTTGGCTACCACCTGCTTAGCTTGTCTTTTCTTTTCCTTATACCTATTCTTGTTTTCATCAGTTTGCTCTCTCTGCCATTCTTTAAAAACTGTCTTCTTGTCCTTCAATTCTTTCTGTACCTCTTCACACCACCACCAGGTTTCTCTTTGCAGTTTCTTTTCCTCCTTTGGTCTTCCCTAGAATTTCTTCTCCTTCCTTTATAATCTCCATTTGAACCTTGTTAGAGATTTGGCCCACAGTCATCAGGTTTAAATCCTCCTCAATTTCTCTAAAAGCCTGTAGGAGCTGCTCTGCAATCTCAGTTTGGGTTCCTGTTCTTGTAGCTTAAACTATTTTATGTGCTCCTCAACATCTTGTGATAGCCTTGGCAAGTTCCTTCAATAATGAGATCACAAGCCAGCAATATGCATTGATTGAATAGGCTTTCTCCTGGAATGACTTTGCCATCTTGGCACCATTTCATATTTTTGGCTCTCAGAATCATGTGGTCAACCTGAGTACTATGCCCACCACTATGGTATGTAATAAGTTGTTGCGCTCTCTTCTTGTACTGTCTATTAGCTATCCATAAGCCATAGCCCTCTCCAGGATTCTTTCTCCATCTGCATTACGCTCACCCCATCCAAAGTTGCCATGGACTACAGGGTAGCCCTGGGTTTTCTGGCCTACATGCCCATTGAGGTCTGCTCCAATGATTAATCCTTTCTCATCAGGCATGCTGTTGATTACCTCATTCAGGTCCTCATAAAAGGCATCCTTCTCTTCTCCACCAGTCAGCACCAGCTTAATTTTAATTAGCTGGTCACTTTTCCTGCACACTTCTACTATTGCATCCTTAAGGTTATCATTGACCACAACTTCTACTCCAATTCTCCTATATTCCATGCCATAGTATATTAATTTGTAGCCCTCAGCTAGTTCTTTACTCCTCATCCCTCTCCATTAGGTTTCCTGGATGCACAGCACATTGATTTTCCTTTTATTCATAACTTCCACAAGTTCTATTCCTTTCCCGGTCATTGTTCCTACATTAATTGTCCACACTCTTACCTTTATCCTCTTAAATTTTATTCTTCCATTATCCTTGCATTTTTGCCCTTGGTTATTTCCCACTACAGCAGGGGTTCACTGCAGTGCACCGGGGGGAGGGGGGGACCCAAGCCCTCAACCAATACCGTTGTTGTCGTTCCTCCATTTTGATATTCTAGCCGTATTTAAAAGCCAGCTGGCCAGGCCTGATGCTCTTGGTTTTATTTTGGTGTTCCCTTCATAGTGGACTGCCTTACCTGGCTAATGGACTCCACTGTCCAGATAACACACTTATTTGATGGTAGTGTAAATTTGCCATGTCACAGGAACATCATGGGCCATTGTGGCTCTTCATGGAGCTGTTGGTGCCCACCTGGCAGCCCACCACGATCTGCTATCCCTGAACTGAAGTATACAATGTTTCTTTGCATCATATTTGCCAGTACTAATACTAAAACTCAAAATGTTAATTGAGGTTCTCTGTCTTTTTTTTTTTTTTGAAGCTGCAACATAAATAAAGTATCTAAGTAATATACAGCACAATAATTTAATGAAAGTTGAGTTTATTCCAAGGGCAAAACAACTCAGACTTGGTAATTAAAACAAAATAAAATTCCTCACTAAATTTGCAAGAAAGTAAAAACAAATGAGGCAAAAGCTGATATATAATGGGCAGAAAAATGTTCCTAATAACAAAGAATGCTTTCACTGGCAAAAGGTCACTGAGGCTGTCACAGACATTCTCTCAGATATGCCAAGCTGTGCTTGCTACCTTGGAATCTAAAACACTGATGGAACTGATATTCGGGTGGCACTCAAGTCAAGTGGACTTAATTTTAGCAAAGTCTGGTCAGTCTGTGACAGCCATATCCTCTGCTTGCACCTTCACAATGGTGGGACTGTTGGTAATCCTGAGTATAACTCCCATGTGCAAGTCCCAAAATACAGCACCTAGCAAACTGGTGGTCACACCCTGGTACGAACCAATGTAAGCAGGGGGTTGAGGTGTGGTGCCTGCACCAAACCACACGGAGGAATGCCACTCCTCTGTGTTACCAGACAATACCAGGTAGTAGATAACTCTCATCAACCGGTGCAATACCACAACTTTGCTTATTGGAGGCTTGAAGTGGCAGAACCCATGTTTAGTCTCCAGAGCAAGCTCCAGCATCCTCCCTATCTCTTCCATCATGCAGTGTGATTGATGTCTTTTGAGGTTATGATGGCCCTTATGGCAAGATCCAGTCTTCCTTACATTTTGAGGATACAGCTCTAAACCAGTGTTCGCAGGCTGGCTGCTACGTAGTCCCCCCGGACCAAACCTATTGGTAACTCTTTAGGAGGCTTCTGGATCAGCTAGTGCATAAGCTCACTGCCTCTATTCTTCCAGATAGTGACTGGAGGGAGTCCAAATAGTGTGTATGCAGGGGGCATTGTCAAGGCGACATTATGGCAAGGAGCTGGGTATATTCTTATCATGTATAGAACTTTCAGTGTAAATTACATAATTCTTTGTTCGTAATAGCGAACTACAGTAGTAGTAATGTGAACGGCATCAATTTAATTGTATCTCGTATTGTGACTACCTTCATAATGAGTTAAGATGTATTGTACTACCTCGAATAAGTAACCCTTCACCAATGGAGAAGACTATTATTACTTATTCTCAGTGGATAGGTAGTGTTTGGGGTCTAACAGCACCGGGGGTTTCCCCATCTCCGTGTTGTGTACTCTGTAGCACAGAACTCTGTGAAGGCCAGAGATTTTACAAAAGTTTAGAGGGTATTGTTCTGTTGTGTAATGTTGTGGTATGTTCTTTCTCTGATCTATTAGCCATTGGATCCTTAAGTAAAGTGTATTCGTGTCTGATGGCACCAGGGGTTTCCCCCATCTCCAAATTGCTTTCATTGTGGGTGTTACAGTTCACTGCAAAAGCCAGAGATTTAAAAGTATATGGATTTTGTAAGTGTAGTGTTATGTATCATTGTTCTTCAGGTCATTTACCACTAGACTACCTGCTGTGGCCCAACGTTGCCCACATTTGGTCTAATGGAGGCAGACCAGGTACCCGTAGCTCTATATTTTACTCTGGCAGTCCCTGCTGCCCACTTTCCTGAGATTTAGGCCTAAATGGATGTCAGATGAACTGAGACATATGGCAGAGAAGAAAAATGCATGGGATACATATAAATTAATGGGTGATATGGAAGCCTATGATAGATATAAGCTGGTCTGTTACCAAGTCATAAAGGAGATTAGTCAGGCAAAGGCAGATTATGAGAAATCCTTGGCAAAGGATGCAAAGAAAAACAGAAAAGAGTTCTTTACCTATGTAAACTCTAGAAGGAAAGGGATGAATCAGATTGGTTCACTGGATATTGATGGTTCAACAGTTGAGGCTCCTGCTCAGGTGGCTAAAAATAAATGAGTATTTTGCATCTACATTCACACATGAGGAGTTGTTCAGGAAGGGGAATGCCAGAGGCAAAGTAAACTCTGGCAGTGAGCTAGATGATTTTGTAATAACTGAGAGGAAAGTGGAGGCAAATGAAGTTTAACATTGACAAATGTAAAGAGGAGAAATTGTTGAGGATAAACATAAAAAAGGCACCCGGGGTGGATGGAATCTATCCAGTTATATTAAAGGAGGCAGCAAAGGAAGTAAGCAAACCCATAATTATGAGAGCTTCTTTGGACTCAGGGGAGGTACCCATAGACTGGAGATGTGCAAATGTGACCCCAATTCACAAAGGAGGATGAAAGACTGACACAAGTAATTATAGACCTGTGAGTTTAACTTCTGTTCCAGGAAAATTAATGGAGGCACTGGTTAAAGAAGCACTACAGGATCATCTAGACAAGACTTCAGTTATAGCTCGGACACAGCATGGTTTTGTTAAGAGAAGGTCTTGACTGACCAATTTGATTGGATACTATGATGCAGTCACAAAAGAACTGGATGCAGGGAATAACTTTGATATTATATATGTGGATCTTAGAAAGGCTTTTGATACTGTTGCACATGGAAGACTGCTGCACAAATTGGAGCAGTGTGGCATTGGAGGCAAATTGCTGCTATGGATAAAGGGATGGTTGAGGGGAAGAAGACAGAGAGTGGTAATCAATGGACACTGCTCATCGTGGACTAATGTTATTAATGGAATCCCTCAGGGTTCAGTGTTGGGTCCATTGTTGTTTTCTCTATTTATAAATGATATTGATGATGGTATATCAAGCTTAATGTCCAAGTCTGCAGATGATACAAAGGTTGGCAGGGTTGTTAAGGACATTACTGATGCTATGCTGCTGCTGCAGCAACAGGATCTGGAAAGGTTGAGCAGATAGGCTGAGAGGTGGCAAATGAAGTTTAACATTGACAAATGTAAAGTACTACATATGGGAAACAGTAACCTCAGAGCAACGAATCAACTCTGTGGTACTACACTGACAGTGGTAGAGAATGAAAAGGACCTGGGGATAATTGTGCTGGCAGATATGAAGTTTTCTGAGCAGTGCAGATGGGTTGCAAGAGTAGCTCATGGTGTCTTGTCAATGATATACAGGAATTTTTCTAGCAGGGATAAGGTGGTGATTATTCCCTTGTATAAGGCAATGGTCAGGCCACACCTCCAGTACTGTATACAGGTCTGGAGGCCTCATTTCAAGAAGGATATAGAGCTGCTGGAACGAGTACAGAGAATGGCAACAAGATTAGTGAATGGAACAAAGGGTTGCTCTTATGAAGAAAGGCTTAAGTTTTGCAAATTACAGTGTCTAGAGACCAAGCACCAGGCGAGGTGATCTGATTGATAGAGGTGTATAAAGCCTTGAATGGTTTGAGTATGCTCAATGCCGATGGGATTCTTCCTCTTGCTTAGAATAATCACCTGAGAGGGCATAAATTCAAATTGAGGAAAGACAGATGTAGGATAGATGTGCAGAAATTTGGCTTTAAAAAAAAGTAAAGTGTAGCCATTATCAACCCACTGCAGGATGGAAGCCTCCTCAACAATTCATGCTGAGGGAAATGGACCATAATCTGCCACGCTGGTCCAGTGCGGGTTTGCAGATCGACTGTATTCAGCAGTCAGGGGCTTGAACCCCGGTCTACTCAAAGAGCGTGAGTTACTGCACTCTCGCTCCGGCCCACTCGGCTACGGAGGCCGCTTTACCAGTGGGCTTTAATTTGGCTTTACCAGTGGATAATTGGTTGGTGGAACAGACTTCCATCCCTTGTTGTGGAAATTGATAGCCTAAATAAATTTAAGGCTCAGCTGGACAGGTATTTCAAACGAATGGAGGGGTGAAATGGGAGTGGTTTTTTTTTTTTTTTGGCTGATGCTGCCTAAGCTTGCTTTCTTGCATCATATGCCTCTACTAATGCTAATACTAATTTCAGTGGCTAGAAACTCTTGGTCATTTTCTGGAATGGCACAACCATCTCTATATCCTACTATCGTTGAGGTAAGTCATTATGCTCTGGTAGAGATTAAATGGGATCTTCGCCACACGAAGTCTGACAAGGACACTCAGCCACCAAAGTGAGTCGAACGCCCCAGCGAAGTTGACCAGGATGTCAAGGAAGTATTTCTTGGTACATTGTTTTGCCTCAGTCTGAAGTTTCTGGATGGCTTCAATGGTTGACAGACCAGGCCGGCCTGAACCCGAACTGATTAAGGTTTGTGAGATTTGCTGCAGTAGTGGGCTAGTATTTTGCTGTGAAGTTTTCGTACAATTTACTTAAGGTTCAGAGAAAGGCAATAGGATGGTATGAGTCCTGTTGGTCAGGTTGCTTGGCAGGATTTTTTAAGATCAGCTTCAGGTTGGTTGTCTTCCAGTGTGTTGTTGGATTTTTCCCTGCTTGTAGGCAGGTGTTAAAGAGGTAGAGGAGGAGTTCAGGCTCATATTCCACAGTCTTTTTAAGTATCTCTGGTTCTATCAAGTCCTGGCCAGGGCATCTTTTGTTCTTAATTTTCAGTGCCACAGCCCGTAGCTCATCCGTAGTGAAAGGATGCTCCTGCCATTGCATTGTGTGATTTTTATTTGCATCACATATTTCCTGTTGCTTAGGCAGCATTAGTGTAGGTGGTTCCTGGAATATAACATTAAGGATATTGGTGGTGGACTCCCTCCATATCTTTATTATTGTGCCTTGCGGCATCTTTGTGGTATTGTTCACCTCCCCCTGGGGAACTTTTTTGTGGCGATTTTGTATACCACTCCCCAGGGTTATGTGTTGCCTGTTGTGGAGACAAGATTCTCCCAGGATTGCCTCTTATTTTTCTTGATTTTTTTGGTGTAAGCATTTCTCTTTTCTCGGTAGTGCTGTTCCAAGATTTCCACTTCCTCTAGCGGCCACGTCCTTCTTGCCCATTGGCTTTCCTTTTCCTCTGGGCTTCCTTCTGCATACTTTTAAGTTCAGTGGTCCACCAGGGCTTCTCCTCGGTGGCCAGTTTTTTTCTTCTCATCGCTATCTTTGATGAGGATGTTATGAGTTGTGTTATGTCCTGCTGCAAGACATCTGGATCAGGTACGCTGGCAGCATGATTTGTTCCAGTTTGTGTGGTCATCCTGTTCTTCAGTTGGTTTGCGTTCAACTGTAAGTGTTCCCTATACAGTTCCCAGTTTGCTGTTTCTACATTGAATCTTTTCAGCATCAGTCTGTTTATGGGGTTTCTTGCTATTGTTCTTGTTATCCAGTAGGTTTTTGTCCGGTGGTCAGATGTTGTCCAGGCATCTTGCCCTGCACCCACCAATCAGTGATGTATGCTGCAACATTTCTTGTGGCTACGATGATATCTATGGTTGCTTCCCATAGAGTGTTGCAGTAGGTAGGTAGTTGGAAGGGTTGGTTCAGAACAGTGAAGGATGAGGTTGAGAGGAATCCTTCTAGTTGGTGCCCTGCTGGTCCTGCATTTTGCTGTGCCATGCCGGCGACCTGCAGTTGACATTGGCTCCAACAATGACTCTACAGCCCTGGAGGATATTTTGGGCTGCCTGTAGGTATGTTATGGCCAGATTTGTCTTCTCTTGGTTGACTGTAGAGTGAAATAACAAAGATTTCTCCCACTGAACTGATGATGTGGACACATGCAGCCCAAGCCATGGTAAGTTGTGGGATCTTAGTGAGAGTTATCTCTGGGCTGCAACTGCAGCCCCCAAGGGGTGCCTTCATCCATCTGTATAACTTTGTAGGCCAGTGGGTTGCCTCTGACCTTTCCCATGTGTGTGTGTATTATTAAAGCTCTTGTATTATTATTACATCTGCGTTTTCATCATCATCCACTTTAGTCCTCACCTGCTCGGCCACTGCCCGGGCTTGCTTGCAGTCCATTTATTTGGTGTATGCTTAGCACTCCGTGGTTGTAACCTTTAGGGTGTGCTCCCATAATCAGTTCTTAGTTGGTATGTGCTTCATACTTTTGGTGCCTCCGTAGCCAGGTGGGCGGGAGCGGCAGTGTGTAGCACACACACTTCTTGATTAGACCGGGGTTCGAGCCCATGACCACCAAATACGGAGGATACGGAAAGGTCAGGGAATGACCACCGCATATCCCTGGAGCAATATGGCCTTAGTTGCTAATGCTCCTAAAAACAAAATAACAACAACAAGCTTTTAAGTATATAGAGCATTTGGAATCCCTGACAGACTGCGCGTGGTCTATTTTTGCAGCCCTGCAGTTGGCACATACGGGTTCCTTGGTCTTGTTTGGACAGTTAGTGTAGTGATGCCTTTTCTCTGAGCAGTGACCACAGGTTGGCTTCATTTGGGCACATGTGTGGGAAGTGTGGCCAAATTTGCCACATCTGTAGCACTTTGGTACAACCACATGCTCCCGGATTCTGTGACTTCCCCATTTAATGAAGATCCGATTTTGTCCCTTGATCACTTGCTAGGCCTCGGGGGCCAGTTCCACGATCCACTTCCTGTTTCCACTGTTCCTGCTTTGGTTGGAATATCTAGTATTTATTAGTTGGTCTTGGTTATGGTCCATTAAGGTATCTTGCAGGTTTCATCTATATATCTCATCCTTCAGTTGTTTTGGTGTGAGGTTGGGACTAAGTCAAAAATGATCACTGTTGGTCCTTTTCTCCTTGGGGGCTTGGGAGTGAGGCCCAGCATTGCAATTTTGGGATTCCTTATGATTTTTTGCACTTCTTCATTGGTCTCCATCTCTGTGACAATTCTGATGCTGCATGTTTTCTGTATTCCTTTTATTCTGGTTGTTTTTAAGTCTTCCTTGATGTTCTCTATGACTTTTGTTTTGATTTTCTCGCTTGTAGATTTTTCTTCTCCTGCAGCAGGTCTCAGGACAACCAGATTTGGAGTTTTCAGCAGAGGTGGCTTCCTACTCTGGCTGATTTGTTCACAGTTTGTTTCCTTGTTTGTTTGGTCTTCGGCATTTCGGCATATGAGAGGATGCACTGTTGCATTTGTCTTGCCCCACTCTCTTTGTTGGCCTCCAGTTTGGCCTTGTTCGCTTCTGCTTCCACATGAACTTTGTGTAGGATTGTTTCCAGTTTGGTTCATATGGTCACTATTTCCCTCTGAGAGCAGCGGTTATCCTACTCGAGGATTCCTTTAGATTATTCTCCAATTTGACTGATAGGGCTAGTATTTGGTCTGGGACCGGCCCTTCAGGGAGCGAGGGTTCCAGTGGGGGAAGACTCAGCATTTTTGTGGGTGTCCACATTTTCATTTACTTGGCTTTTTGTTTTCACTGTACAATCGCAACTCTCTTTCAGATTTGGGAGCGACCACTCTCTTGTTCCTCTTCTTAGAGACCGGCATGGGTCTTATTTCTTCAGTGTCATCACGCATGTCAATGGCGGGATAGTTTCAGGCGTGTAGTCCTGTATTTCCTCATCAATGTTTAGTTCAGAACTGGCCATAGTTTCCGGAGTTCAGATAATCAAAGTTTCCGGATTGGCGGGGTTCAGTAGGTAAATTCTGGTAGAGGTAGAAGAGAGAAGATTTTTGGTGTGTCCCACAAGTCCGTGTGATTATTGGTTGCAGCACAATGTCGTGGTAAAGGTTTGGGCTATCCCCATGATATGGTGGGGGGAGGAAACACCCAACTTGAGAATTTCCATAGAAAGATGCGGCTACTTTCTCCTAGTGTGTTCACAGCTGCAGAATAGGATGGTGAAATCAGTTTCTCTATAAGACTTGCAGGAACAAAGATATAGTCTGTCCATGGAAAGTCTATCGCAGGGGGAAAGAACACAAAAGTCATTGTTTCTCTGCGGTAATTGATCGTGAGTCTTTGAAATTTTTGGGACCCGATCTCGGTCCAAAGGCACATTTGTTTGGGAACCTCCCCAGTCAAGGGCCAGATCTCAGGGTGCCGGCCATGTTATATTGACTGGCTCTCTATTTCCATGTTGTCAGTCACAAGGTGACCAGTGCAGTCTGGCAACAATGGAAACAGATAATTACCACTGAGACCTAACTAGTAACCCAGTAGAAAATCAAAAGAATCTTACCAAGGGCTTCCACTGTTGAAGATCTTCATGGTGTAACACAATTTTAAACTTAGACTGAAGATTAGACATCTATTTAATCACAAAATATCTGCATGGGGGAAGAGAACATCCAGGCCATTGCATAGAAAGTAACTGTCCTCGTTGGGACAGGTGTACTTAAGACAAAAGATAGAAGAGAGGGAGGATTTCCCTAGGGAGCTTAGTAATGCAAAGTTTTGTGACTCAGTTAAGGTTGATGCAGTGTCACCTTATGCCTTTAGGGTAATGTGGCATTTGCTTGATTCATGAAGGCTAAAGCTCTGTGCATATATCATAATGGAAGAATTCCAACATGAGCAGGAATATTTAAAATTGGAGATACCTGTTTATCATATCACAAAGATGATACACATCAGGCTTGAGCAGAACAAGAGGAATTCACTGGTGGGTGAATCATTTTGTAGAGTTAAGTTTAACTATTTAAAACTAAATTAATATCAGGAGCATAAACAAACACCGTATGCCACAACTCATGCCTGGCACATGGATTCATTGGACCCCTGTTGCCCACATTTTGCCTCGAGGAGGCAGGTCAGGCAACCTAGTAGATTATTTGAGTACTCTGGCAGGCCCAGCCATCTAATTTCTGAGGATTTCAGTGACAAGGGCATATGTGATTAAAAAAAAAATTTTGGGTAAACACTAAAGGTTAGATTAGGCCGAAATGGTTTGATGAGAGTGCGGTTAAATTTGGATGCAAGTTAGTAATTTAACTATGTTAAGTTAAGGGCATACACTGTCGGTCTAGTTAGAGTGGGGGGAGAGACTGAAGGCTGTGGGGGGACATAAAAGTTCCGGAACAATAGAAATGGCATCCCCGAGGCAGTCAGTGGGGACAAGCTCCCACCAGGCAAAATAGAGGGCAGGGAGGGAACAAGAACCCATCCCCCCTGCCAAGGGGAATGGGGGTGGTGAATAGAGAGCTGGGCAAAGGTGCCCAATTCTGATCACCTTAAGATGCCGTGGGTCAACACTGTCGACAATCCAGGTCAAAGCATTTTTTTCTTCTCTTCATCAAACTCAAAAAAAAGGGGTCCAGGTTGCCAGTTGGCATTCTCATATTCCTGTTCCTAGAATATGAATTTAGAGTCAGTAGTCAATTCAGTAATGTCTGGTCCATCAACTGTGTTTTATCTTCAGAATCCTGTCCAGGCAGGCAAGTCATGGTCCTTAACAGAAGCATTACGATTTGTCTTCTTATTTGTTGGGTGGATTGACATCACAAACACTTTGTAGATTTCAGTGGTGGCTATGAGTTTATATCCCATGAAGTATGAGATATCACTAGTTTTGTTGTTATCCTGGTATTTTCATTTCTTTCTCAGGTTTACTGGGTTTGCATGTCATATTCGTGTGTTGCCATTTTTCTGTGATTAGCACCCGAGGTATTGTTACCCTCTAATAATGAGAATCTTCTCCTAGTGATGAGATTCTGCACAAAGTCAGAGAAGGCATTTCTTCTCTGACTATTATTCCTCTGCACTATCCAAAAGATGAATCTCTTGATCTCTCGGAAGGAAGGTAATTTTGATAATGAGTTGCGAACACAAGTCACCATAGAGTGGGCAATCATGTATAACATGCTGCCAGCTCTCTAGGCCACCACAGGAGCACGTAGGATCTTCAAAGCATAGAATATAGAGCTTGGCCTTGATTTCTCCATGTCCTGTTAGGAGGTAGGAGACATATAATCCCGGCGCAAACCATGGGAGAGGATGCGGAAAGGTCAAGGGAATGACCACCGCATATTCCCAGAGCAATATGGCCTTAATTGCTAATGCTCCTAAAAACCAAATAACAAACAAACAATCATTGCAAAATGGAATGTGCAGTGTTACCATCTTGTTGTTGAGATCCTGAGCCAAGTCATAGTTTCGTAGCGTATTATGCATGGATACTGTTGTTTCTTGCAGGTCTCGTAGCACTGCATGTGTAATTTACGACAGAGCAACATGATCCAACATGATAGTATGATTGTAACAATACAAATACTTGTATTGTTGCAATGGTTAGGGGTAAATTTTACAGATGTCTGGGATGAATTTTCTTGTGATTTCACCTTTGGTTGAATCTTTCCAGTGCCTCTGCCATACCTGCAGTAGATGGGAGTCAAGTCTTTTCTTCTCTATTTTAGGTTGTTAGTTGGATCTAGTGTGAAGCCTAGACATTCCTTAGTTGCACCCTTAGAAAGATGATAGAGCAGTCCCTGTCGCACCACCTCCAGGTCCAGGGTGTGCATCCCCTCTAGGGCCTGAAGGGCATGAGTGCTCACTGTGCTATATGCTCAAGAAATGGAGAGTAATACAGATCATTGGATGGTGTCTAGAAGTCATCTATTAACAGCTGTTGTTGCCTTTGCACACCAGCCACTGGCCGCATATGTGATGGCTGGTATGAAGTTTGCTTTATAGTAAAGCAAAAGGGTTAGCTTGTTCAAGCCCCACTCCCAACTTGAGACCCTGGCAACTAGAGCAGTGTAGTTTCTAATCTTGGTTCTAATATATGTTAAATGTGGCTGGAAGGATAGATTCTTGTAAAGCATCAAGCCAAGATACTTTAATTGTTCAGAGAGTTTGACAGTTTTATTCCCAATCTTGATCTGGGGTGGTCTGGTAATATTCAGTGTTCCCTTAAGTAGGATGCAATTGGTTTTTGTTGGTGAAACACTAAGAATGTGTGTTGTGGCCCAGTCTTGAAATTGCTGAAGTTTGCTAGGGTCTCAAGCTGCACCCTGGAGTTTGCAGCCACTGTCAGGATGAAGTTGTCTGCAAAAGCTTGTTCCTGGACCTCTCCAGGTCAAAGGCCAGGAAGTTATCCATTACAATGTTTCATAACAGCAGCCCCAGGACGGAGCCCTGTGAGCAGCTATGATGAACTCTGCTGGTAAGTTCCCGAAACGGAGTGTTCACTATGATCTTTCTATTCTATTAGATAGATGGCTGTTCATGATGCTATATAGGTCACTTGGTAAGTTAGCTTGTCTAAGTTAGCCAAGGACTCTCAGCCACTATAGGGTGTCGAATGCCCCAGCAAAATCTATTGAGATCATCAAGAAGTATTTATTATCCGTTTTCTGGGCACTGTTGGTGGGGGTTCAGGAGTTCATCCATGGTGGAGCATCCCGATTGGAATCCATATTGGTTTGGCAAGGCCAAATTTGCAACTGCATAATGGTTCTGTATTCTGACTTTCAGGGGTCACTCCATCAGTTTGCTAAAGACAGAGGAGACTGATGGGTCTGTATGAGTCAAGAAGCTCAGGAGACTTGGTCAGGTTTTTTTATTATAAGTTTGAGATTTGCAGTTTTTCATTCGTCAGGGTAGATTCCTGTGTGCAGACAGAGGTTAAACAGTTGTAATAACAGATCCAGAGTAAACTCTGCAACCTTCTTGATGATCGAAAGAAAGTCAGATCCTGGGCACTTCTTCTCCCGTATTTGGGTGGCAGCCACTTATAGTTCCTCTACTGTAAAATGTGTCTCAGTCCATGAATTTGGTAGTCTTTATTTTCTTTACAGATATGCAGTTGCTCAGCAGTGCTTGGGTTTGCATGTAGATGGAAACCAGTATTCAGGATGTTAGATACAGATTCCTCCCAGGGCATTATCAGTGTTCCCTGAGAGGTTCTCGTTGCTGTTATTACTTCTCCCCTGGGAAGTTTGTTAGAGGTGACTTTGTACACCATCCTCCAGAGGTCAGCATTCCCAGTGACTGACACCAAATGTTCCCATGATTTAGATTTCCTTATTTTGTCTGTATAAGCGTTCCTGGCTTCCCTATATATTCATCTTAGTTCTTCAACCTCAGCCGCTGGCCAAGTTGGTCTTGCTCTTTGGAATACCTTTTGTTTTGTATGAACATCCTTCCTGATTCTTTGTAACTCCATGTTCCACCAAGGCACAGCCCTGGGTGACAGCTTCTGCCTTGTCATCGTAGTATTGCAAACTTGAGTGATAAGCTGTGTGACTTGTTTTTGGAGGCAGTTACGATCCTGCCCCTGTCTAAGCCGTGGCAGTTGTTGGTCTACGGTTTCAGTTAGAGTCATGGCCTGATTTAAGGTTGTTGTGACCCATAAGCTATAATTTTTAAGAGTGCCCCCCCCCCCCCTACTGAGTAAATTTCAGGTTTAATAGGATTTTATGGTCATCAAAGGGCATATATGAAATGCTACAACATAGTAATACACGTTTTTATTAATTGTTAAAAAAAACAGATATTTTTGATACTGTTAATAATAACAATAATATAAATTAAATGAATAATATAATAAAACAAAAGACATTATTTTCATTCATTTTTTTTTAAAAAATAAAGGCACGTATTGTAAAAACAACCAGAAGTATATTACGAAAAGTAAAAAGCAGAAAAGCAAAGATTGTATAATAACAACAATCATTTTCATATTTTTGTATAGCGCTGTTCATTATTTATAAATTATTTATTTTTTATTATTTTTTTTTTATACTGACGTCGAGGCCCCTTGTAATATGAGGCCCGAAGCTGTAGCTTGTCTAGCTTATGCGTAAATCCGGCCCTGGTTAGAGTCATCTTGAATGCTTCCTAGTCGACTTGTCTATTGCATATCTGTATTGCATTATCCTGTTGATTGGTTGTCTGTTCAGATTTCTATTTACTGTATACATTATGACCCGGTGGTCTGAAGTTGTCTAAGCATCTTCGACCCTCCAGTCAGTGATGTTTCCTGTAGCCAGGGAGATATCATTCAGATACTCCCAGAGCGTGTTGCAATACATGGGAAGGTTATTCTGCTGATTGAGTATTGTGAGTGGCGAGTTTCTAAGGAAGTCTCCTACTAGTCTCTGGCTGTTGGCGGTGCCTTTCTGATCGGGTGTAGTACTATACCACACTGGGGATCTGCAGTTAATGTCTGCACCAACATGTGGCCCAGGCACTGCAGAGCTGAGTAATTCTTGTGGCGGTAATGTCCGGGTTTCTAATGACTACAGAAGCCTATGGTGTTTCCCCATCTACTTGAATAACTTTGTAGCTTGGAGTATCCCCAAACTTGTTTCATGTGAGGATAGGGCTCCTGTAATATTATAATATCTGTGTTGGTCTCTGCATCAAAAAAAACTAGGTGTTCTCTTTTGCTTTCAGTGTTACTTTTCTTTCAAACAGCTGTTCACTCTGTGTAAATCACAAATCCGCCTGTCATGGAATATTGTTCCCACATCTGAGGTGGTGCCCCCAAAAACCTCCCTCTTAAGCTTCTCATTTCTGTTCAAACGAGGGCAGTTAGGTCAATTAATCACTCATCTCTAACAATCTCTCTCTCTCTCTCTCTCTCTCTCTCTCTCTTCACTCTCTGTCTCATAAATTATTCTGTTTCTGCCGCACGCATTTTCTATAGATATTTCTATGGGCACTGTTCTTCTGAATTGGCTTCTATAATTACCCCCCTCCTTCCAAAGCAGTCTGAACATATGCCACAACCAGTCAACCTCCTTTTACTGTCCGACTTCAAACTCACAGAACCAACTTTTTGTCTTCCTCATTTATTCATTCACTTCCATTTTATGGAACGACTTTCCTTCATATGTATTTCCCGAAAATTGCGGCGTCTCCGTAGCCAGGTGGGCAGGAGTGGCAGTGCGTAGCACACGCTTCCTGATTAGACCGGGGTTCGAGCCTGTGACCACCAAATACGGAGGATGCGGAAAGGTCAGGGAATGACCACCGCATATCCTCGGAGAAATATGGCCTTAGTTGCTAATGCTCCTAAAAACCAAATAACCTGAAAATTGCAATCTACAGAAGTTCAAGTCTAATGTCAACACGTATCTTCTTTCATCTTCTCAACCTTTAATCCATTCACAGTACTAAGTACTATAGGTTATAGGTTGTAATACCTCTCGTGTTTGTGATTTTTATAAAAAAAAAATACACACAAAGTTGAAAAACCAGAGCATCACTGACTGTAAGACAAAACATATAATGGAGAAGACAGCAGCATCAAACTATAATGAAAAAGAAAATATAATTGTCGAGAAAGGCTTTAATTGTGGTAAATAGAGGCAGAGGATGATTAAATATAAATACATTTAAAAGCATTGGAAATACTATAATAAAGGTTGAAAATCAAAGATAATTTGAAAATATTAAAAATAAAATTACAAAATATGGTTGGGTAACAATAGAGACAAGGCAGGAGTGGAGAACCAAAGTAACCTTGTTAAAAAATATTGTAGCTGTTTTTGTCAGAATATCTGATATTAAGTAAGTTTGTCACTAACTTGAAATTTTAAATTTTAGCAAAGATATATTTACAATTGTGATATATTTGCAATTTTCATTTTAATAATTAACACCAAGGTGGCTAAGAGTACATTAACACAGGATTTCATGGCTCAATGATTCAGATGGGGTTGATTAATAGTTCCTCAATGAGTTCTTTGTGATTCATATATACAGTAGTTTTTTTGAAAGTAAGTCTATCATTAGAACACATCATAATTTTCAGCAACATTTTTGCATTTATAATCCAGCTTCCATCAAAAGAATCAAATTGCAAGTAGCCAATTTTAAAACAAGATTCCATTCAGTGTCATACCTCTATGCTACATTTGTCAAAAGCTTGTGAGGCATAGTTTTCATTCACAAAAGTTTCAATCTTGCAAGATGTCCTTGTTCAAGAATTCAGTGCAGGTGATAAAATGAATCAACTGAATTTCTGTATGCACTTTATGGAAGTTAAAACAAACAATATCTGAACTTGAAAAGAACAGCAATGCCAACAAACAGAATTATTAGTACTGACCTACCAATAGTATCATGAAGTTCATGAGTTGCCTCTTCATTTGCTGAAGGTGACAGTATAGTGTACTGTTTCAAGGATTAAAATTATTCATCTTTTTTTTTTTTCAAAAATGAAAACTGCCTAACCAGTTTCAGTCAATGCATAATGATCTTATTACATTATTCAGGAATTCCAATCACAGTTTGATGAATATGACAACATAAATGAGATATGATGATGCTGCTCCATCACGAGCTCATACAGCTAGACCAAGTATGAATCTTTTATGCAAAATATTTCCAGGCTGTCTCTTTCTTATTTTGCAGATGTGCCATAGCCAACTCATTCCACTGATTATGATATCTGGCCTCTTATGGGGATACTTCAAACACCATATACAGTATATACAACTAAGTCACAGACTGCTAAAGAGCTGAAGACTGCACATTTATGAAATAATTGCTAGGTTAAATAAGAAATATTCTGCAGTTATGACAGATTTCACTCACTGTGTTTCTTCAAGGGTGCAAAACATTTAATTTATGGAAGGGATATATATATATATATTGCATTTGAATTTTTCAATTTAAAAATCCTAAATGTGTAAAACAGATATTTGTAAATGAGTTTGTTATGCATTTTTTAATAAAAAAAAAATTATTTACTATCAGAGTGCCGATTGGCAAGCTTTGATATTGACTTTGGCAGTATTCCAAGGTCAGGTGTAGATAATTGTAGTTCGGTTTGATGATCCTGTTCTGTGTTCCAGACATACACAGTATGACATTAAAATTAAAACCTGGCTCCCTGCTAGACAAGATTAATCACTAAGGAGGTGAGTTAATCCTCTAGAGCAAAAGGTAAACTGGAGACTAAAAGTAAATAAGGCTCCTGAGCAGAGATGGGATCTATCCAATTATGTTCTTGTTTATACTCCGGTACGACCACCAGGTGGTCATGCCGGAGTTTGCAATAAATTATCAATACAAACATTAATCGCATTTTTCATTCACAGGCTTGAACCCTGGTTTGAGTGTTTAAAAATGGATTGAGTAAGCTGAATGTTGATGCTCAGGCCAACACATAAGGGAAGATAAATTTAAATTGAGAAAGATTGGTTGAGTAGTTGATTGTTGTGTTGTGAAGTGGGTAGTTTGAGTAAATTTAAGGAAGAATTAGACAAATTATTAGTGCAGATGGACAGGTGATGTGGGAAGTGTTGGTTTTTGATGTGTAAACATCTTTGGCAGCACCTACTAAATTTCGGACAGTAGTAAAATCAATTTGTCACGATTTTGTGAATCATTTGACATAATAAAGAAAAACAGAGTCGGGAGAGGAGATCACACCAAGGATCATGGGAAGTGATCTTGGATGTGCTCAGAGCTGGCATAAACCAGCTGGTGGCAGAAAAATTTTTATGATTTGGGGTGCACCACTTAGGTGGCTTTGGGCTAACCAATGCCATCCATGGCAGAAACCTTTTGCTAACCGGAGAAATGGATATCTTGCAAAATTTAAAGTAAAGTAAATCATTTAAAGTACGGGATCATGGGAGGTGATCTTGGATGTTCTCAGAGCTGGCATGAACCAGCTGGTTGAAGGAAAAATGTGGGAAAGACAAATAGAATGGAGTCGGGAGATCACACTAACGATCATGGGAGGTGATCTTGGATGTGCTCAGAGCTATCATAAACCAGCTGGTTGCAGAAGAACGTTTATGATTCGGGGCATACCACTTATGTGGCTTTGGGCTAACCATTGCCACCCGTGGCAGAAACCTTTTGGTAACTAGAGAAATGGATATCTTGAGGGCAGTGATCTTGGATGTGCTCAGAGCTGGTTCATGCCAGTTCTGAGCACATCCAAGATCATTACATTACATGCTCTTCAGCCTTACCAGTTGAAGCTCATGTAATGTAGGTGTTACAGTGCCCGTCTGTATTACTGAAGCAGTTGTATATTTCCATCAAGAGGTGAATCATAAACATTTTTCTGCAACCAGCTGTGCCGGTCAAGAATATTTAAATCGGTTCACAATTGGTAGATAACAGACTCTAAATTACATGTATGAGTAGAATCTTTTGCTTGTCATTGGCCATTCTCATTAAGTTGCAGAAGTCCTCGTTGGTCATCAAGTTTTCACGTTTC
The DNA here is from genome assembly GCF_048544385.1 of Mastigoproctus giganteus. Taxonomy (NCBI): domain Eukaryota; kingdom Metazoa; phylum Arthropoda; class Arachnida; order Uropygi; family Thelyphonidae; genus Mastigoproctus; species Mastigoproctus giganteus. The sequence continues at coordinate 29,864,933 of NC_143588.1, read as the reverse complement.
TTTGCAATTGCACTGAGTTGATTGAGTGTGATGAGCTTTAGATCCTCATTCATCTCACTGTTTGGATGATTGTAAAAGTTTTGAAAGGGGTCTTCTCGCAGTCACATTACAAGGCTATGCATGTCATTACTGCATGCTTCATAGGGTCAACGTCGTCATTGTCTTGACACATCGTCATACATATTTGAATCGTTTTGTGAATGTTCAAATCCAATTCATACTATTTAAGATCTAGTATAAGCTCTTCATTGTCGTTGTAGATCTTGATATATTTCATCTCTGACAGTATCTCTGTTTCCTCATTGCAAATGGGGCGCCTTTGTAGCCAGGTGGGAAGGAGCAGCGGTCCATAGCGGTCCATAGCTCGAACCCCGGTCCATTAGACCGGGGTTCGAGCCCATCACCACCAAATACGGAGGATGCGGAAAGGTCAAGGGAATGACCACCGCATATTCCCAGAGCAATATGGCCTTAGTTGCTAATGCTCCTAAAAACCAAATAACAAACAAACAATCATTGCAAAATGGAATGTGCAGTGTTACCATCTTGTTGTTGAGATCCTGAGCCAAGTCATAGTTTCAATAGCGTATTATGCATGGATACTGTTGTTTCTTGCAGGTCTCGTAGCACTGCATGTGTAATTTACGACAGAGCAACATGATCCAACATGATAGTATGATTGTAACAATACAAATACTTGTATTGTTGCAATCATACTATTCAACAAATGGCTACAGTCAAATGGGTAATTAGGCTATTGGCCTAACCTCTTCTAAACATTGATTCGGTAGAGTAAGTAGTGGGTGTGAGCATAAATTACATTGTTCATGATTTCTGTTCTAGCTGTTCGAAATTTAGTAGGTGTCGTCAAAGACGTTTACATATAAAACATCTTTCGATTTTTTTTTTTTTTTTTTTTTTGTCTAATTCTGTGTAAGCTTGCTTCCTTGCATTAGCTGCTGCTACTAGTACTATATCAGCATGTGAGGGAAAATACTAGGGACAGTAATACTCCAAACCTGATCATCACCTGCAATTCAGATACTCTCATAAGATTTATATTACAGGAACCTTTAGCAGGGAGTGATCCACATATTGCTAAGGTTTGTTGATGTTGAGTAACACTTTCCATTTCCATTGACTTGGTGTGACCCTTTTGTCGGCTCACCATTGCAACATAGAGTTTCTCCATCTTCTTGTATAATATTTCTTTGTCTTTTCCTTTCACAAAGAAAAATAGTAAAACTACATTAAAATTAGAATTTTTTTTTTTAAATTCTTCAAATTTATTTGTAATTTCATTAAAGAATACAGCCGTAATAAACACCGTTGAATAGTTTGCCGTAATTGTTCAGTTTTCCAATAAACAAAACAAACCTCTATTCTACATGTTTTTCATTTCCAGTATAACACATACAATGGACAGAGATGATAATGATACTCTCTTTCAGTGTGAAAAATCAATAAAGATTAATTAACTAACTTAGTTTATTAAAAACCAGTATCATTAAAGATTTAATTTCAAAAAAAATAAATGTACATGATGGTAACTCCTCTAACTTATGTTGCTGATATCCTAGACATTACAAACCGAAACATTTCTCTCCTGCCCAAAAGGAGGGTGGCAAAGGCTCCCTCCTTTTCAATCACAGCTATAAAAGACAATGAGAAACGAGTACAGAGAGAATACATAATGAACCCTAAAACAGGTTGATTTATAACAAACTGATCATTAGTATAGCATAACATTCACAGCAAACTCTATGATTAGTGTTTTTTACATATATATATATATATATATATATATATATATATACACATGTGGTAAAAAAAGCACTAGTGCATTTCTACTAACATTGCGCTTACCATCAAGTTGATTTGTGTAGTATGCAATCCACCGAAGTTTTGCAGCTTTGAATATTTAATACACCTCTAGTAGAAGCTGTACAGCTTTATGAATAAATTTGACAAATGATGGACTTAGATTTGCAATCAACTCACTTTTGATCATGAGTTTGTAAAACTAAGTGTTTCCTTACAGTGAACTTGCTAGCAGGTTGCCAATTCTGGTTTTGGAAGTGTTAAGTTAAATATTATTCAACTTAAGTTTAATAGTGCTATTTGTCATAAAATGGCACTATTCAGAAAACAATTTTTTTTTTAACCAAATTGTAATGAATTGAAAAAAATCCTTGAAGTGTTCTTTTTTCCCCCCCTCCAATACGTCTCAATATCATTGAAGATAAATAAATTGATATTTTGCAGTGTAGATTTTCTTTCATAATAATGAAAGAAGAAAGAATTGATATATAATGGTCCTTGGTTGGGAAAGTGAAAAGTGAATGAGAAAGCTTGAAATACAATAAGTCCTTGCTGTTAATCTTTGTTACATTCCCAGGACTGCACCGAACAACAAAAATGATAAACAGTGGGGCCAATCAATCTACATATGTACTGACTTGTAAAGAAGAAAATATATTTTATTTATGTGGATAAAAATCACAGATGTTCTTTAGGATCACATTTATCATTTTTAATAATCAATAAAATAAACTTCATTATTAAAGAGGAAAAAAAAATTGCAGCTGAATCCCTCCTCTTTCCATGTACATCTTTCCATCTCTCTCACATAATTCATCATCTTGAGTCACCAACTGTTCTCCTTAGTATGAACTTTATGTAATGTAAGCTATAAATAAACAAAGTCACCAATTGATTTCTACAAGGACTCAGATACTGCAGCTTCCAGCTTCATTTTCCTTAAAGAAAGAACTAATTTTAGTTCTAATGAATTTTCTGAAAATTATTTCAAAAGAATCATTATTTGATATTTGTTGAAATAAATTTTGCTGCAGTCATTCATTCAAAAACTTTTTATCCCCACATTAATATGGAATTAAATTTGAGCGCAATCAGAAATATGTGGGTCAAAATTGGTAATCAAATTCAATACTAAATGGAATTCAATTACTAATTTTGATTTTTTTTTTTTTTTTTTTTTCATTTGAGTGAACTGCTGACATGAAGGTTTCAAGTGAAAGCACTTGAAATCATCAAAAACAAAGACTGTTTCATTACTACCCTCAATTTGCATTTTTGTTTTTTGTGATTTGAGTGTTTTAAAAAATTTATAAAATAAAAGTAATAATAATTACTTTTATTATTACTACAGTAAATAATTTTACTGCAGGTACCCAAATTCATATATCATTTTTTTATTATTATTTATTATTTTATTTTATTTTATTTATTATTTTTTTTTTCATAAATCATTACTAGAACACTGTACTAGTTGCATGCTGCAGCAGGAATGGAAAACAATATAAAATAAAAGTATGTAATTTAACTGCAGGTACCCAAATACAGTGATATGCACACATCATTTTTTTTTCCATTTTTTTCATGAAATGTTAACAGAATACTGTACTAGTTGCATGCTGCAGGGGGGATGGGGAAAAGCATGTGATTAATTCAAAAATATGGAAAATACGGAGGGCATAATATTGAATTCTTTTTTTTTTGTATTTTTTAAAACTTCCATATTTTTCTTCAAGCAGATGGTCCCATAACCACATTTATAATTTAAGCTATTTATAGTGCAACTCATAATTTTCCAAAAAATTTTTTTTTTTGTTGTGAACCAGTAAATTTAGGCATGGAGGCCTTTGAAAATAATTTGTACTGAATTTTTCACCAAAACTGTTTTGTTCAAACAAGACTAACAGAGCACTAATAGTGAGGAAAATTTGTAGTTATAGTGAACATTTTGTTACCACTGTATTTGTTGTAACAAATACAGTGATAACATATACAGGATTTTCTTACTGTATAAAAATTTTTTTACAGTAACATACATACAAGATTTTATTAATGTATTAAATTTTTATTAAATAATTGAAGATAACATTAAGGTTGCAATAAAATTTATAAGAAATATTGAAAAAAAATCTCAATAAACACACAAAGCACAACTGATTTAACAGAAGTGTAACCCAGTGTGGGCTGTTACACTATGATGTTCCCCAAATAAATTCCAGTAAATTTTCTGAACATGCATGGGCTACCAGTAGTGTGATTCCAATGGCAGCATCTGGGTGTGAGTTTCTATATGGAATTTCGAAGTTTTGTAAAAATTAACTCTTTGTATGTAAATGCTTTTGAACATTATTTTGTTCTTATGCTGACTTCACTGCTCAACATTAGAGAGAAATTAACCATACAAAAAAAAAAAAAAAACAGCTCCTTGCTAATTTTATTTTATTTATTTAATTTTTGATCCAGTAATATCCTTTACGTCTTTTTAGTATTACTTGATTCAGTTTTATCAGCTTCTAGATCACAGTTTCTGTGAGTTTATTTAGTTTCAGCTCAAACTCAAACTAAACTGAAGCTAGCTGATTTGAGCTTTTCTTCCAACTTTCAAAACTATTTTCACCTTCTGAAATAAATAGTTAGAAACCTAGATAAGGTGTCACAATACCTGTTTTAATATTTCTAGAGGATTTGTACATAAATGTATGGATTATTTGAACCGCTTTAAAATGTACATGCCATATAGAGACCAGATGTGAAAATAATGCATCTGTTTATATACAAATTACAGAAATTGAATTTGAAGAGTATGTCAGAATATCAGATGCAAAAATTGCAAAGGTGGATGAACACGTGCCAGGCAGCATTCATTCAAGACTATTTGGATAGGCTTTGGAGTCAGATAAGTGGCGACTATGTTTTAATACTGCAAAATACATACACTTAGGAAGTAACAATCCCAAATTAATTAATGCACTTGGATAAAATAAATTGCAAATAGTATTAGTATAGCCATATGGTGCAAAGAAGCTACAGGCTTTTGCTGTACTGGCAAAAAAAAAAAAAAAAAGAGATCGATAATAAAATACAAATTACGTGCTTCCCTCCTCATGTAGGTAACTATCCAGTTGACCTTTGAATTTCTTAAAACTGTCAGCCTCAACTACCTGTGAAGGCAACTTCTTCCAGATATCAATGACTCGATGGCTAAAAGAAAACTTCCTACAGTCCAGTCTAAACCTCTTCCCCTAACAGTGAAAATTCTGCCTTCATTCATTTTACTAACTCCTCTCAGAGTCTTATACACCTCAGTTAGGTCCCCCCCCCTCTAAGATGCCTGGTTGTCAAGCTCTGCAACCCACATAATCAGAGTCTTTCCTTGTACAGTTGCCCATTTGCCATCTCATAATGTGAGTTTCTGATCTTTGTACCCTTTCAAGAAGCTCAATGCCTCCTTTAGATGAAATCTCCATACTTGGACACAGAATTCCAAATGTAGTCTTACAGTTGTCTTATACAGTGGGATTATGACCTCCCTGTCCCTACAGGATAATGTTTGATAAATCATCGATAGGACACAATGGGCTTTCCTGGCCCATTGTGTCCTATCACTGCTCTGAAAACTTCATGTCTGTCCATATCATAATTTCCAGATCTCTCTCTCTCTCTCTTCCTCTACAGTTTTTAATTCAACTCCAACAAGTGTATAATTTATTTTGGGGTTGCTATTCCCCACATGTAAGACCTTACATTTTTGTTGCATTAAAACAGCTGTTCAGGTCATCATGAAGGAGTACTGATGCTTGGCACTGGTCATCATTAACAACTCTCCCAATCTTTATGTCATCTGCAATTCACCCTTTATCCTTTTGTAGATGTTTGTGAAAATCAGAAACAACAATGGTCCAGGAACTGATCCTTAGGAACTCCACTTCTAGTGTTATACCAATCTGAAGAATATCTATTGATCACAATCCTCTGCCCTGCAGCCACCCTGCAACCATCTTAAAATCTTCCCAGTAATCTCAGGAGTTCCAGCTTATACAATACCCTCTCATGAGGGACTTGGTCAAATGCTTTGCTAAAATCCAAATAAACTATATCCAAACTGTTCCCTACATCCAGCTCACGAGTGTGTCATAATAGCTTATTAGGTAGTTAAACATGATTTTTCCTTAATAAAACCATGGTATGTGTCCTTCAGAATACCATTTCTTTCTAAATGTCACCATGATTGCAATCTTTCTTTCTAAATATCTGCTACGATTGGACTCTTAATCATAGCTTCTAAAACTTTCCCTACCACTGAGGTCAGACCAACCAGTCTGTCGTTACCAACTTCACTCTTAGAAACACCTTTATGTATTGGTGATACATTGGCACTTCTCCAATCCAAAGAAATCTCTCCCAAGTCCAATGATGCTGTCATAATTAACCTCACTGGTTCAATACACTCTCTGGCCATCTCCCTTGAAATTACTAGGTATATGCCATCACCTCCAGGAGCCTTACTTGCCTTTATGCTCAAATGTTTTCTAATAAACAGTCATCAGTAATTTTGAAATCACTAATTTCATAAGGCTCATACTCACTTCAGCATGATGGGTCTTTTGTTATCTAAAACTTTCCCATACCCAGTACACAAGGGGTCCTATCTGATTTATTTTTTTTGTTTTTTTATTCTTTGTATTCACATACATGAAAAATTCCTTCTCCCCATTCTTTGTTCTCTTAGCCAGTGCTTTCTCATATTCAACCTTTGCCTGGCTAACCTTATTTGTGGTACTGTTACAGATAAACTTTTCATTGCTGCATAACTTTCACATGCTGTCTTTTTCTGTTTTGTGATACTGCCCATCTCCTTATTGATCCATATCAGCATCCTCCTCGTGCAATATTTTTTTAATGGTATATATGTATTCATGACTTCTTGTGACTTTTGCTTTACAGGTATTCAAATGTATTCACCCTTCCTCTGCAGTCTGCCCAAGTTATAGATGCCATATAGTGCCTTAAACTGTCATAATCCCCTCTTCTGAAATTAAAACCAGTGTCTTTACCTTTAACTACTGCAACATCTTTCTTCTTTTAACTAACAAAGTAATAGAGGAAGAAAGGAATTTAGGAATTATGATCATGCAGATGTGATTTTCTCTGGGCAACATAAGCCAATTGTGAGTTAGCACTTGGATCATTATTTACAGATATTGAAAGCCAAACCTAAGAAAAATAAAAGATGGTAAACTTAATGAAATGTTTGCTGAGAATGGGCCTGTCAAGATTGGCAAAAGGATATTCCCACAGAAGAAAAGATTTCAAATACATGGGGGATACAGAACTTGGTAACTAGTGCTCTGGAGGGAGATCTGATTTAAGGTTTAAGGCTGTTAGAGAGATAGTAAAATGAATAAAGAAAGTTTACAGTATTAAACAATACTGGAACCAGGAGACGTAAATTCATATTAAGGGAGAAGAGTTATTGGCACTAGTAGAGGCATATGATGCAAGAAAGCAAGCTTATGCAGCATCAGCTAAAAAAAATTTCCCATTTCACCCATCCATTCACTCCAAAAGTTTTACCAGTTCTTCCTTGAATTTATTTCAGCTATCATCTTCTACAACCACCTATGGAAGTTTGTTCCAGCAATCAACCACCCACTTGCTAAAGGCAAATTTCCGCACATCTATTCTACAACTGTCTTTCCTCGATTTGAATTTATGCCCCACAAGTGCGTAATCTGAGCGAGAGAAAGAATCCCATCAGCAACAATGAGCTTGCACAAACCATTTAACACCTTATACACCTCAATCAGATCACGATGCTGGTGCCTAGTTTCCAGACACCGCAATTTGCAGAACTTGAGCCTTTCTCGGTTAGAACAACCCTTTGTTCCCCCACCAGTTAGTTATACACTTGTTTGTAGGAAGTTCTTTAGTTGATGAGTTGCTAATCATTGGAGTAAGTTGCCTTTGCCTCCATGAGTATTTTTTTATTTTATTTATGTATTATTATTATTTTTTTCCTGATGCACCAAAAGCTTGGCTTCCTTTTACCGTGTGGCCAATAATTCTAAAACAGACACATGGACTCTTTCATGACAGTATAGTGATTTTGTCACTTTTCTTGTTTGGAGAGTCCTTTATTTCAATTCTCCCAAAGATTGGAAACATTCTTAAACCCCTTTTCATTCAAGGCTTTAGTTAGCTGTTCCCAGTGAGATGTAATTAGGTCTCTTCCATGGGTCATTTAGGTTTCTCAAATCTTATAGCATGTAAATTTGATTGTGGATACTCACTATTAAAAAAAAAAAATACCTTATAAACCAAAGTAGTGTTTTCTGACCCTTTTTTCGATATGGACTTTTTTGTATTTGAGATAGAAGCCATGGATCACAAAAGATATTAAAGTATACTTGCAAATATTTAATAAATATTTTTTAAATACAATAATATATACTTGTATTTAACCGATGCAGTTGATGCTTGGTTGTTGTAACCAACCATGTATACACTACATATATAGGCAACCTGTATTTCCCATCAGTGTTAACAGGACTGTTGTCAACTGCAAAAAAAAGCTCTGTTTTACTGTGAAGTCCAAAGGACCACTTTCATAAATTACATGGACCAGAAGTGGTACACCGACCATAGGTTGAGAAATATTGAACTAGAGTACAAAAGAAACTATAGCAATATATATTTCAAAACACATGGACATACTGAAAGTGCCAGAATGAAATTAAGAAATATTGTAAGCGTGAAAAAAAAAAAAAAAAGCTTGTTCAGTGTGGCTTTTTTTACTTTAAAGGAGGCAGGTGTGTTGAGCATAACACAAAGTGTGATTAGCTATTTCAAGGAGTGACTTTATATCTTGAAATTGCTTTGTTGTAACAAGTTGCAACGTTTCTTAACATTTTCAGTGACTCATCTAGTAATGATAAATCACTTGTTTATATGCAGTCAGTCTGAATTAGTGCATGTTGAATAGAAGGTATACATGTTTCATCAAATTTTAAAATGAGTCATTTTACTTGCAGAGAATTTGCATGAGATTTTATTAGGACAAAATGAAATAGAAACCCACAAAATGTTAAAAATAGCATTTAAAGAAGATGCTGTGTGTCATTTGAATACTTTTCAGTAGTTTGCAAAGTTTAAAGAGGACTGCTTCAATCTAAAAAACCAAGGGATTCAGTGATCAACATTTAACAATCTGCAAAGTTGCTAGTGAAATTGGTATTTCTTATAGGACATAAAGCATGTAACTTGTTTCAACCAAGGTTGTGCCTCACATCCTCACTGACCATCATAGAAAACAACCAATTCTGCATGTCAGAACCTTAGTCAGCATCCCACTGCTGACCGACACTTTTTTTCTGTCATTACTAGTGATGAATTGTGATTGTGTAGCTATGATTTGTTCCTGAAAACATATGCACCGGCTTCTCAAAGACTCAAAAAAAAAAGCAAGACAATCTCGATCCAATGTAAAGGCTATGCTTGTATTTTTTGACTTGCAGTTCATTGTCCATTATGAATTTGTCCTGCATAGCCAATACTACAAAACAGTTCTGTGGTAATTGATTGAGTGATACCATTCAGAGAAAAGTGGGCTGTTAGAAAAGTGGGCTTCAGGCAATTGGGGCCTGCATTATAACAATGTTCTGCACACTCAGAGTTTTCCATTCAAGAATTTCTTGCAAAACACTCCATCGTTATAGTCTGCTGGCTGCCTTACCCACTGGATTTAGCTCCCTGTAATTTCTTAAAGCTCCCTTGAAGTTTGCTCTGCCTCCCCATCATCTCCCATTTACTAATATCACAATAGTAGTGGAGGCCTCACTTTGAAACATGCTGCCTCCGTAGCCAGGTGGGCAGGAGCAGCAGTGCGTAGCACACGCTTCTTGATTAGACTGGGGTTCGAGCCCGTGACCACCAAATACAGAGGATGCAGAAAGATCAGGTAGTGACCACTGCATATCCCCGGAGCAATATGGCCTTAGTTGCTAATGCTCCTAAAAACCAAAATAAAACAAACAAAACTTTGAAACATACTGGGAGAAGCAATCACGAAGATCTGCAACAGAAGGACTTGCATGGAGCATTAAGCCTAAACTTGCTACTTGTCAGGTGACCATTCTTCAAACCTTTATACAAACTTTTTTTTTCACTTCCTGTCAACAAAAGATACAGTATACAGTCATACTTTAGCATTAGCATTAGCATATGATATCATGGGAATGCTTCAGCAATTATGAATGATTGGATAGTGAAAGAAATATAAATTTCAAGTAACAGTTGTTTTTTTTTTTTTTTCTGTTATTATTGGTAATAAAGTTGGAGATTTAAATATTAATGTAGTATTCGATCGATTATCAAATTATTATAATGTTTGATTTCCCGAGTTCTTCATAAGGTGATCTTCTATTCTTCAACGAGTTGGAAAAAGAGGTATTTGCATTGGTGCAATTTTCATAGTGTTTTTGTTGTTTACTATTGTTATACCATCATTTTACTCCCATTGGGAATACACTGCAATTGTTAGACGACATTCCCCACGTGCGGTGTGGGATTTTCTGGCAGATATAAATCATCTTCAAATTACAAATCCATTTTTGTGAGTAGTGTACAGATCATTCATTGGAATTTAATATTCATAAGCATGTGTCTGTTTTCATTTAAGTTATTACATGTTCAGAATACTGCATCTCCAGTATTTTGCCTAATATATATTGCGCATTTATTTTTTATTTTATTTTATGTAAATCAGATTAAGGTATCAGTCACAAAAGATTTCTAACGGACTCATGCAACTAGTAAAGCATTCAAGGAGTGGAAAAAGGAGTGATTCAATTAAGAAAAGAAATTTTACTCCTTATTTTTCCCACTCCTTCTAATATCATGCCAGTTTTTTAGTTCTTTACTTATGTAAACTCTAGAAGGAAAGGGATGAATCAGATTGGTGCGCTTAACGTAGATGGATTGACTATTGATGATCATGCTCAGGTAGCTGATAAACAGTGGTGGATGGGATCTATACAGTTATATTAAAGGAGGCAGCAAAGGAAGTAAAAAACCCTTAGCCATAATTATGAGAGCTACCTGGGATTCAGGGGAGGTCCCCATGGAGGTGGGGACTGGAGGTGTGCAAATGCATCACCAATTCGCAAAGAGGGTTCAAAAGGTGACACATATAACTATAGACCTGTTAGTTTAACTTGTGTTCCAGGGAAAATAATGGAATCACTGGTTAAAGAAGCATTGCAGGGTCATCTAGACAAGACTGCAGTAATAGTTAAGGCACAGCATGGGTTTGTTAAAGGGAGGTCTTGTCTGACCAATTTAATTGGATATTATGATGTGGCCACAAAGGAACTGAATGCCAAAAATAATTTTGAGATCGTATAATTGGATTTCAGGAAAGCTTTTGATACTGTTGCACATGGAAGACTGCTGTACAAATTGGAAAGGTATGGCATTAAGGGTAAGTTGCTACAATGGATAAAGGTTTGTTTGTTTGTTATTTGATTTTTAGGAGCATTAGCAACTAAGGCCATATTGCTCTGGAGATATGCGGTGGTCATTCCCAATCCTTTTCGCATCTGGTGGTCACAGGCTCAAACCCCGGTTTAATCAAGAAGAGTACGCTATGTACTGCTGCTCCTGCCCACCTGGCTACAATGGATAAAGGGATGGCTGAGTGGGAGATGACAGAAAGTGGCAATCAATGGACACTTCTCTTCGTGGACAAATGTTATTAGTGGAGTCTCCCAGGATTCAGTGTTGGGCCCACTGTTGTTTTGTATATTTATCAATGATATTGATTTATTAAGGTATATCAGGTTTAATGTCCAAGTTTTCAGATGATACAAAGGTTGGCAGGGTTGTTAAAGACAGTATGCTACTCGAACTGGATCTAGATAAGTTGGGAAAATGGGCTGAGAAGTGGCAACTGAAGTTTAACATTGACAAATGCAAAGTACTGCATATGAATAGCAATAACCGAAGAGAAACTGGTGGTCACAGGCTCGAACCCCGGTTTAATCAAGAAGAGTACGCTATGCACTGCTGCTCCTGCCCACCTGGCTACAATGGATAAAGGGATGGCTGAGTGGGAGATGACAGAGAGTGGCAATCAATGGACACTTCTCTTCGTGGACAAATGTTATTAGTGGAGTCTCCCAGGATTCAGTGTTGGGCCCACTGTTGTTTTGTATAGTTATCAATGATATTGATTTATTAAGGTATATCAGGTTTAATGTCCAAGTTTTCAGATGATACAAAGGTTGGCAGGGTTGTTAACGACAGTATGCTACTCCAACTGGATCTAGATAAGTTGGGAAAATGGGCTGAGAAGTGGCAACTGAAGTTTAACATTGACAAATGCAAAGTACTGCATATGAATAGCAATAACCGAAGAGAAACGTACAAACTGTGTGGTACTACACTCAGGGAAGTGGAAAGTGAAAAAGACCTGGAGGTAATTGTGCAGTTAAATATGAAGTTCGCTGAGTAGTGCAGATGGGCTGCCAGGGCAGGTCATGGAGTCTTGTCAATGATAAATAGGAATTTTGCTAGCAGGGACAGGGAGGTGATTATCCCGTTATACAAATTTTGTACAAGGCAATGGTCAGGCCACACCTAGAGTACTGTGTACAAGTCTGGAGGCTTCATTTTAGGAAGAATGTAGAGTTGCTAGAACAAGTACAAAGAAGGGCAACAAGCTTGGTGAGGGGAACAAAGGGGTGCTCTTACCTAGAAAGGCTTAAGTTCTGCAAATTGCAGTGCATGGAGAGTAGGCACCTGTGAGGTGATCTGGTTGAGTGTATAAGGCCTTAAATGGGTTGAGCAAGCTGATTGCTGATGATGGGATTCTTCCTCTTGCTCAGATTAAGAACCTGAGGGGGCATAGATTCAAAGAGGAAAGACAGTTGTAGAATAGATGTGCGGAAATTTGCCTTTAGCCAGCGGGTAGTTGATTGGTGGAACAGGCTTCCATCTTTTGTTGTGGAAGCTAATAGCCTAAATAAATTTGAGGCTGAGCTGGACAGGTATTTGGAATGAATGGAGGAGTGAAATGGGAAGGGCTTTTTTTTTTTTTTTTTTTTTTGTTGATGCTGCTTGCTTTCTTGCATCGTATGCCTCTACTAATGCTAATGCTGCAAGAAAGCAAGCTTATACAAAACTTCCCATTTTACCTATTCATTTGCTCCAAACGTTTGTCCAGTTCTTCCTTGAATCTATTTAAGAATATACTAATTTAATAATAATAATAATATAAAGCAATAAGAGCTTAACTGATGGTACTCACCTCAGTCGATCTGCTTAGTTACATGGTATTGAAGTAGAAATGAAGTTTAAAATAAGTTAAAATAAATAAAGACAGAATTGTTAAAACCTGTAATTAAAATTTGCTCGAGGAAGAAGAAGTGCACTACCTCTTCCTTCTTCTTCTTTCTTGAGCAAATTTTAATTATAGGTTTTAACAATTCCATCTTTATTTATTTTAACTTATTTTAAACTTCATTTCCACTTCAATACCATGTAACTAAGCAAATCAATTGAGGTGAATACTGTTAGTTAAGCTCTTATTGCTATTATTATTATTATTGTCCAAGGGATTATTGTCCATAACAGTACATTAAGAAGCTCTATAAATCAGCTAAGATTATAATAATATATTTAGCTTGCTGAGAAAAAAATGGATAACATAGGTAAAAAACTCTTTAATAAAGCACAGGTTAAAATAAGATAAAAATAAAGACAGAGTGGGAAAGTTTGACAGAGTGGGAAAAGCATTATTACAAAAAATATAAAGAATGGCCAGTCATGGTGGTTGTGCTAGGTGAAACGTGTGCCACAGGAGCAGTAACAATTATCAGTTGGAAGTAGAGGCTTGTGGTTGTAACAGCAATGCTTGGGTATGCTGTGGGCAGCAACATTTATCATTCAGGAGGATGGCTGCTTCAGTGATGGGGTGGATGCGACGTCCTTTGTTCTGGTTAAAGGAATTGCAACAACACAAGATGTGAAGCGATTCCAACCAGACGTGACAATGGTACTAGCAGGATCGGTCAATAATTTTAATGTCATGCCGTAGGTTGATGTCGTGCTGGCTAGACAAGAGTTACTCCACAATCACTGAATGTTCCAAATCCGCAGAACGGATTGCTCTCTCGTGTTCGGCTAACGATAATTTTGACCAATCCTGCCAGTGCCATCATCCATTTTCTCTCAGTAAGCTAAATATATTATGAGAATGATAATCCTGAGAACAGAGGCCTATTTCACTTTCTGTATAAGATATCAACTTCCACATCAATAGATGGAAGTTTGTTCTGGCAATCAACCACTCACTGGCTCAATTTGAATGTATGCCCCCTCAAGTGCATAATCTGAACAAGAGGAAAAAATTCCATCAGCATTGAGCTTGCTCAAACCATTCAAAGACTTTATACATCTCAATCAGATCACCTTGCAGGTGCCTAGTCACCAGATGCCGCAATTTGCAGAATTTAAGCCTTTCTTGGTAAGAGCACCACTTTGTGCCCCCTCACCAATCTCATTACCCTTCTCTGTTTTCCTTCCAGCACTCTATCTCCTTCCTAAATGGCGGCCTGTATGCAGTACTCAAGGTATGGCCTGACCATTGCCTTATACAAAGAGGTAATCACCTCCTTATCTTTGCTAGTAAAGTTCCTGTATCTCATTGACAACATCCTATGAGCTGCTCTTGCAGCCTGTTTGCACTGCTCTGAAAACTCCATAACCCACTGCAAAATTACCCCAGGTCTTTTACATTCTCCACTAACTTGAGTGAAGAATGGGCATATTTGCTGCCACCTCTCAGCCCATCTGCCCAACTTTCCTAGATCTGTTGCAGCAGCGTACCATCATTTCTGTCATTAACAACCTTTCCTACCTTTGTATCACTACAAACTTGGACATTAAGCCTGATATACCTTCATCAGTATCATTGATAAATACGGAAAACAACAATGGGCCCAACATCGAACCCTGGGGGACTCCACTAATAACATTAGTCCACTAAGAGCGGTATTCATTGATTACCACTCTCTGCCCTCTCCCACTCAACTGACCCTTTATGCATAGCAGCAACTTACCCTTAATGCCATACTGCTCCAATTTGTACTGCAGTCTTTTATGTGCAACAGTATAAAAAGCTTTCCTGAATTCCAAGTATATGATATCAAAATTATTTTTGCATCCAGTACCTTTGTGAACACGTCATAGTATCTAATCAAATTCAGCAGGAAGAATTTCCCCTTAACAAACCCATGCTGTGTCTCAACTATAATTGCAGTCTTGTCTAGATGATCCTGCATTGCTTCTTTAACCAGTGACTCCATTATTTTCCTCAGAATGGAACTTAAACTAATAGGTCTGTAATTACTTGTGTCACCCTTTGATCCCCTTTGTGAATTGGGGATACATTTACACATCTGGAGTTTGTGGGGACCTCCCCTGAATCCAAGGATGCACTTATAATTATGACTAATGGTTTGGTTACTTTCTTTGCTGCCTCTCTTAATCCCATCAACCCTAGGTGCCTTTATGTTTAATTTCAGCAGTTTCTCCTCCACTTTCCCCTCGGTTATTACAAAATCATTTAGCTTCCTATTAGTTCAATAAACTTCAGGCCCTATTTTTTTCCAAAAGTCTCATGTGTGAATGTAGATGCAAAATACTCATTCAGTTTGTCAGCTACCTTAGCATGATCATCAACACTCAAACTATTCATATCACATGGATCAATCTTATTCATTCCCTTCCTTCTAAAGTTTACATAAGTAAAGAAGTCTTTGTTGTTTTTCTTTACATCCTTTGCCAAAGATTTCTCGTAATCTCCTCAAGGATCATCTTGACAAAAATTCAGTTATAGCTCAGACACAGCATGGTTTTGTTAAGGGAAGGTCTTGCCTGACCAATTTGATTGGATACCATGATGTAGTCACAAAAGAATTGGATGCAGGGAATAACTTTGATATTATATATTTGGATCTTAGAAAGGCTTTTCATACTGTTGCACACAGAAGACTGCTGCACAAATTGGAGCAGTGTGGCATTGGTGGCAAATTGTTGCTAAGGGATGGTTGAGTGGCAGAAGACAGAGAGTGGTAATTAATGGACACTGCTGATTGTGGACTAATGTTATTAGTGGAGTCCCTCAGGGTTCAGTGTTGGGTCCGTTGTTGTTTTCTGTATTTATAAATAATATTGATGATGGTATATCAAGCTTAATGTCCAAGTTTGCAGACGATACAAAGGTTGGCAGGATGCTACTGATGCTATGCTGCTGCAACAGGATCTGGAAAGGTTGAGCAGATGGGTGAGAGGTGGCAAATGAAGTTTAACATTGACAAATGTAAAGTACTACATATGGGAAACAGTAACCTCAGAGCAACGAATCAACTCTGTGGTACTACACTGACAGTGGTAGAGAATGAAAAGGACCTGGGGATAATTGTGCTGGCAGATATGAAGTTTTCTGAGCAGTGCAGATGGGTTGCAAGAGTAGCTCATGGTGTCTTGTCAATGATATACAGGAATTTTTCTAGCAGGGATAAGGTGGTGATTATTCCCTTGTATAAGGCAATGGTCAGGCCACACCTCCAGTACTGTATACAGGTCTGGGGGCCTCATTTCAAGAAGGATGTAGAGCTGCTGGAACGAGTACAGAAAAGGGCAACAAGGTTAGTGA
The DNA here is from genome assembly GCF_048544385.1 of Mastigoproctus giganteus. Taxonomy (NCBI): domain Eukaryota; kingdom Metazoa; phylum Arthropoda; class Arachnida; order Uropygi; family Thelyphonidae; genus Mastigoproctus; species Mastigoproctus giganteus. The sequence goes on along the minus strand of NC_143588.1, from coordinate 29,848,399 downwards.
ACTGAACGAAGGGTTGCTCTTACGAAGAAAGGCTTAAGTTTTGCAAATTACAGTGTCTGGAGACTAGGCACCGGCAAGGTGATCTGATAGAGGTGTACAAAGCGTTGAATGGGTCGAGTATGCTCAGTGCTGGTGGGATACTGCCTCTTGCTCAGAATAATCACCTGAGAGGGCATAAATTCAAATTGAGGAAAGACAGATGTAGGATAGATGTGTGTAAACTTGCCTTTAGCCAGCGGGTAGTTGGATGGTGGAACAGACTTCCATCCCTTGTTGTGGAAGTTGATAGCCTAAATAAGTTTAAAGCTCAGCTGGACAGGTATTTCGAACGAATGGATGGGTGAAGTGGAAGGGGTGTTTTTTTTTTTTTTTTTGGCTGATGCTGCATAAGCTTGCTTTCTTGCATCATATGCCTCTATTAATGGTAATGGTAATGCTAATCTGCCTTCACTTGCCTAACTTTTGTGATTTGATTACAAACTAGCTTATATCTACCATTGGCTTCTGTGTCGCTTGATAATTTATATGCATTTGTCTTCTTTGCCACAAATCTCATTAGTTCATCTTACCTTCATTTAGGCCTAAACCTTGAACAGTATTTCTTAGTTGGGATGAAAAGTTTAGTAACTTCCAATTTTAATTCCCTGAGTTCTTAGTTGGTATGAAAAGCCTATTCCAAGATTGGTGAGCACATGCATTTAGGTGCAATCTCCTCTATAGTTTAATGTCTCCTAGCAACCTACAGACCTGGCACTCACCCTTCTGCCCCACAGTCACCTATAGGGATTTCCTACACATAACTTGTCCAAAAGATTTTTATCATATTATCTCTCTACTGATGGGTATTTGATGTTCTTTCTGTTACCCTGCACAACCCTCTTACATGAATGAGCTGTTTCTGATAGTTGGCTGGATGCTATTTCATTTAACAATACTCCCAAAGCAAAATCATTGGTGAAACCCCTAGCGGGGCTGCAGTCGTTTAGAGATACTCACACTGGCTTGTTTTGCATCAACTGCCATGCCACTTTCAAAGTCACTTAGGCCTTTCTTCTTACCTATTATTGCACACATACAGAAATCCTGTGTGTCTAGCCACCCATTTTATATTACATGGTAGGAAAACGTGATACTATTACTGAAGAAGACCTCCATTTCATGAAAACAATAGGTGTGACTAATAAAATTGCACTCGGTGTATGATCCAGAGATCAAACAGCAGTGCATGGGATAACATCATGAAGGATCCCCATGCCACAAGGAATTTCAAAGGGTATAATGCATAGTGTTTACTGTCAAGTGGCACTGGGATCCCCAACAAAGTATTTTATACTCTGTGTCGCAGTACAAACTGTGTAAGGACTAGAGATTGTGTGAGTTTTAGTGTAGTGTAGTGTTGGTATGTTGTTCCTCTAGCCACTTAGACATGGGCCCCTGAAAACTGGATTCCCCCATTGCCCATCCTTTACCACTAAGAGGTGGGCCAGGTAGGATGTGAAAGGTTCTCTGTCTGGGGTGAACCCCGGAATCACTAAAGCTTGCCGGAGTGGGCCCCCTAAAAAAAACAAGAAATTTTTATTGGAAAGGAGTGCAGGGGAGACAGTTGAGGAGAGAGGGAAAAGATGAAAAAAAGAAAGTGGATTGGAGGAAGTCTTCCACCTCAGAAAGAAGATAAAGGGAACAGAGGGCCAACCCTGTAGAAGGTGCCCATCCTCCACAGAAGAGGAGTGATGTTAAGAGCAGAGAAAGTTTTGTAGTGGTAAGCCCACCAGGTGAAAAGTTTGTTATGGGAAGTGGGGAATTAAAGTCTTAGGGGGGAGGAGATCACACTGTAAATGTGCAGTACCTTTTCTGTTTTGAATTCCACTGGCCAGGCCAGCTGAAGCCAGTGTCTTCAGATCCCATGACATGCATAGGGAAGGGGGGGCATAGTGTAAGCAAGGGAGAGGTAGGTTCCCTGCAGTCTAATTGTGAGTTTTGTCAGAACAACACATACTGTACATTTACTCAGTTCACAAGACAGGTACACTTTTTTTTAACATATATTTAGAGGCAGACTGATTTATAAGACCTATTTTCACTACATTCTCTCACACATTCATTGCCATTCAACTATACAGGACATAGCTGCCACCTAAATATGCACAGCTACCAAGACAACCACTTTTTTTATTATTATATATTATTATTATATATATATAATACTAATCACAAGCATTCACTCAGTTACCGCAAGTTTACATAGGTGACCTGGCATGCATGCACATTTAAAAAACTTAATCTACAAGGATGGAAGAGGGGGAAAAAATTAAAAAAAAAAAAAAATATATATATATATATATATATATATATTTATATATAAAACTGTAAAAATAATAAGTTGGAGAAAGAAGGAAAGACAAAAAGAAAGAAAGAAAAAAAAATAAGATGACCCCGGATGTAAGTGGCTGCGTAAGCAATATCCAACAACTCATCACTTAGCATTATAGAAGCAATATATAAAAAAAATAAAAAAATTCCCGCTTTTCTTTATATATATACATATATATTATTTTTTTTTTTTTTTTTTATATATTCAGGGTACATACGTTTCTCATCAACCATTGAAGTAAAAATGAAAGACAGAAAACCAAATTCTTAAAATTTTTTAATATTTACAATAAATTTATTTACAAACAAAACAAAATACCATATTACTGATGATAGTAATTTTAAAATAAGACAACTGTGATATACAGTAAATATACAAATATCGAATTTAAAATACAATAAAGTATACTAGGTTAAAAGCGCTAAAATACTAACTGAAGCTTTCAAAGGCTTCTGCCTTCTTTCTCAACAGTTGAGAAGTTTTTGCTTTTGCTTGAATTGCCATTGGACTCAGGGGCTTCTGAATCTGATTTTCCATCGATATTATTAATAGCTTTCCATCTTCGATGTGGCACCTGAACACTGTTTTGTGATCACTGTTGATCTTAAATGCTTTGATCTTTTAACTGTTCTTTTATACTTGCACTGTCCCTTGAAATAGTATTCACTGTTGAAGCATGAGACTTAATTCCATGCAATAAATAGATGACAAGCTTTGTCCTGCTTCGTACTTCTTAATTAATCATCTTCATTTCTAAATCAATTTTGTGCCAGCATTGGTCCCTTTCCCTTCACCATTGTAATAGGTAAATAGGAATGAAGAGAAGATTCTGAAAATTTATGTTTTTTATATGCTTGAAGATTTCAGTGAAGGGGAATGCATTTTGCCATAATATCATAATGTAAAAACCCACAGAATTCCAGTTATCAGTATTATCGCAAATGAAATAAGATCAAGTTTACTACCCCTTTATAATAGATTGCACTAACTGAAAAGCCCAATAAACTGGAAAGTGCAAATTGTTTTATGGTAGTGACCTCCAGAAATGTGTTTTAGAAAAATATCACAAAGGCATTCAAAATTGATTCTTATAATGGAATATTTGATAACGATGAAAGTGTAGTGCAATTTCCATCATAAAAATGACCTTTTAGAGAGATAAATAGCTTAGTTATGTAGCGAAAATTTCAACTTCCGAGGTCTTGGAACAAATTACCAAAAAAACAGTGTGTTATTGGGTTCACATTACAATATTTTCATAATACCTCCATTTATTCCTACGGGATGCAAAATACGTTTCCACGATGATTTTTTTTAAGTTTTTACCGGCTGCAAAAACACGTAAAGTCAAATTTCCATAAGTCGAGTATTGCGTAAGCCGAGGAGTGCCTGTAATTTTATTCATATATACTGAGATAGGGGAATGATAACATTTATACATACTTGTATTCATTTTCACATATTTGGACATTCATTCACACTCTGGAATGAAGAAACTCGGGGAAGTAATCTGTATCCATCAAGTATCATTTGTACAGCTCTTAATCACATCTGCGACTTGCCAAACGTGATTGACAGCTGCAAGCAAGCATATGCCATACACACAACTACCCATAAAAACCACTGCCCATGGCCAGTGGAAGTCAGTCAAGGCAGTAACAATAACCCTTATAAATACTTGCATTCATTTTCACACTTATGGACGTTCACCATTCTCTGGAATGGAAAACACAATTTCAGAGGGCACCAAAAAGCAGTTGTATTTATTAGTGACCTTTAGAAAAGTAAATATTATTCTTAACTTGATACCAAAATTTAATAAGCATTTAAAGGCTAAATGTTGAGGGGAAACTCTCCAGATGAATCCTCTTCTTGCATTGCAACCCTCCCAGTCACAATCATAGGCTTAGATAACTATGGATAATAACAGTGACTTATTTAGGTTGTGATTTCTTGTTGCGTTCACCTTATTTTTTAGATATAGCTCCATCAGATTGTTTCCTGTACTAAAAAAAAAAAAAAAAAAAATTGAAACTTCGGGGTGAGGAATAATATTATTGATATAGTAAAGGAATGGTTATAAACCAAGAGAGAAAGTTTTATGTAAAGAGCCTAGAAAAGGTGCAGGATATCAGATATTAAATATCTGGACTTTTCTGTACTGTAAATAAAAATTGACTGTTTAGGACCAGGTGACTATTTCCAATAAATATTGATGAATTTCCAGGTTGTTTCATTCTTTCTGCAGTAGTTCAGAAACTGTTCAAGGTATCCCTTACCTGACCCCCCACTATGTACCTGCTATTGGCACTTTATTGAATATCTGTCATATTATCCAGGTACAGTAAGTCCCCCAACTTACATGGTTAATTTGTTCCAAAGGTGTTCATGTAAGTTGGAAACCGTACGAGTCCAATGATACTTAAATGCAATATATTTTTGAAATGCATTCATTTCAATGGATAGTTAATAAACAAAATACTATTATAATAGTATATAATACAATTATAGTGATATTATTATAAAGTAGTGTAATATATAAACACTATATTCAGTACTGATGAGGTTAGAAAGCAAAGTACCTAAACTATTTAAATAATAATAATAAAAGTTCTTGTGTGTCCACGTATCTACAAATCCATGTAACCCAACCCACATAAGTCAGGGATTTATTGTATCTCTGTGCACATCTTCTAGAATCTCACATACAATGTATATAACTATCAGGTAGAAAAAATTCCAGCAGTATTTGATCCCCAGAATCAAGACCACCATCCCCCAGAATAGGATCATCCATGGTACAAATTATATAGGTGAGACAAAACAGTAGTGTCTGACAAGATACTACTGTTTTGTCTTATTCCTTTAAAAGCTGTGAACACCTCAGGTATCTAGTTTTGTTTTTTTGGCAAAGGTAAAGAAAGCCCACACGAGAAGCACGCAAAAGTTCGATAAATTTACCAGTAAAAGTACTTTGCCATAATGGCATTTGTATTGTTGCTTGCTCAGTAAACATACAGTGGGTGTTATTGGTCAGGAGTATAAATTGAATCCCATGGAAGATTGAAACTCTCCCAAAGTGGAAGGGGTAACCTAACCTTTTTTCTTTAGAATCATTGATGGACTAGTGGATAAATTGTTTATTAAGAAAAAAAAAAGGCAAAGGTAAAGGAAGCCCACACGAGAAGCACGGCAAACTTTGAAAAGGTTTACCGGTGAAACTACGTTACGAACATTTTTTACGACGCCAGAACTTCCAATATGACTCTGTTCATGATTCATTTAGTTAATTCAATTAGTGATTCTAAAGAAAAAAGGTCAGGTTACTCTCTCCACTTCAGGAGGGTTTCAAGCTCCCATGGGATTCAACTTCTACTCCAGACTGATAACACCCACCATCTATTTACTGAGCGAGCAACAATACAAATGCCGTTACGGCAAAGCTTTTACCAGCAAATTTCATTGAACTTTTGCATGCTTCTTGTGTGGGTTTTTTTTTTTTTTTTTTGATTTGGTAGTTGTTGGCGCATCGGCTTCTGTGGCCATATTGCACCTCCCAAGGTTTTTTTGCAGTACTTTGATCCAAGCCCGAGGCGGGAATCGAACCCGCGACCTTTGGTTTGCCGGGCAGGTACTTTACCCACTCGGCTAGCCCGGTCGGCTCTTGTGTGGGCTTTCTTTACCGTAGCCATTTTTTTTTTTTTTTTAATGAAGACCCTTAAATTAGTACCTCTAGTACTTAGTACCATGCATGGGTTGAAGATTGAGAAGCTGAATGAAAGGCTCAGCAGTCTGCATTTTCTGAGATGTTTGTCATAAGGACAGCCCTTAGCATTCCCAACAATTCTAGTTGCCCTTGTTTGGACCCTCTCTACAAGTTTTATGTTCTTTTATAGGTAAGTCTTCAAAATCTGAATATGGCGTTCTAAATGAGGTGTTACCATCATTTTATAAAGAGGAACAGTGATATCCTTCTTCCTGCTGGTAAAGGTCCTATTGATAATGCACCTTGAGCCTCCCTGGCCACTTGCTTACACCTTCACAGTGCATAGCACACGCTTCTTGATTAGACCGAGGTTCGAGCCCGTCACCACCAAATATGGAGGATGCGGAAATGTCAGGGAATGACCACCGCATATTCCCGGACCAATATGGCCTTAGTTGCTAATGCTCCTAAAAACCAAAAAATAACAAAATTAGCTTACACCTTCAAGGAAAACTTCGTATTTGCTTATATCATAGCTCCTAAATTTTTCTCATCCTGAATTCTGTGTCCCCTAGTTTATGTTATCTTTGGAATTTTTTCCCCCAAATGCAAAACTTTATATTTAGCAAGATTAAACTTTAGTTGCATTTTTCAGACCATATGTGCACCCAATCTAAACCATTTTGAAACATGATAGCCTTGTCCCAATTGTCTATCATCCTACCTACCTTTATGCCATCAGAAAACCTTGACACCTTTTCCTCTAAATGTCATTGAGTTTCACTAGAAATAAGAGGGAGACCAACATTGAGCTCTGAGGGACTCCGCTGCTTGCAACATTAATCCATTCTGAAGAATGCCTGTCACTTACCATCATCCGTCTCCTTTCAGTTATCCAACTCCTGATCCACTTGAGAATCTTCTCAGTAATTCCAGACCACTCCAATTTATAGGATAGTCTTTCATGGGAAACTGAATAAAAAATTTTACTAAAACCTACATATACAATATCAGTATTGTTTCCAGCATCTCAGTTCTTTAGGACTTCGTCATAATAATTAATCGGATTTGTCAGGCAGGACATTTCTCTCAAAAACACATGCCACTGAATCCCTTTAAGATTTCATTCTTAGACTATGTATATAAAGTGCTTAGCATCATAATACACAGCCATTTCTGAATAAACAGAAAATTTTTAAGGTGGCATCGTTTTAGGTTGTATCTCATATTGTGAATACCTTCACAACGAGTTGCCATGATATTGCACTACTTCGAATAAGTAACGCTTCACCTAAGGAGAAGACTAGTGTTACTTATTCTCAGATAGGTACCACCACCCAGACAGCACTGTTTCAGGGCTATTTGGCCCTTCGTCAGTGAGTGGGTAGGTACCCAAGTGATGCAATGATGGCAAAAACAGTTATGAAGTATAACTCCACAATATGAGAGATGCCTGATGGTGTATGATGTATTTAGACTAAGGCGCATTTAGGGCTAGAGCCTCAAGCTGCGAACAAATTTAGACTATGTATATAAAGTGCTTAGCATCATAACACACAGCCATTTCTGAATAAACAGAAAATTTTTAAGGTGGCATCGTTTTAGGTTGTATCTCATATTGTGAACTCTCATATTGTGGAGTTATACTTCATAACTGTTTTTGCCATCATTGCATCACTTGGGTACCTACCCACTCACTGACGAAGGGCCAAATAGCCCTGAAACAGTGCTGTCTGGGTGGTGGTACCTATCTGAGAATAAGTAACACTAGTCTTCTCCTTAGGTGAAGCGTTACTTATTCGAAGTAGTGCAATATCATGGCAACTCGTTGTGAAGGTATTCACAATATGAGATACAACCTAAAATGATGCCACCTTAAAAATTTTCTGTTTATTCAGAAATGGCTGTGTATTATGATGCTAAGCACTTTATATACATAGTCTAAATTTGTTTGCAGCTTGAGGCTCTAGCCCTAAATGCGCCTTAGATTTCATTCTTATTAAGATTGGTGAATCTTGATAAGAATGAAATTGAATTACTGATTCCATTATTGCTTGTATTATAGCCCCTAAAACTTTCTAAATTTAATTACTGATTCTGTTATGATATGTACTTAACAATTCCAATGTGGAATTTAATCACTAATTCCATTATCTTATGAACTACAGATGTCAAACTTGCCATTCTGTAGTTGCTCATTCCCAAAACATATATAACTGACTTATATAACTTAGCCCCTTATGAATGGGTGAGACATTTTCACGTCTCCACATTCTTCACATTTATATTCTCCACTCCCAGGGGAGTGGAGAATATAAATATAAATATAAAAGGGCTATAACTCCCCATCCTGATCAAAAATGTGGATTTTTTTAGTGTTATATGATGATTAAAGTTTAATGATTCCCTGGAACGCTGCCTTTGCCTCCACCATAACTGCTTTAAACTTTTGGATCTGCCTCCATAACTACCCCTGTCCACTGCAGAGTTACCACCCCCAGATCTAGTGAATGAAATTGTACACATGGTACAGCTGCCTAAGAGCAACTTTGCTTCTTTACTTGTACTCTTCAGCACATGTTGACTTATATAAACTTTAGCTGTTTTTTTTTTTTTTGTGAAACTTTCAAAATAAGGTATGTTTAAACAAAATAAATAAAATGTATCTGCCAGTCATCATCACCATGCACTTTATTGATAACCATGTTAAAGACAGGATAAAATGTTCTTGCTTTAACATATTGTTCAGCCATACTAAACCAAAAATGCATATATGAAAAGTGCATAAATCTAGAAATAACTCTACTTGTAGAATTTGGATAAAATTTATATCAAATTGCTCCAAATACAATTACTCCACATGTGGTCCTTTATTTAGCAACAGAACAAACTGATCTGTTCTGTTTCGTTGCGCACATCCAAAATTTTTACAGTAAGATTATGGCAGAGTCTTGCTACTCACCTGTTATAAAATATTAATGTTGTAAAAGCCAACATAAATAGAAATATCATAAATGGAGGACTCTCTGCATATTATTAATTTATAGAGAAATTATATAATTTGAAGGTGTCATATACATTATTTGCTATTTTTTAGTTGTTTCAAAACTGCATAGAATGTGACACTTTGTTGTATTAAATAAATTTTGAAATTTCATAAATATCTTTTAATACATCAAGCATCTTGTTTTTCCATACGAAGATTTTACTGGAGATCCCCAAGTTGTTTTCAGTGTTTAAGTAATCATCATCATGCTGATTTTTCAGAAATTTCTTTCTGTTACTCACTCCTGCTCAGTTTTTTGTTTCATAAATATGAAAATTCTCCTATTAAAAATGCTGCCTTCATTTGTCACCTGCATCAACAGCTCCTCAAAGCAGCTCTACTATTAATGATAAATCACACATATTAGGATTTTAAAAACATAATTTATTATACATTTTATTGGGAAACAGCAGGATTTTTTTTATTTTTGTGCCAAGGGTACTGAAATCATAAGTTATTTCTTGAATAAGTTTAACTATATAATTTTAATACCAGTTAGAACTTCTAAGAAAAAATTTAAAGTTAATCTTATGTCAACTATTAATTTTCTCTAATGTATTTATTTACACCAAGTAAGATTACTTGGTGCAAATTCTGTTTTTGAAAGACAAATTTAAAAAATAATTTTATTTTCCAAAAAAGCTTTTAGAACAATATAGAGCAGCAGGGTTCTACTATCAACACTCATATGTAACATTACTACTCACCATTGTTTCTTGTTACCATATTCCACTGCAATATGGTGCAGTCACCACTTTTCAGTTGTTTAGAGATGTATGAGTTTTGGTCACACCAGAGACTAATGGAATTCTTAAAGCCTCTTCAGCCAGGGCTATTGTTAACTATTCTCAGGTGGGGAAGTTGGGTTTCTGCCATGAGTTATTCTGAGTTTTTCAGCCACAATGCACAGAATGGCCCATGAACACATATAATGACATAATATGGGATAAACCATATGAAATGATATATCACACAAGACAGTGTGCTGCATTCAGAATAGCTGATATGTCAAAAATCATAAACATAAACTACAACAACTTCTCATTATCACCAGTTCTTGTGATGACATGTTTACCATTTTTTACTTCTAAAAATATATTGGGGTAATGGTTGCAGAAAGTCCTTTAACTGCTACTGCTTTGCAACTTTATTTATTTCTTCCTTTTCTATACTGCAATACAACTTTTGCTATTATGATCATTTTTACCTGCTGCACAATTCCTTACCTTTTCAGCTTCTTGTACAGTTTTCAGTTTTTCTCTCAGGGGCAAACTTTGGCCTTGGGCCCATAAAATGGTTTTATTATACAATTTTTCATTATTTTATTTTAAATAATTTTATAATGTTCCACTTATTTTGTGCCAATCAATCAAAGCACCTTTGCACGCCACGCTGTCTGGGGAATCATCGTGTATACTGCATCAGGTGTGGTACACACGATGATTCACCAGTTAGTGCTAGTCACACATTGATTAGGTAGATTTAGTTATTTAATCAATGCTTCTGTTGTACGTTGGTATGAACTATTTGATTTAAGTTGGCAACTTCAAACGTATTTTTATATTTAGCAATAGAAGACTTTTTTTAACCCATTCACCTGTGCTTCCATTACAATTTCTGAAAGGTGGCAACCCTAGATGGGGCCCAAAATGAGTATCTTGCCTAGGCCCGATTTTTCCTTAGTTTGCCACTGTTTTCACTTACAGTAAAGGAACACAATCAAACCATCCAGTTCATTTATTATTATTATAAAAGGGACAGCAAAGTGCCAGGAGGATGACATTTACAGACACAAGTTTAATCTAGCATTGGCACCTATTCTGATGATGTAATAATAGTGGTCGTGATTATTTTGCTGATTCCCAGCAAAATATCCATTACACTTTAATTGCTGTTTTGAGATTATTTGCTGTTATTCTTCCTACCTTCATAACAATATGCGCAGTCTTACTTGCAGTGGTTTGTTGTTGTGTACATTGTTGTTTACTTGAAATTATATCTGAAAAGGATCTGATAGATCAGGCATAGAATGTTACTAGTTTTGTCTTCTTCTATATTGCTATTTTCAGTTCCAGTGATGTAAACAACTACATTTTTTCTCATCAGACAGTTTCCATTACCTACAGAAGTTAGGTGTTCTTCATTTTATATTTGAATATTATAAAATGTTTCCTTATTTATTATTTATTGGGTAAAATAATTAATTTTATAAATATCAACATAAAAGAGAGTAGTTTCATGTTTATGTTTATTAATTTTTTTTATTTTCAGTAGAATTCATAATATATATATTTGTTTTTTCATTAAAAAATTAAAGGATTACAATTAATAAGTATTGCAGTCTATTAGTAAAATGTCTAGCATTGGTATATAGCAAGGAGAATTTAAAAAAAAACCAAAAATGTTTTACAGAAATAAAAATTAAAATTTTGACTCCATCTGACTAAGTTCCCCTGTTATTGTGACAGTTGACTGCACTGCTACCGCTGGGTTAATGTGCATTTTCAGTCTGTGACTGGAAATGCATATTAACCCAGATTGGATTTATGAATGTGGTTTTTCTGAAACATGAAAGCTGAAGTATGGCAGTGTGTTCTCGATTTAGAATATTGCTTAATCAGTCACAGGAGCAAAATTATAAATTTAAAATAAAGAACACAGTATGGAACTTAATCAGAGACAGTTGCCTATGCATAAATTCAGATCTAGCAGCTAAGAATGCCTAGTGATGAGCATAAAAAAGGAGGATAACATTATTTTAAAATTTAAGATTTTTAAGATATTCACAATGCTGAAAAATGATCTTATTAGATAATGCCAAGCCTTTCAACAGATTCTGCTTTAATGAATATGCTCAAAGAAAATAAACTGATGGCATTTTCATCTTGTGTTGTTTTAAAAAAAATGTCAAGATGTTTCATATTAACAGAATTAATACCTAACAGCAGTGTGACTAACCATTACATACAGATAACTCTTTTTTTTTTTTTTTTTTTTGACGCTCACTTGAAAATAAATTCTAATTAATAATGACCCATTAATGAAAATACAATAAATAAGCAAAATTAATTAAAAAACAAAAAAAGTCAGTCCATAAACAGTTAGCATTTTTGCAGTGATTACAAAAAAATTTCCAGAATTAACTATAAGATTAGTATAAATTGTGTTCAAGTGTGGAGACATCATCTGAAAAAAGACATTGAGCCTCTTGAAAGGGGCCAAAGACAGGCAACTCGCATCATGAGATCTCAAAAAAGGTAACCATATGAGGAAAGACTCCGAATATGTGGGCTACATAGCTTGCCAGTCAGGCACCTTAGAGGTGACCTGATTATTAGTAAAATGAATGAAGGTGGAATTTTCACTGTTATAGAGAATTCCAGGACTCGAGGGGCATAAATTTCAAATTACAGGGGAAGAGGTTTAGACTAGATTGTAGGAAGTTTTCTTTTAGCCAGCAAGTTGTTGATTGCTGGAACAGGTTGCCTTCACATGTAGTTGAGGTTGACAGAAGTCATAAATTCAAATAAAATAAATTCAAAGGTCAACTGGATAGTTACCCATGTGAGGAGGAATGCAAATGATTTGTATTTTCCTATCTACTCATTTTTTTTTTTTTTTTTGTTATTGTTTTTATAGCCAGTGCAGCAAAAGCCTTGGTTTCCTTGCATTATATGGCTATTACTATACTATTATATTCATATACAGAATCAAAAGAAAAGCTAGAAAAATGAGAAATCTGAAGTAATACAAAACTGTTGAACAGTATAACCACCTAATGCATTCTCAAAAATTGTCTTCAGTGGGGTATTCTAAACTTAAAATGCTTCAGTTTTATTTCTTTGGCTTATCAACATTGTGGCAGCAAACTGACATTAAACTATGGAGTCTGAAGTGAACGTTCTTAAACTAGTTCTTTCCCCTTTAAAGAACCACTGGTTTTTTAAAGGGGAAAGAAGAATTTGAAAAACTTAGACTAGCTAGGCACTGCATTTAATAAAAAAATTTTAAAAAAATTATTTACATTGCTTTTGTCACTAACTTGATTATGTAGACCTTTCAACCAAGCTAATAGAAAGAAAGATGAATAAAAATATCCAGGTGGGAAAAAAAAAAAATTAGCTCTTCCTGAATCCAGACAATTAACAGTGAGTTTAAAATTTATGTCATATATCTGTATCAGATGGCAGTTTTTGCCTCGTACCTATTTCTCTCTTGAAATATATCTTTTTTTCTTGTCACTAATAGATGACTAGGGGATAGATTCATAACTTTCTAAATGTGTTTTACTGATGTTTGGAGTAAAATATCTGAAAGGTACTGTTCCAAAACATATATCCAAAACAAATATTGTTTCTTTGAAAGCACACAATCAACAATATGATGGATGCACAGAAATGAAAAGTTCTCAGTTTAAGCACTACACAATGTTAAAGTTATTGCTTTTTTGAAGAGTTTTTTTTTTTTTGTTATTAATTTACTAAATATATAAATAATGAATTTTGAGATGCAGAACTTTACCAGTCCCACATTTTTTATGATATACCTTCGCAGAGGCAGTGATATCTTGGTCATAGTCTTTTGACTGCAAATAATTCATAAACAGGAGTATGTGCACTCTGTCTGCAGGGCCGGGTTATTATTATTATTATTATTAATATCCATATGGTGCAAGGAGGCTTATGCTGCACCAGGAAAAAAAAAAAGTTCCCGAGTTACCCTGAGAGAGAGAGAGAGAGAGAGAGAGAGAGTGTCAAAAGTAGAAGGGAATCACCAAGAAAGAGAAGAATGATGATATCCAGCTCAGGACCCTGGGTGTGCCAAGCCCATACTCACCAGATGTGAGCCGCCGGGGTTAAGGATGAAAGAGACCCCCACCCATATTTAAATCTGAGGCCCCTTTAATATATATATATATAAATACTACATAGGTTTTTATATTTATATTGTGAAAAATAAAGTAATAATAAAAACAAATTTAATAGAAACTTTAACAATAATGAAATTATTAAAGCATTTTTAATAAAATGCTTCAATAATTTCTAAGCATTTGCTATTCATTTTTTAGTTAGAAACTTTAACTTATTTATTGTGCAATAAAAAGGTATCAGAATAAAATTTAAACACTTAACAAGTTAAGTTTAAGAATGCTTTTATATTACATGTTTTCTTGGTTTATTATTATTATTATTAGAAATTTTTATCACTGCTTTAGAAAATATTTACAATGAAAATGAGGCCCTTCTTTGGGTGAGGGCCATGGCCCGTTTGGCCATAGTGTTAATGTGTTATTAGTAAAATGAATGAAGGTGGAATTTTCACTATTATAGAGAATTCCAGGACTTGGGAGCATAAATTCAAATTACAGGGGAAGAGCTAAGAATAGGTTAAGAGATAATCCCACTGTATAAGGCAATTGTAAGACCACATTTGGAATACTGTGTTCAAGTATGGAGAGCTCATCTGAAAAAAGACATCGAGCTTCTTGAAAGGGACCAAAGCTGGGCAACTCGAACGGTGAGATTGGCAAAAGGACAACCATATGAGGAAAGACTCTGATTATGTGGACTACAGAGTTTAGTAACCAGGCACCTCAGAGGTAACCTGATTGAGATTTATAATACTCTGAGAGAGATTAGTAAATTGAATGAAGGTGAAGTTCTCACCGTTCTAAAGAATTCCAGAACTAGGAGTTATAAATTCAAATTATTGAGCTTGAGGTTTAGATTGTAGGAAGTTTTTTTTTATCCAGCAAGTCATTGATAGCTGGAACAAGTTGCCCTTGCCAGTAGTTTTAAGGCTGATAGTTTGAATAAATTCAAAGGTCAACTGGATACTTACCTATGTGAGGAAGGAAGCATATAATTTGTGTTTTCTGAGGTGTCTATTTGGCTAATACTATAAATTGATCAGACAAGGTCACCCTGTAATGTTCCCATTCTGTGTCTGAAGCATGTTTTCATTAAGGGGGTAACTGCATTCTTGTCTAGATGGTCCTACATCACTTCTTTAACCAGTGACTCCATTATTTCCTCTGGAACAGAAGCTAAGCTAACGTTACACATCTGTAATTACTCATTACCAACTTGTAAGGTATCCCCAATTCACAAAGGAAATCACCTTTTGATTTCCCTTTGTGAATTGAATACATTCACACATCTCCAATCCCTGAATCGAAGGATGCACATAATTATGGCTAAGGGTTTGCTTACCTTTGCTGCTTCCCTTATTATAATTTGATAGATTCCATCCATCCCATGTGCTGTTTTATGTTTAACTTTGACAATTTCTCTTCCACTTTCCTCTCAGCTATTACAAAATCATTTAGCTCCCTGTTAGAGTTAGCATTAGCATTAGCATTAGTAGAGGCATTTGATGCAAGAAAGCAAGCTTATGCAGCATCAGCCAAAAAAAAAAAAAAAAAAAAACCCACTTCCACTTCACCCCTCTGTTCGTTCAAAATACCTGTCCAGCTGAGCCTTAAACTTATTTAGGCTATCAACCTCCACCACAAGGGATGGAAGTCTGTTCCACCAACCAACCACCCGCTGGCTAAAGGCAAATTTCCGCACGTCTATCCTACATCTGTCTTTCCTCAATTTGAATTTATGCCCTCTCAGGTGATTTTTCTGAGCTAGAGGAAGAATCCCATCAGCATTGAGCATGCTTAAACCATTCAAGGCTTTATACACCTCTATCAGATCACCTCGCTGGTGCCTAGTCTCCAGACACTGTAATTTGCAAAACTTAGGCCTTTCTTCGTAAGAGCACCCCTTTGTTCCATTCACTAATCTTGTTGCCCTTCTCTGTACTCGTTCCAGCAGCTCTACATCCTTCTTGAAATGAGGCCTCCAGACCTGTATACAGTACTCTAGGTGTGGCCTGACCAACGCCTTATACAATGGAATAATCACCTCCTTATCCCTGCTGGAAAAATTCCTGTATATCATTGACAATACTCCATGAACTACTCTTGCAGCCCGTCTGCACTGCTCAGAGAACTTCATATCTGCCTGCACAACCACCCCCAAGTCCCTTTCATTCTCTACCACTGTCAGTGTAGTACCACAGAGTTGATACGTTGCTCTGGGGTTGCTGTTTCCCATGTGTAGTACTTTACATTTGTCAATGTTAAACTTCATTTGCCACCTCTCAGCCCATCTGCTCAACCTTTCCAGATCCTGTTGCAGCAGCATAGTGTCAGTAGTGTCCTTGACAACCCTGCCAACCTTTGTATCGTCTGCAAACTTGGACATTAAGCCCGATATACCATCATCAATATCATTTATAAATACAGAGAACAATAATGGACCCAACACTGAGCCCTGAGAGACTGCACTAATAACATCAGTCCATGATGAGCAGTGTCCATTGATTACCACTCTCTGTCTTCTCCCCCTCAACCACCCCTTTATCCATAGCAGCAATTTGCCTCCAATGTCACACTGCTCCAATTTGTGTAGCAGTCTTCCATGTGCAACAGTATGAAAAGCCTTTCTAAGATCCAAGTATATAATATCAAAGTTATTCCCTGCATCCAGTTCTTTTGTGACTGCATCATAGTATCCAATCAAGTTGGTCAGGCAAGACTTCCCCTTAACAAAACCATGCTGTGTCTGAGCTATAACTGAAGTCTTGTCTAAATGATCCTGCAGTGCTTCTTTAACCAGTGCCTCCATTAATTTTCCTGGAACAGAAGTTAAGCTCACAGGTCTATAATTACTTGTGTCAGCCTTTGATCCTCCTTTGTGAATTCGGGTCACATTTGCACATTTCCAGTCTATGGATACTTCCCCTGAGTCCAAGGAAGCTCTCATAATTATGGCTAAGGGTTTGCTTACTTCCTTTGCTGCCTCCTTTAATATAACTGGATAGATCTCATCCACCCCGGGTGCCTTTCTTGTGTTTATCTTCAACAGTTTCTCCTCCACTTTACTCCCAGTTATTTCAAGATTCTGTAGCTTACTGCTAGAGTTGAATACACCTCTGGCATTCCCCTCGCTGAATAACTCCTCATGTGTGAATGTCGATGCAAAATATTCATTTAGTTTGTTAGCTACCTGAGCAGGATCATCAACACTTGACCCATCAATATCAAGTGGACCAATCTGATTCATCCCCTTCCTTCTAGAGTTTACTCTAGAAGGAAGGGGATACTCTAGTAAGGAACTCCTTACTAGAGTTTACTAATCTGCCTTCGCCTGCCTAACCTCCTTTGTAACTTGGTTGCATATCAACTTGTATCTATCATAGGCTTCTGTGTCATGTGTTAATTTGTAAGTATCCCATGCATTTTTCTTCTCTGCCATATGCCTCATTAGTTCATCTGACATCCATTTTGGCCTAAACCTTGAACAGTATTTCTTAGTTGGTATGTAAAGCCTAGTAGCTTCCAAGATAAGTTCTTTCAAGATAAGCCAGAAGTTTGATAAACTTCTGGCATCCACTTCCCAAAAGAATTCCTCCTATCCTTCTACATGTCCCATTGGACAGTAAAGACAGTATGCTACTGGAACAGGATCTAGAAAAGTTAGGCAGATGGGCTTGAGAAGTGGCAACTGAAGTTTAACATTGACAAATGCAAAGTACTACATATTCAGTATATATATTCAGTTTATCAGCAACCTTAGCTGTTAAATCATCAGTATCAAGTGGACCAATGATTCATTCCCCTTCCTTCTAGTGTTTACTTCAATAAAGAAGTCTTTGCTGTTTTTCTTTGCATCCTTTGCCAAACATTTCTCATAATCTGCCTTGGTTTACCTAATCCATCTAGACATTTTTCATCTCTTCTACATGTCCCATTGGATCATCTGACATCCAAGCTAGTCTGTATCAAGTCACAAAGGAGGTTAGGCAAGCAAAAGCTGATTATGCGAAATCCTTGGCAAAGTATGCAAAGAAAAATAACAAAGCCTTCTTTTCTTGTGTAAACTCTAGAAGTAAGGGGATGAATCAAATTGGTCCACTTGATATTGGTGGCACGACTGTTGATGATCCTGCTGAGATAGCTGACAAACTGAATGAATATTTTGGATCTACATTTACACATGAGCAATTCTGTAAGGAAGAGGAGGACAGAAGTTTACTAAACTCTAACAGTAAGCTAAATGATTTTGTAATAATTGAGAGCAAAGTGGAGGAGAAATCGTTGAAGTTAAACATAAAAAAGGACCTTGGGATGGATGGAATCTATCCATTTATATTGAAGGAGGCCGCAAGGGAAGTATGCAAACCCTTAGCCATAATTATGAGAGCATTCAGGGGAGGTCCCCATGGACTGGAGGTGTGGAAATGTATCCCCAATTCACAAAAGGAGTTCAAAGGATGACACAAATAATTATAAACCTGTTAATTTAATCCGCCACTGGGGATGATATCCCTGTACCTCACCCTCCAGAAGAGTACACTTTGGAGTCTGATAAAGATGGGGACAGTGTAAGGAATGATGGTCAACCTGGGCCTTCAACATTACAGGATCCTGATTTTATGCCAGAACCTGAGTCGCTGAGTGAGTCACACAGAATCACTCAAGGTGAACTAAGTGATCTAATTCGAGACCTAGATCTATCGAAAGGTAAAGCAGAGCCTCTGGGATCAAGGCTCCAACAGTGGAATATTCTTCAACCAAATGTCAAGGTGTCCATGTACAGGAGCAGGCAGAATGCTTTGACTCCATATTTTAAAAGTGTTGTTATTATTGTTGTTTGGTTTTTAGGAGCATTAGCAACTAAGGCCATATTGCTGCGGAATATGCGGTGGTCATTCCCTGACCTTTCCGCATCTTCCGTATTTGGTGGTGACGGGCTTGAACCCCGGTCTAATCAAGAAGCGTGTGGTACGCACTGCTGCTCCTTCTCACCTGGCTACAGAGGCGCCTTTTAAAAGTGAAAACAATCTTGTTGCCTGCTGTGATGTCAATGGTTTAATGACAGCTTTGAATGAGTCTTATTCATAGACTCATCAAAGCTAAGTTTAAAAGCTGTTTTGCTCCACAGTGGCAACGCTCTTCCTTCAATTCCTCTAGGCCATGCTGTCGACATGAAGGAGACATATGAGAATATGAAATTAATTCTGGAAGTAATGAAGTACAAAAACCACCAATAGCAGATCTGTGGAGACCTGAAGGTGATTGCAATACTGCTGGGCATGCAGTTGGGATACACAAAGTACTGCTGCTTCCTGTGTGAGTGGGGCAGTCGGGCTAGGTCCTCACACTGCTAGAGAAAAGTCTGGCCTCTAAGGGAAAATCTGCACCCCGGGGGAAAAAATGTCCAGAACAATCCTCTGGTTGATCGAAGCAAAATTCTTCTGCCTGCTTTACACATCAAACTGGGACTCATGAAGAACTCTGTTAAGGGGATGAACCAGGATGGAGAAGCTTTCGAATACCTGAGAGGACGATTTCCACTGTTGAATGATGCTAAGGTTAAAGAAGGAATCTTTCTTGTTCCGCAAATTCATGAATTTTTAAAAGATGAAAACTTTGAGTGAGTCCTCCAGGGTAAAGAGAACACAACTTGGGAAGCTTTAAAAGTGTTGTGCATGACTTCCTGGAAAACTAAAGTGCTGGAAGCTATGTTGAGACTGTGAACAACCTTCTAGAAAAGTATCATGACTATGAACAACCTTCTAGAAAAGTATCATGACTGTGAACAACCTTCGAGAAAAGTATCATCAATTAGGCTGCAACATGTCACTGAAAATCCACATTCTAAACTCTCATCTGGACTTCTTCCCTGACAACTGGTGCAGTGAGTGACGAGCACAGTGAGCAATTCCATCAAGACATTTCAGCAATGGAAAAAAGATATCAGGGTAGGTGTAACACTTCTATACTTACTGACTATTGTTGGACAGTGACAAGAGATGCCCTGGAAGTGGAATACAAGCGAAAAGAAGGCACTGTCGTGAATAGGCCACATTTTGAGAAAGTACTTTTGGTTCCTGTGCAGTTTTCTTGTGTTCTTGTTTTTTTACATTTTAATTAAAAACAACTGTGATTTATGTTGTATCAAGAAAATGTAAATATGAGATTGTTTTAATATTACTTTTCACTCCGACTACTACTGAAATTACTATATTCTTAGACAATAGCGAAAGTACTGTATCTCAAAAACTAAAGCTAATAAAAAAATTTCTGAAGGCATATTCGTTTTTCTCTACCCAAAATTAGTAAAGTTTGTCTATTTTATGAAAGGAAACAAATTCAAAGAATTTTTTTGTTGAACAGTGTTATTTATGTTTGTTGTTTCTGTGCAGTAATTACAAATCTTGATATAATGCTATTTGAGTATTCTTCTGCTGTAAATGCTTCTGACTTCTGCTGAACATGGTATTTGGAGTATTGCATCTGTTGTAATAGTTTCCTTGCCGATAAACTGATTCTTATTTATTTAATCTAAAAATATTCATGAAAAATGACCCCATTATAGTTGTGGATATACATTTGAATGTAGTTGTCTGGAGCAGCATTATATGTTGTTGCTGCAAACATTTTATTTCAATACCATAGGCCACAAATTTCTTCACCACCACTCTGCTACAATGCTTCCTGCAGTGTTTGTTATGGTTCTTTAATCTGTTGTTTACCTAGGTGGATTTATTTATGATAGCCACAGCTTCCCTGTCCTTGTCACTACTGAACATACATATCATGACATACAAGACCAAGCTGCAGAACTGTGATTCAGTATAAGGTGATTAGTTATAACTGAAATTAGTCACTTCAGCTGGCTGTAGGTGGAAGCCTATTGGTAGTAGTAGTGTTAACTGATGCAGGAAGCAAGCTTATACAGCATCAGCCAAAAAAAAACACACACACACACACACACACACACTTCCCATATCACCTGTCAATCACTTCTAATAATTTGTCTAATTTCTCTTTAAATTTATTCAATCTACCTACTTCCACAATACCAGACAGAAGATTGTTCCAGCAATCAACTAGTTTGAATCAAATTTTCAGGTATCTATCCTATATCATCCTTTTTCAATTTAAGTGTGTGTCCCCTCATGTATATTGTCAGAGATGAGATGCCATGAGCATTCTGTTTACTCAATCTATTTAAAGCCTCAAACACATCAATCAGGTCTCCTCACAGGTGCATACTTTCCATATGCTGCAGTTTGCAGAACTGAAGTCTTATGGTGAGAATATCCTTTCATATCCTTGACTAATATTGTTGCTCTTCTCTGCACATGTTCTAAGATATCCACATCCTTCAAAAAATGAGGCTTCCGCACCGTATGCAGTTCTCAAAATGTGATGTAACCATTGCCTTATACAACAGGATAATTACCTCCTTGTCCCTGCTGCTGTTAAAATTCCTTTATATTATTAACAGAATACTCTCTGCACTGTCAGCTAATGGTAGAAAGATGAAATTTCGAATGGACACTATTCAACACATACTGAAAGGAAAAGTGAAAAAAAAATTAGTTCCAAAAACTGCTATCAGCTGAGTAAAGAATAAAAGTACTCCAACAGTGGCACTGTGTGCTTCAAGTAGGTCACAGGAAGTGTGACATCCGTAAAGAAAATATGTTCTTGGCACCTTGTCTCGAGATATTCCTATAACCAAAAGTCGCAAAGATTGAGGTCCAGTGATTGAGATAGCCAAACATTCCTGACTAGAAATTATGTATTCATCACTGTATGTGTTACAAATCACACAAGGATAATCACACAAAAATGAAGAAAGTTTGGAGAAATGCTGAACTATCATAGTACATGTCTTGACCATGAACTCTGCTCAGAGAATAAATGGTACAGTTATGAAATTGGATTAAAACCCACACCAAATGGTTGCATGTGGACAGTGGAGAGGCACTTCACTAACAACACCTGGAGATGATAATCCCCACATCTATCAGGGGAACATTCGGGGGGTGGGGGCATATGCCCCCTTAACCAAAAATTTGAAATTAAAGAAAAAGAAAGCAGGAGGTGTTCTAAAAAAAAACAACTGGTAAACCTGGTTGGCATGCCCCCCCCCCCTTTACATTGATACCCAGATATGCCACTGCTGACTATTATGGATATTGATACTGCCACCAACCTGGAAATGAGCCTCATTGGTCCACAAGTTGTTCCCCAACCACATGTCAGTCAACAATCATGTCGAACACTGATCAGTGTTCAACAATCATGTCGAACACTGATCTTCATCCTTGCCAGAAACCATAGAACAGAATCATTACATTTTGAGTGAATGTGAATCACTTTGGTTGAATCACATTAGTCTCATACCAGTGAATGATGGGTTGAAGAACTTGGAGTGGTTGACCATGGAATGTTAAACTGCTGTGATACCACTATGACTATATGCTATGCTAGAATGACTATGACTATGCTAGAATGCAAATCTAGCACTTGGAATTCCCTCTGGTGGCATTTTTTTTTATTTATTATTATTATTTCCATTCACTGTCTGTTTCAAAAATTATCATTCTACCACTAACAGTTTTCCACATACAGCCAGCCGAAGTGATGCACTTTAATTATAACTATTCTGTATTAATGAATGGAAGACTCAACAAAATTCCTAACCATCTACATGCTTTATAAAAAATTGTTCCACAGTTGTACTGATTATAAGCAGGAGTATAAATATTAGTATAAGATGTATAACTAATAGTATCCAGTGAAATGTCAATCTAATGAACACTAAAAAAATATAGAACTGTTTTTAGTTGTCTAAGCTTAGTAGTTTGACACCCTTGATATATATATATATATATATATATATATAAATTGAAAAATTAACTAGTTGTAATGAGAAGAAAGTTAAGAATATTAACATCACAAACATATGGGCTACATTAGTGCATAATCCACCACATGCTGCTTATAATAAATAAAATAAAATAAAAATAAGACAAATAATGCCAGTAACGTGGCAAACCAATAGAGTGAAAAAAAAACCAAACTTATAAACCAAAAACCAAACTTGGGGGGGGGGGGGAGATTCAAGATGAGGGTATTGCAGAATAAAATAAATGTTCCTTAAGTAATTTAGAAAGAGCAGAAAAATACAATATCAAATAACAAAAAAATGTTTTAGAATAGGCCAATTACATGAAATTTAGTGGCGGCACCTCTGACTAAGCACCAGGTCTGAATTACATGAAATATCACTAAGATTGGAAAGCGTGGACTAACTGCAATACAGGACCAACAAAATTATAAATAAGGTAAATTAGATTGACCCGGTCAGTCTATTTTCATGTAATTGTAGTTAGTTTAAACTTTCTGATCCTCGTGATATTTCACATATTTCGGATCTGATGTTAGAGGTGCCGCTAAATTTCATGTAATTGGCTTATTTTAAAACATTTTTTGTTATTTGATATTGTATTTTTGGCTCTTTCTAAATTACTTTAGGAACGTTTTCTTCTGTAATACCCTCATCATGATCCTTTCCTCCCCCTTTATTTGTTTTATAACATTTGGTTTATTTTTGCTCTATTGGTTTGCCATGCTACTGGCATTTGTTTTATTTTTATTTTTATTCTATTTTAATTTTTATTTATATATATATATATATACACACAGGAACTCCCCAACTTATGTAAGGGTTGCGTTCTGTGGAATGCTATGTAAGTCAGAATTTCCCTCATTCCTGTGCAGCACTTGCAACTGTGCTCGCTGAATTGACTGAATCAAAAAAGAAATGTTCGACAAACATGTAAATAGAATTATTTATTGTATTTATTAAATTTTTTTATCTCGTGCTGGAAAAATTACAAAAGCGTTCAATTAAAAAAAAAAAATTTTAATTATAAAATTACAAAAAAAGAGAGGAGACAGGCATAATGTCAAGTTTTACCTCTTGAGCATCATTGCCAGACTCGACGTCTTTGGCTGATAAGTATGCCGCTGCAGAGGTTGAGGGCTGTGGAGATTTAGAAGGGGTCGGCCACTCGACCTTATGAAAGAACATATTAATGGATGACTGGACAGTGGCTTTTTTCTTTTCATCGTAGATTTCTTCGTAGCAAGCAAGCAAGCATATCATTCATCTCTGGTGATGAAGCCTCTCGGCTCCTCATTTGGATCATCTTGAGCTTCGTCAGCATTTTCTTCTTTCACTATCGCTGCCTGCAAGTCAATAAGTTCTTCGTTGGATAATTCCTTCTCTTCTTCATCTGTTAACTCCTCCATGTCTCTGGCATAAACCTCCAACTGAAATAGCTCTGCAACCTTTACAATCTTATCTGTAACTTCTTCACATGATTTGTCTTTTTCAAAGCCTTTTACATGCGATGGGCATATTTTCTTCCATGCGCCATTTAAACAACTTTTAGTAATTTCCGCCCAGGCCTTATTAATGTTTAAGATGGCATGGTAAATATTGTAAGATTTCCAAAGTCTCTTAACGTAAAATTTTTCTCATCGTCTACTGCAGACAAAGCCTGAGAAAATGTGCATAAATAATATGGTTTTAAATTCGAAATAACACCCTGACCCATAGGTTGGATGAGTGAAATCGTGTTTGGCGGTAGAAATATGACTCTCACGTTTGAATTGAAATCATCTAAATGCATGAGATGTCCAGGAGCATTATCTAATAGAAGCAAAATCTTAAAAGGAACATCATTGTCTTTATAAAATTTTTCAACCTTGGGAATGAAGCAGCATTTAAACCAATCCTCAAAGAGAAATATTATTGTCCATACTCTCTGGTTTGATCGGAAATGCACGGGTAGGGTGGCTTTATTGATACCCAGTGCATGAGGATTTCCAGAATGGTACACAAGCAGTGGCATTAATCTGTAATCTCCCGCTGAATTAGCCCCAAGCAAGAGCATGGCCCTATCTTTTGATGCCTTGAGACCTGGCATTGTATTTTCCTCTTTGGCAATGTATGTTCATTCTGGCATTTTTTTCAAATACAGAGCAGTCTTGTCAACATTAAAAATTTTCTGTGTTGAATAGCCCTGATCCATAGGTTGGATGAGTGCCTTCATCAATAATTTTTACCAACACATCACAAAATTTCTCTGCAGCTGCAGAATCAGCACTGGCGACTTCACCGCATACTTTAACATTGTGGAAACCAGCGCGATGCTTGAACCTATTAAACCACCCATTGCTTGCCACAAACTTGCATTGGGGTTCACTGTACTTATCCTTAATATCTTTATAAACACTTATTGCTTTTGCTTGAATGGTCATTAGACTCAGGGGCACTCGCTTCTGAATCTGATTTTCCATCCATATTATTAACAACTATTCCATCTTTGATCTAATTCCCTTGCAATAGAAGACAAACTTTTCCTGCTTCATACTTCATAATAATTTTCATCTTCATTTCTAAATCATTTTTGTTTTGCTTCCTGGCACTACCACCACTTGCACATTTTGTTGGTCGCTTTCCCTTCATCATTGTAATATGTAAATAGGAATAAAGAGAAGTTTCTGAAAATTTGTTGTTTATATGATTGAAGATTTCAGTGAAGGGGAACACATGAACATTCTTAAGATCAAATGAACTAATGAGACTCGTAACAGAGAAGAAAAATGCATGGGATGCATCTAAATTATCAAGCGACTCAGAAGCCTATGGCAGATATAAGTTAATCTGTAATCAGGTCACAAAGGAGGTTCGGCAGCCGAAGGCAGATTACGAGAAATCCTTGGCAAAAGATGCTAAGAAAAACAGCAAGGATTTCTTTACTTATATAAACTCTAAAAGGAAGGGGATGAATCTGATTGGTCCACTTGACATCGATGGTTCGACTGATGATGATCCTGCTCAGATAGCAAACAAACTGAATGAGTATTTTGCATCTACATTCACACGTGAGGAATTATTAAGGTTTGAAAATGGCAGAAGGTTATCAAATTGTAGCAGGGTGCTTAATGATCTTGTAATAACTGAGAGCAAAGTGGAAGAGAAATTGTTGAAGTTAAACGTAAGAAAAGCACCTGGGGTGGATGGGATCTATCCAGTTATATTAAAGGAGGCGGCAAGGCAACTAAGCAAACCCTTAGCCATAATTATGAGAGCATCCTTGGACTCAGGGGAGGTTCCCACGGACTGGAGATGTGCAAATGTATCCCCAATTCACAAAGGGGGATCGAAGGGTGACACGAGTAATTACAGACCAGTTAGTTTAACTTCTGTTCCGGGTAAAATAATGGAGTCGCTGGTTAAAGATGCATTGCAGGATCATCTAGACAAGACTGCAGCAATAATTCAGACACAGCATGGGTTTGTTAAGGGAAAGTCTTGTCTGACAAATTTGATAGGATATTATGATGTGGTTACAAAGGAACTGGATGCAAAAAACAATTTTGATATCATATATTTGGATTTCAGGAAGGCTTTTGACATTCTTGCGCATGGAAGACTATTGTACAAATTGGAGCAGAATGGTATTAAGGGTAAGTTGCTACAATGGATAAAAGGATGGTTAAGTGCGAGAAGACAGAGGGTGGTAATCAATGGGTGCTGCTCTTCTTGGACTAATGTTATTAGTGGAGTCCCACAGGGTTCGGTGTTAGGTCCACTGTTGTTTTGTATATTTATCAATGATATTGATGAAGGTATATCAGGCTTAATGTCGAAGTTTGCAGATGATACAAAGGTTGGCAGGGTTGTTAATGACAGTAATGGCAGTGTGCTACTGCAACAGGATCTAGATAATTTGGGCAGATGGGCTAAGAAGTGGCAACTGAAGTTTAACCTTGACAAATGCAAAGTACTGCATATGGGTAGAAATAACCCCAGAGAAACGTACCAACTGTGTGGTACTACACTTAAGGTGGTAGAAAATGAAAAAGACCTGGGAGTAATTGTGCAGTCAGATATGAAGTTCTCTGAGCAATGCAGACAGGCTGCTAGGGCAGGTCATGGGGTTTTGTCAATGATATATAGGAATTTTGCTAGCAGGGAAAAGGAGGTGATTATCCCTCTGTATAAGGCAATGGTCAGGCCACGCCTTGAGTAATGCGTACAGGTCTGGAGACCTCATTTTAGGAAGGATGTAGATTTACTTGAGCGGGTACAGAGAAGGGCAACAAGATTGGTGAGGGGAATGAAGGGATCCTCTTACCAAGAGAGGCTTAAGTTCTGCAAATTGCAGTGGCTGGAGACTAGGCACCTGCACGGTGATCTGATTGAGGTATATAAGGCCTTGAATGGATTGAGCACGCTGAATTCTGATGGGATCCTTCCACTTGGTCAGATTACGAACCTAAGGGGGCATAAATTCAAATTAAGAAAAGACAGATGTAGAATAGATGTGCGGAAATTTGCCTTTAGCCAGCAGGTGGTTAATTGCTGGAACAAACTTCCATCTGTCGTTGTGGAAGTTGATAGCTTGAATAAATTTAAGGAGGAACTGGACAGGCATTTGGAGGGAATGGTGTGATTTTTTTTTTTTTTTTTGGCTGATGCTGCATAAGCTCATACATTTGCTTTCTTGCATCACATGCCACTGCTACTACTACTACTATGACATTTCACCATAATAGCATAAAAACCCACACAATTGCAGTTATAGGTATTATCGCAAATGCAATAAGATCGAGTTTACTACCCATTTATAATTAGATGCACTAACAGAAAAACTCAATAAACCGGAAAGTGCAAGTTGTTTTTTTGATCATGACCTCCAGAAACGTGTTTTAGAAAAATATCACAAAGGCATTCAAAACTGATTCTTATAACAGAACATATCATAACGATGAAAGGGTAGTGCAATTTCCATTATAAATATGACCTTTTAGAGAGATAAATAGCTTAGTAATATAGTGAAATTTTCAACTTCCAAGGACTTGGAACAAATTACAAAAAAAAAAAAAAAACTGTGTTATTGGGTTCACATTACGATATTTTCATGATACCTCCATTTATTCCTACAGGATGCAAAATATCTTTCCACGATTTTTTTAAGTTTGCACCAGCCGGCAAAAACTTACATAAAGTCAAATTTCTCTAAGTTGAGTATTACTTAACTCTGAGAGTTCCTGTGTATATATTATATAATTAATAATAATGATAGGTTGTAGTGAAAAATCAGAACATCTAATAAAGAATGAAAAAATTAATAATATATTGTGCTGGTTTACGGATCCAGAACACTGCTAGTAACAGCAGAAATATCCAGCAACCATAATGAAATATAGACAAA
Source organism: Mastigoproctus giganteus (assembly GCF_048544385.1). Classification (NCBI taxonomy): domain Eukaryota; kingdom Metazoa; phylum Arthropoda; class Arachnida; order Uropygi; family Thelyphonidae; genus Mastigoproctus; species Mastigoproctus giganteus. The sequence goes on along the minus strand of NC_143588.1, from coordinate 29,820,130 downwards.
TATATTAGATAAGTGTATTATGAGTAGGGGTGCTGACCTATCAGGTGTAATTACAGTGGAAAAAATTATTAAAAAGGGCCTGAAAAATAAAAGCAGATTACATAAAATTAAATAAAATAAATGAAAATATACAAATAGTACTTAATGCTATAGATCCTAAGATTTTAACTACGTCATCAAGGACCGGCAGCCAAAACCAAAGGAAATACAGCAAAAATAAGACCTCTGTTTCTGTTATGATATATATGTAGCAGGCAAAAAGTGAGCAGATGTATATATCATAGCCAACCTGACAGAGACCAAAAAGGAAAGGAATAAAAAACAGGAACTATCGGCTAACTTCTTTGGTCTCCGATACAGCCTTGATGTGATCGTTTCCATTAGCCCATTTCACCATCTCCTGCCAGGCCTACAGTAAGTTGTCATATTATGGCTATATCCTTTCGTCTTTATATTACACTTTCTTTGTCAAAATTCAAGTAGGGCTGTTTGCTATTCATTCAATTTTTCTTTAATCGGAATTAATTAGTATTAATTTTAACTTAATTTTGCTTTTTATTTTTATTTATTTTAGAATTATAATTGCTTGGTTTTTTATTCCTTTTATTTTTGGTTTCTGTTGGGTTGGCTATGATATATACATCTATTCGTGTTTTTTGCCTGCTACGTATATATATCATAACAGAAACAGACACCTTACTTTTTGCTTTATTAGCATTAGCATTAGTAGAGGCATTTGATGCAAGAAAGCAAGCTTATGCAGCATCAGCCAAAAAAAAAAAAAAAACCCACTTCCACTTCACCCCTCTGTTCGTTCAAAATACCTGTCCAGCTGAGCCTTAAACTTATTTAGGCTATCAACCTCCACTACAAGGGATGGATGTCTGTTCCACCAACCAACCACCCACTGGCTAAAGGCAAATTTCCGCACGTCTGTCCCACATCTGTCTTTCCTCAATTTGAATTTATGCCCTCTCAGGTGATTTTTCTGAGCGAGAGGAAGAATCCCATCAGCATTGAGCATGCTCAAACCATTCAAGGCTTTATACACCTCTATCAGATCACCTCGCTGGTGCCTAGTCTCCAGACACTGTAATTTGCAGAAGTTAAGCCTTTCTTCGTGAGAGCACCTCTTTGTTCCATTCACTAATCTTGTTGCCCTTCTCTGTACTCGTTCCAGCAGCTCTACATCCTTCTTGAAATGGGGCCTCCAGACCTGTATACAGTACTCTAGGTGTGGCCTGACCATTGCCTTATACAAGGGAATAATCACCTCCTTATCCCTGCTGGAAAAATTCCTGTATATCATTGACAATACTCCATGAGCTACTCTTGCAGCCTGTCTGCACTGCTCAGAGAACTTCATATCTGCCTGCACAACCACCCCCAAGTCCCTTTCATTCTCTACCACTGTCAGTGTAGTACCACAGAGTTGATACGTTGCTCTGGGGTTGCTGTTTCCCATGAGTAGTACTTTACATTTGTCAATGTTAAACTTCATTTGCCACCTCTCAGCCCATCTGCTCAACCTTTCCAGATCCTGTTGCAGCAGCATAGTGTCAGTAGTGTCCTTGACAACCCTGCCAACCTTTGTATCGTCTGCAAACTTGGACATTAAGCTTGATATACTATCATCAATATCATTTTTAAATACAGAAAACAATAATGGACCCAACACTGAGCCCTGAGAGACTCCACTAATAACATTAGTCCACGATGAGCAGTGTCCATTGATTACCACTCTCTGTCTTCTCCCCCTCAACCACCCCTTTATCCATAGCAGCAATTTGCCTCCAGTGTCACACTGCTCCAATTTGTGTAGCAGTCTTCCATGTGCAACAGTATCAAAAGCCTTTCTAAGATCCAAGTATATAATATCAAAGCTATTACCTGCATCCAGTTCTTTTGTGACTGGATCATAGTATCCAATCAAATGTGCGTAGCACACCCTTCTTGATTAGACCGGGGTTCGAGCCCGTCACCACCAAATACGGAACATGCGGAAAGGTCAGGGAATGACCACCGCACCGGAGCAATATGGCCTTAGTTGCTAATGCTCCTAAAAAACCAAATAACAACAACATCCAATCAAATTGGTCAGGTAAGACTTCCCCTTAACAAAACCATGCTGTGTCTCAGCTATAACTGAAGTCTTGTCTAAATGATCCTGCAGTGCTTCTTTAACCAGTGCCTCCATTAATTTTCTTGGAACAGAAGTTAAGCTCACAGGTCTATAATTACTTGTGTCAGCCTTTGATCCTCCTTTGTGAATTGGGGTCACATTTGCACATTTCCAGCCTATGGGTACCTCCTCTGAGTCGAAGGAAGCTCTCATAATTAGGGCTAAGGGTTTGCTTACTTCCTTTGCTGCCTCCTTTAATATAACTGGATAGATCCCATCCACCCCGGGTGCCTTTCTTGTGTTTATCTTCAACAGTTTCTCCTCCACTTTACTCCCAGTTATTCAAGATTCTGTAGCTTACTTGTAGAGTTGAATACACCTCTGGCATTCCCCTCGCTGAATAACTCCTCATGTGTGAATGTCGATGCAAAATATTCATTTAGTTTGTTAGCTACCTGAGCAGAATCATCAACAGTTGACCCATCAATATCAAGTGGACCAATCTGATTCATCCCCTTCCTTCTAGAGTTTACATAAGTAAAGAACTCTTTGCTGTTTTTCTTTGCATCCCTTGCCAAGGATTTCTCGTAATCTGCCTTCGCCTGCCTAACCTCCTTTGTAACTTGGTTGCATATCAACTTATATCTATCATAGGCTTCTGTGTCATGTGTTAATTTGTAAGTATCCCATGCATTTTTCTTCTCTGCCATATGCCTCATTAGTTCATCTGACATCCATTTTGGCCTAAACCTTGAACAATATTTCTTAGTTGGTATGTAAAGCCTTGTAGCTTCCAAGATAAGTTCTTTGAATGCTTCCCATTTTGAATTTGCTGTTGGTAACATCATCAGTTGGTCCCACTGTATAGAATTTAAATACTGTCTCAGTCCATTGTAGTCGCCTTTACGGAAGTAATAACCCTTCCCTTTACCCCTAATGGTAGTTACCTCTTTGAGTAAATCCCACTTCAGCACACTGTGATCCCTGCCACCTAGTGGTTCATTTATCTGCAGATTCTTAATGCATGAAGAATCACTGCTGATAATCAAATCAAGAGTATTACTCCCTCTAATTGCCACCCGAACATGCTGATGTAGAAAACAATCATCCAATAAATCCACAAAAGCCCTGCTAGTGTGTGAGTGACCAGCCCCCAAATTCCAGTCAATATCTGGGAAATTAAAATCTCCCATTATAAGACTCTCTGATTTACTGGCCCACTCTATTTCCCTGTACAGTTTCTTATTATACTCATCAGAGTCATTAGGCCTATAGCACACTCCTACTCTCAATTTTGATCTCCCAATGCTTATGTCACACCAAACTGACTCAACACTGCACTGTCCAGCGATGTCGACTGGCTTCACTTCCTTGGTTTTTATGTGTTTCTTAACTAATAGCATAACCCCTCCCCCCTTCCTATCCTGTCTATCCTTTCTGTAGACGTTGTACTCCCCAAATTGCAGTTCTGCATCCCTTATATCTGTGTGACACCACGTCTCTGATATCCCAACAATATCTGCCTTTGATGTTTTGAGCAATACCTCAAATTCATCAAATTTATTTACTAAACTCCTAGCATTGGCGTATACGCAAGTATACCTGCACCTGTTTCTATTCTTAGCTACCCTAACACAACACATGTGTTTACTTGTACCGCAATGGCTCCCAGCAGTCTCTGAAATATCATGCATCTTGTTTTTCAGGCTTCTGCTCATTCTAATAGAAGCAGTGCAAGAATCTCTTTCACCTCTGCCAGTGGCTACTGTCAATCTATTGGTCTTTGTCTCCCCCCAAGCTAGCAGTTTTCCGACCCACCTAACACTGCCTCGATAGCATCAGCAAATATTCTTGCACCCTTTCTATTTAAGTGTATCCCATCCCTGTAGAAGCAATCTCTCCTGTTAACAAGTACAGTCCAGGCTGAAAAAAATTCTACCCCTTGAGCCTTGCACAATCTTTCCAGGGCCGAATTGATTGACAAGGCTCTCATCATATACTCCCTCCTATAGTGTCTGGGCAGAATTGCAGACACTTTCAAATTCAACCCTTTACTTTGGTTTTGGCTGCTGGCCTTTGATGACATAGTTAAAATCTTAGGATCAAGTACCTTAATTTATCTTAACTTATCTCAAGTAAAATCTTAGCATTAAGTACTATTTGTATATTTTTATTTAATTTATTTAATTTTATGTAATCTGCTTTTATTTTTCAGGCACTTTTTAATAATTTTTTCCATTCTAACTACACCTGACAGGTCAGCACCCCTACTCATACACATACACTTACATAATTTATTTGTGTGTATATATATATATATACACAAATTTTATCAATATATATAATATTGATAAAAAAAGATATAATGAAATGAACTGTCAGGTGTAATTACCATGGAAAAATTGAGAACACATGCATGGTAAAAACAGATTACCTGAAATAAAATGAAATTAAGGTTTAATGTGGAAATAAAGTCCTAGGACCCACGGCTTTAGGTACTATCATTTATTTTTATATTATTACCTTAAATAAAATTTCATTTTATTTAAGGTAATCTGTTTTTACCATACATGTGTTCTCAATTTTTCCATGGTAATTACACCTGACAGTTCAGCTCCACTTAATACATTGATAATAGTACATTTGTCTATATTTCATTATGGCTGCCGGTTTTTTCTGCTATAACTAGTAGTACCCCAGATCCATAACCCAATTTAATATTTTTAATTTTATTTTTTAATACCTTTTCTTGTTTGCTAACACTTTCAGTAATTTCATTATTTCTTATTTTTATCAATATTATATATATATATTTGCCCACTTGAGTATTTATTGGATTTACAAGTTGACACCTGAGAGATGAAAAAGACAACTTTTCAAGCATTGCTTTCCTCACTTTTCATTTTAAATTTTACTGAGTAATCTTTAAGAATAAGAAATCCATCAAGAGAGAAGAACCATTGTCTCCTTAGGATGATAAATTCCATAATCATTGTATGGTAACTGCCACTTGCTTAGTGCTGAATTATGTGAGGGTTTATTTCTGTTTTATGAAAAAATCCTTTACAGTATATACAAGTCTTTTATATTATAGTATACTGATATATACTGAGCACCCACTTTATTAGATACACCTGCCTAAAACAGAGTAGACCGACTCCCCCCCCATGAGTCCTCAGCAGCTTAGATTCTTCATGGCATGGACTCAGTAAAGTGACAAAAGCATGCCACAGGAATGCTGGTTCACTCAGTTGCTTCCAGCCGTTGTTGCAAATTGTATGGTTGCAAATCTTTAACCCTGAAGGGCTCATTCCACCTAATACCACAGGTGTTTAATTGGACTAAAATCTGGTAACTGGGGAGAGAGGCTCAATTCACTATCATATTTCTGGAACCAATTCTGTACAATTCTGGCTTGTGACATAAGCAATAAGCTGTTTAAAGAACCCACATTTGTAGATAGATACACTGCAGCCACGAAGGGATGTACCTGGTTGGAAACAATTTCCAGATAATATATGACATCCAAATGTTACTACACTGATACTAAGGGAGCCACCAGGTGTACCGGGCCAGCCGTGTGGGTAAAGTGCCTGCCTGCCTGGCAACCCAAAGGTTGCGGGTTCGAATCCCGCCTCGGGCTTGGATCAGAGTATTGAAAAACATTGGGAGGTGCATTATGGCCACAGAAGCCGATGCACCAACAACTAACTGAAAAAAAAAAAACAGGTGTACCAATATGAAAACATGGACTCATGATGTTGGGTTTTTTTTTTTTTTTTTTTTTTTCCATGTTGTGGTTCTTCGATCAGCATGAAACAGCAGGAACCCAGATTCATCAGACTAGGTATTGTTTTTCCAATCCTCTACTGTCCAATGTTCGTACTCCTGAGTCCACTTTAACCATACTCTTTTTGCCAATAGGAGGTATGAGGTATATTGAGGGTCTAGCGGCTCCTGGGATTTCTCCCATCTCCGCGAATGTTCTATGTATCGGTGACAGTACCCTGTCAAAGCCAGAGATTTAGAAGTGTGTGGGTCATGAGTAGTGTTATATGTTGTGCCCATTGTTTATCCGGCTTATTGGCCGCCAGGCCCCTAATGGGACCAGACGTTGTCCATACCTCGCCACGTGGAGGCTAGCCGGGTGTTACCATTGAGTCAATTGTACTCTGGCAGGTCCTGCCACTTACTTTCCTGGGATTTTAGTGGCTAGGAGTGGAATCTGGTTCACTTGTCAACTGAATACCCTATCCAAGACAAAATGCAAAGTTGTGCATTCTGAAATGCCTCTTTGGTTACCACCATTCTGTTACTTTTGAAAAAGTCTTGTCCTTGATATTTAAAACTGTACCAACTTTCACTTGAAAGACAAAATCCCAGCAGGGTTGCAGTTTCCACTTATACTGCCATATTTGGTACCAAGTAGCATAGCTACCCTTTTTCGGGCCTGGAGGCAAAGAACATGTTCGGGCCCCCACTTAATTAATGAAAATTGCAAAAACAGGAGACAGCCAAAGACGCCGGGCCCGGAGGCATTTGCCTTTCCTACCTACATGGTAGCAACGCCACTGTTGGTACCGAATATCAAGCCACATTGTCACTTAACTCTTTTGTCTTGCTTATTCTCACACTGAAATGGACACATACAGGGTTCCTACATATCAGCCCACCTGCTCATATTGCATGGTATGAATGAGTAATGCTGTTACAGAAGGAGTGCTCCATTTCATGAAAAGGGTAAGTATACTTAATAAAGTGGCCACTTGGTATAAATCACGGAATTTTACATCCATTCGCCCACTTAATTTCCAACATTTCATTAACAAGCATATTTATTTATCTTGATAAGCTTTAATTCATAGTACATTGATTAATGGTTTTTGGAATAGGAGATTTAATCAAGAAACCTTAGATCAGAATTCATTGGCTGATAATTTCAAACTGATTAACATAATCAATATGCTTCCAGTGTTTCGAATTCATTTCTCTCCACTGCTATTAACTTAATTCTAGATGCAACCAAGTTGTGCCTGCACAAACATGATTGCATCTAGAATTAAGTAATGTTTGAATTTTTTTTTTTTTTTCTTCTTTGAAGTTTTTCAAAAACAAACTTCAAAAATGAGAAGAATTCATTACCATCTCCTTTAATAATACATTATACACTTTAGATAAATACATCTCCTGTGCTTTATAAATAATTAGCCCTCTTCTTAAAAACATTAAATTGAGAATTTATAGGTGTTGGTATGAAAGTTTTACAGTATGGTTATAACTTTCAGGTCACTCCTGGAGCAGTCCAGTTGTCCAGAATTCTCAAGGTTCTTCGGAAAATACATCTAAAAGGAAACCACATTGCAGAATATGCAACAGAGAATTTTACAGCAAGCAGTGCCTACAGCGACACCTAGAGCGCCATAAGCCTAATCGGAATCCCTATTGCTGTGATTTTTGTGGAAAAATGTATTCAAATATTACTAGTTTTTATCGGCATCGGTCTTTACACAGAAAAGTTTTCTCATCCCAGATTTGTTTCACTGAATGAATTTTAAACTTATCTGTATAAAAGAAAGCAGCTGGAAATGCAATATGTTCAGCCAATATGTACTACTTGTACCACGAATTCAAACCAGATTGATGTCATTGAAGATAAAAACTGAATCTGTAAATTAAAAAGAAAAAACAACTGCATGGTGGGTGATTTTTTATATACATGTTTAGCATAACTATATGCCATACTACCAGAAGCCATATTTTTTTATTATTGACAACTTTTCTTGTTATGTTCCAGAATCATTGTATAGTATAGATAAATATTTTATACCCATGCTTCTGGAACATATGACATTTTATATAATTTTTTAAAGATTTCTTATCAGGAAAAATAATAAATTTTGTTGTTTCCACTGTTTTCACATACTATGGGTGTTTCTATCAACCAGTATGTACATTTTAGTGATGTTGTACTCTATTAAACACTTTTAGTACATGATTATTTTAACAAGTAACTGAATGAAATGATGTACTGTTTGCATGTATGTGTATGTATGTGTGCAAGAATTTGCTGTTTTTATCTTTATAACAGTTCAGGATTATTTTAGTTGTGTTTCTTTTTTAAAACTGTAAATATCAACTTTCAGGTTTCACTGGAAGACAAAATGCAATCGTGAGCTTCCAAGCTACAACTTCTGACAAGAGAACATTCAAAGAAAAGCCACAGTGTGCAGTGTGCAAGAGACAGTTTTACAGTAAACAGTGTCTACAGAGACATTTAGATCGTCATAAACCAAACAGGAAAGGTTATCGTTGTGACATATGTGAAAAATCATTTTTGCACATTACAGCCCTATATCAACACCGTACTCTTCATGAAGAAGTTTTTCGTTACAAGTGCACAGTATGTAACAAAACATTTGTGTACCATGCTGCTTTACAAAGGCATATGGTAACTGTGCATGTTAAAGAGACACATATATTTTAAATGAAATTCAGACCTCTTTTCATAATTCATACATGATGATACAGCACATAAAGAAACACTAAAATGGTTAAAGGATGCAGGGTCCAAAAGTAGTGTCACAAATAGTTTCATGCCATCATAAAATGCTGTTTCATTTTATTTGTTACTAATAACTTCCCTTATTGATCTGAATGTGTCTCTGTTTGTGTGAGAGTAGATATGTGTACTTATATATGCCAAGTTTGCTTCTGTTAACAAAAAGTAATAAAGCATTTTGAAGTAAATTGCTTTCTTATTATTGAATTTGTTTGAATATCTAGAGTCTGTCACAATTATAAATAGATTATGAAACTTACTGAATATTATCAAATTTTTCTAATATATATTATTTTTAAAAATATAATCATTTCTATATTTGTTATCATGTTTTTGTTTTGTTTTGTTCTTGCAGGCTTGATTGATTATGACAGATTTTTCATAAGTGGCTAATTTAAGAAAAGTACTCTGTAAGAACCTTTTAAAAAGAAGCAGCATGGAAAGATAGACAAAAAATAATTTAAACTGCAGCAGCAGCATATATTCTTTAGCAAGAAAAGAACAGAAAAGAAAATTTAGTCTTCCAGTATGCATATAGTGAGTTAGCCTTCCAGTATACTTAAAAAGTCATTGCAAAAGTCAAACAGCAGTTTTTGCAGCCATCATATAATAAAATATGTATTCCGTTTTCATTGAGATTACATAGATGAAAAATATAATTAACCAACCAAGTAATTAAACCAGTTAGTTTGAGTGATTTTTAGCAACACTTATTGATAATATCTCCCTTTATCATTGTTTTAGAGTTAGTGCACTTACATAATAAGTGGATAACTGCAATATCAATCAATTATTTTACATCCACCTTCAACTCAGCTTGTATATAACGTTAGTAATTTGTTTACTCCTTAAAATTTATTCAAACTACCTACTTCAACAATACCAGGGTCAAGTTTATTCCAACAGTCAGTTAGGTTCTGCTGAAGGCAAATATTCACTTGTATTCTGCAACCATTCCTATTTTTGATTTAAATTTATGTCCCCTTATGTGTCTTCTGAAAAAGAGTAAAGATACCACCAGCATCTAGTTAATGAAACCTTTTAAAAACACTTAGGTTACCATGAAGATGCCCGGTTTCCAGACACTAAAATTTACAGAATCCATATTTTTCTTGCTAAGAATACTCTTGTGCTCCCCAACTAATGCTTTTTTTTTTTCTGTTTATGCTCTGGGACAACCACATGGTCAGAGGAGTTTATAAGATAGAGAGAATACAAGAAACAGTGCTGTATTTAGTAATCACTCAGGCTCAAATCATGTGTCCTTATGTACCCACTCAGCTATGATGGCCATTGCTCTTCACTGCACCCTTTACAACAGATGTGACCTTCCTAAATGAGGTTTCCAAGCTTGTATGCAGTATTCAAGGTATGCCCTAACTATTGCTTTATATGAAGGGTTAATCACCTCCTTTGTTACTGCTGGAAAAAATTTTGTTTTAACATTGACAACACCTCATGACCTGTTCTAGCAGCCTGACTGCACTGCTCAGAGAATTTCATGTTGGTCATTACAGTATCCCCTAGATCTTTTTCGTTATCAACTATCTTCCTTGAGTTTGATGCTGTTTACATTGTTCAAATTGCTATTCAAATATTCTATCATAATTTTGAGATTATCCAGAATTACAACTGCATTTAATGTTAATTCCCATTTGCCTTGTTTATCTATTATTTTCTTATTTGAGTACCATGTCCTGATTAATGTCATTAACCACTCTGCCCACCTTTGTGCCATCAGTAAACTTAAATGTTAAACTTGATATGCCCATATTAAGACCATTAATAAATATTAAAAACAATCAATTTCCCCAAAATTGAACTTTTTCGGGATCTCACTAACAACACAAAGAGCAGTGGCCATTAATGACCACTCTCCGTCTTCTAACACTCCACCAACGTGAAGCATTAGAAGACACTTTATTCATAGCAGTAACTTGACTCCAGTGCCACACTGTTCCAATTTGTATAGTCACTCATGTGGAACAGTAACAGAAGCTGCACAGAAATCTAAGTATATGATGTCAAAATTATTTTATACGTCTAGTTCCTTTGTGATTACTCATAGTAACTAATCTTATTGATCAGACAAAATCTCCCCTTAACAAATCTATGCTGTGATGTGCATTATAATTCCATTTAAGATGAGGTTGCTTTACTTCTTAGTATCAGTATTAGTAGTGGCAGGTGATGCAAGAAAGCAAACTTATACAGCAAAAAAAAAAAAAAAAATCACATCAGTTTCCATCTCCTCTAATTATTTGTCTATGTCTTCCTTGAATTTATTCAAACTACTCACTTTTCCACAACACAAGATTATAGTTTGTTCCACCAGCTATCCATTGGCTGAAGGCAAATTTCCACACATCTATCTTACAACCATCCTTCATAAGTTTAAATTTATACACCTTTATGTGTATTGTTTGTGCAAGAGGTCAACCCAAGCATGGTACTAAGTACTATAGGTTCTAATGTTTTGGGATTTTCATAAAAAGAAAAAAAGAAAAAAGAGGAAGGATGCCATCAGCATTTAGCTTACTCAATCCATTCAGAGCCTTAAACTCCCTATGAAGATGACCTCGCATTATTTCTTTACTGCTTTAACAATTATTGACTCCCTGGGAAATCAATCATGCTTACAGGTCTGGAATTACTCCACCCTTTGAATCCCCACCCCTTTATGAACAGGAAAAAGATTCACACATCTCCAGTCTGTTGGGACATCCCTTGAATCCACGGATGCTCTCATTATCATGGCTAAAGATTTATTTAACTTTTTTAATATAATTGGATAGATTCCATCAGTCACATTGCTTTATTTACTTTTAGCTTCAGCCAAGATTCCTTCAGTTATCATAAACTCATTTAACTACCAGTTAGAATTAGGTATACTTCTGGTATTTTCATCCCTAAAACTTTTTTCACACATTATTCTATATGTCAGAATATATACAGGGGATGTACCAGCTACTTTATGTACCAGCATCATTTTTTGATGCAGAACAGAAATGTGTACATCCAAAGGTGGAAGTGAACAGAAAGACATTAAAATCAATCAACATAAAATACTTTAATTTGACTGTCCACTATTTCTTTGAGAAAGTCATCAATAGAAATGAAACTGTCACATTGTTTCTGTAAATCAATACATATCATTAAAAATAAATTTAAAAAATATTAAAATCAATAATTAGAAATGAGTTAATGCTGCTCTACTGTAAAATGGTGATTTGTAGGAGTACAGATACAGCATTTTCTTTATGGAGTAACTGCACTGACAATCATACAATGAATCATACAAAGCAAAGTCAGTTAACTAGCCATGCAACATGTTGTAGTTCATGAACAAATCAGGATGTTATGTAATCACTTCCACTGCACATGCATAAACTGCAATACAGCAAAAAAGTGATAATAAAAACTGAAGTGCTGATTACAATAACAGCATTTTTGCTATTTATTAGTTTATGTCTGATCGGGACTTCATAAGAGCGATAAAATTACCCAAATGATAACATTATCTGTGATCACAATATTTCTAATTCAAAGTCTTAACCTTGAATTAGACCTCGTTTGGACTAAACCACGAATGATATCTTGCATAAAAGTTGTTATAAAAAAATTGATATCTTGCATAAAAGTTATTATAACTTAATTATTATAAAGTTATTATACGCTTCCCATTTTCATTTAATGATATCAGTTGATCCCACAAAAATGAATTAAAAAAAAAAAATGTCTAAGACCATAGTATTTATATTGCAAAAACAAAATCTCTTTCTTTACTGTTGATAGCAGTTATTCAAAGATCAATATGCTGTGATCACTGTCATCTAGTTCTACAGGATCCATAAACATTCTGATACTGAATGAGTTATCAACCCTTAAGTTCCAATTAATAATCAGAAAGTTAAAATCCCCTCCACTGTGACAAGACATTCTGGTTTACTGGCCCACTCTTTCTATTTAGTTGTTCTTTATACTCATCACAGTCATTTGGCCTATAATAGCAGTGGTAAACCTTTTTCAGCCTGCATGCAAAATTAGGCTAAAACAAAAGCACAGGTTTCATATGCCACAGGGCAAAATAACTTACAATTAGTAAATAGTTTATAATATTATACAAAGGTAATAATACCTGAAGATTTCTAATAAGAACTTTGCTGCTGTATAAATTTTCTCACAATTGCAATTATGGTTTTCACTAGATGTGGCTCATAAATAAAGTGAACATACATCCCACTTTGACCAGTACATTACCAGTTTCTGAGTACTTGTAGTAGTAGTAGTAGTGGCATGTGATGCAAGAAAGCAAGTGTATGAGCTTATGCAGCATCAGCCAAAAAAAAAAAAAAAAAAAATCACACCATTCCGTCCAAATGCCTGTCCAATTCCTCCTTAAATTTATTCAACCTATCAACTTCCACAACGACAGATGGAAGTTTGTTCCAGCAATTAACCACCCGCTGGCTAAAGGAAAATTTCCGCACATCTATTCTACATCTGTCTTTTCTTAATTTGAATTTATGCCCCCTTAGGTTCGTAATCTGAACAAGTGGAAGGATCCCATCAGAATTCAGCGTGCTCAACCCATTCAAGGCCTTATACATCTCAATCAGATCACCACGCAGGTGCCTAGTCTCCAGCCACTGCAATTTGCAGAACTTAAGCCTCTCTTGGTAAGAGGATCCCTTCGTTCCCCTCGTCAATCTTGTTGCCCTTCTCTGTACACGCTCAAGCAAATCTACATCCTTCCTAAAATGAGGCCTCCAGAACCGTACACAGTACTCAAGGCGTGGCCTGACCATTGCCTTATACAGAGGGACAATGACCTCCTTTTCCCTGCTAGCAAAATTCCTATATATCATTGACAAAACCCCATGACCTGCCCCTGGCAGCCTGCCTGCATTGCTCAGAAAACTTCATATTTAACTGCACAATTACTCCCAGGACTTTTTCATTTTCTACCACCTTAAGCTTAGTACCACACAGTTGGAATGTTTCTCTTGGGTTACTTCTACCCATATGCAGTACTTTGCATTTGTCAAGGTTAAACTTAAGTTGCCACTTCTTAGCCCATCTGCCTAAATTATCTAGATCCTGTTGCAGTAGCACACTGCCATTACTGTCATTAACAAACCTGCCAACCTTTGTATCATCTGCAAACTTCGACATTAAGCCTGATATACCTTCATCAATAACATTGATAAATATACAAAACAACAGTGGACCTAACACCGAACCCTGTGGGACTCCACTAATAACACTAGTCCACAAAGAGCAGCACCCATTGATTACCACCCTCTGTCTTCTCCCACTTAACCATCCTTTTATCCATTGTAGCAACTTACCCTTAATACCATTCTGCTCCAATTTGTACAGTAGTCTTCCATGCGCAACAGTGTCAAAAGCTTTCCTGAAATCCAAATATATGATATCAAAATTATTTTTTGCATCCAGTTCCTTTGTAACCACATCATAATATCCTATCAAATTTGTCAGACAAGACTTTCCCTTAACAAACCCATGCTGTGTCTGAATTATTGCTGCAGTCTTGTCTAGATGATCCTGCAATGCATCTTTAACCAGTGACTCCATTATTTTACCAGGAACAGAAGTTAAACTAACTGGTCTGTAATTACTCGTGTCACCCTTCGATCCTCCTTTGTGAATTGGGGATACATTTGCACATCTCCAGTCTGTGGGAACCTCCCCTGAGTCCAAGGATGCTCTCATAGTTATGGCTAAGGGTTTGCTTAGTTGCTTTGTCACCTCCTTTAATATAACTGGATAGATCCCATCCACCCCAGGTGCTTTTCTTATGTTTAACTTCAACAATTTCTCCTTCACTTTGCTTTCAGTTATTACAAGATCATTAAGCACCCTGCTACAATTTGATAACCTTCTGCCATTTTCAAATCTTAATAATTCCTCATGTGTGAATGTAGATGCAAAATACTCATTCAGTTTGTTTGCTATCTGAGCAGGATCATCAACACTCGAACCATCGATGTCAAGTGGGCCAATCAGATTCATCCCCTTCCTTTTAGAGTTTATATAAGTAAAGAAATCCTTGCTGTTTTTCTTAGCATCTTTTGCCAAGGATTTCTCGTAATCTGCCTTCACCTGCCTAACCTCCTTTGTGACCTGATTACAGACTAGCTTATATCTGCTATAGGCTTCATCCACGATTAATTCCTTGAATGCTTCCCACTTAGAATTTACTGTTGGTAACATCGTCAGTTGATCCCACTGTACAGAATTTAAAAACTGTCGGAGACCACTGTACTCACCTTTACGGAAGCAAAAACCCTTTCCTTTACTCCTGATGGTAATTAAATCTTAAAGTAAATCCCACATCAGTACACTGTGATCACTGCCACCTAGTGGTTCCTTTATCTGCAAATTCTTAATACACGAATGATGACTGCTGATAACCAGATCAAGAGTATTACCTTCTCTGGTTGCCTCTCGAACATGCTGCTGCAGAAAACAATCATCCAATAAATCCACAAAAGTCTTACTAGTGTGTGAGTGACCAACCCACAAGTTCCAGTCAGTATCTGGGAAGTTAAATCCCCCATTATAAGACATTCCCATTTATTAGCCCACTCTATTTCTCTGTACAATTGTTCATTTTACTCATTCGAGTCATTAGGCCTATAACACACTCCTACTCTAATTTTTGCTTTCACAGCAAAAACCTGTCCTGGTATACACCAAAAAGCATCACATTTTTACTGGTATTGTGCTGGGTAAGAATGCAGAATAATACAGATGGTACTTTTATTTCTGTGACGTTTATTTGCATTTATAAAATCTTTATTGACTATAGCTATACAATAAAATGTAAAATTGCAATTAATAATTTAAATAGGATGTAAACATAAACAAGGAATTTTTTTATCATCAGTAGTCAATACTCAATTGACAAAATATCTTTCTAACTTCAGAGTGAATGAGGTTATAAACAATTTAAAGTTAATCTAAATTATCATCTTTGGCTCCTAGAAAAGCAGTATAAATTCAATATTTATTTGCAGAAAAGTTTGGTTTTATTAAGAATATAAGACTTAAGGATGAACTTGAATTGCAATGAGATATTTGTGGAATGAAACTTTCTAATTCTTATGATTGCTAGTCTGATATTAGTAGTAGTAGTGGCAAATGATGCAAGAAAGTAAGCTTCAATAGCATTGCCCCCCCACCAAAAGACACTATACTCTTCTCCCATCCATACCCTCCAAGAATTTATCTAGTTCTTCCTTGAATTTATTCAAACAATCCACTTTCACAACAACAGATAGAACCTTGTCCCAACAATCAACCACACGCTGGCCGAAGGCAAGTCTCCGCTCATCTATCCTACAACCTACTGTCTAACTGCACGTCAATTCTAAAACAACAATGGACCCAGCAGGGAACTCTGGGGAACTCCACTAATAACATTAATCCAGAAAGAGCAGTGCTCACTGATAATCACTCTCTATCTTCTTCCACTTAACCATCCCTTTATCCATAGCAGTAAAATACCATTTCAGTTTGTCTGCAACTTGAGCAGAGTCATCAACAGTTAACCTGTAGACATCAAGTTGCCCTTGTTGTTTGTTTGTTATTTGGTTTTTAGGAGCATTAGCAACTAAGGCCATATTGCTCTGGGATATGCGGTGGTCATTCCCTGACCTTTCCACATCCTCCGTATTTGGTGGTGACGGGCTCAAACCCCGGTCTAATCAAGAAGCATGTGCTATGCACTGCTGCTCCTTCCCACCTGGCTACGGAGGCACCCAAGTTGCCCTTGTGATTCAACGTCTTCTTTCTACTGTTAATATAAGCATAGACGTCTTTGCTGTTTTTCTTTTCATTCTTTGCCAGAGGCTTCTCATAAGCTGCATTAGCTTGCCTAACCTCCTTTGTGACTTTATTACAGACTAATTTATATCTACCGTAGGCTTCTATATTACCTGATCATTTATATACATCCCCTGCACTTTTCTTCTCTATTATGTGTCTCAATAGTTCATCTGATATCCATTTAGGTCTGAAATTAATTTTACATTAGAATTAATACATAGAATAGAAAATAATAAATATGTATACTTTTATTTATTTTTTCAGAAAAATGTAGTTAAGACAATTTTGAATTTATCTATAGATCATTCTAAAAATGACCCCTAATGCCACTGTTAAAATTAAACATTATGTATTAGTTTTTAATTTTTTAGTATAGTAGTGGTGAATGATGCAAGAAAGAGCAAGCTTATACAGCATCAGCCAAAAAAAAAAAAAAAAAAAAGCAAGAGAGAGAGAGAGAAAACATTGTCCACATCACCTGTCCATCCACTATAATAATTTATTTAATTCTACATTAAATTTATTCAAATTATCCATCTTCCACAACACTAGATGAAAGTTTGTTTAAACAAACTTTCATCTAGTGAAAGAAACAAACACTTACTGAAAACAAATTTCTGCACATCTCACCAGCAACCATCCTTCCTTACATTAAATTTATGCCCCCTTGCGTGTGTTGACTCTAAAAGAGTAAGGATGCTATCACCATTTAGCATACTAAATCCATTCAAAGACTTAGACACTTTAGTCAGATCTCCTTCAAGTGCCTATTTTCTAGATGCTGCAGTTTGTAGAACTGGTCTTTCTTGATAAGAGTACTCTTTTGTTCACCTCACTAATCTCATTGCTCTTCTCTTATTATTTGTACAGCAGATTATTATTAGTAGTAGTAGTTGTAGAATACGATGCAAGCAGACAAGCTTTATGTAGCATCAGCCAAAAAAAACCCTCCCACATCACTTCTCCCTCTTCTTCCAGAATTTGTCTAGTTCTTCCTTGACATTTCACATTTATACATGATATACATATATATTTCATTTATACGAAATGTGATAATCACCTCTCCTCATCCCTGCTAGGAAAATTGCTGTGTATCATTGAGAAAACCCCCATGAGCTGCCCTGTCAGCCTGTCTGGACTGCACAGAGAACTTCATCTCTTAGTGTGAAATTATTCCCAGGCATTTTTCATTCTCCACTGTGCTGAGTATAAAACATGCAGGATAGTATAGAATGAAACTCTGAGCTCACTGCTACTCATATTCTATAACCTACATTTGTCAATCTTAAAACTTCAGTTGCCACTTATTAGACCATCTGCCAAAGTTTTCAAGGTCTTTTTGCAGTAGAGTATCCTCGATTATTGTCATTTACCACCCTTCCAGCCTTTGTATTATCTGAAACTTAGACATTATGCCTGATATGACTTTATAAATATCATTAATATGTGTAGAGGTTGTTGTTATTTGGTTTTTTAGGAGCATTAACAACTAAGGCCATATTGCTCCCGGGATATGCGGTGGTCATTTGCTGACCTTTCCGCATCCTCCGTATTTGGTAGTCACGGGCTCGAACCCCGGTCTAATCAAGAAGCTTGTGCTACGCACTGCTGCTCCTGCCCACCTGGCTACGGAGGTGCCAATATGTGTAGAAAACAACAATGGGCCCAGCACTGAACACTTGGGGAATGAACTAATATTAGTTCATTCTGCAGGATCATCTAGACAAGACTGCAGAAGTAATTCAGACACAGCATGGGTTTGCATTAGCATTAGCATTAGTAGAGGCATATGATGCAAGAAAGCAAGCTTATTCAGCATCAGCCAAAAAAAAAAAAAAAAAAAACACACCACTCCCATTTCACCCCTCCGTTCGTT
Source organism: Mastigoproctus giganteus (assembly GCF_048544385.1). NCBI lineage: Eukaryota > Metazoa > Arthropoda > Arachnida > Uropygi > Thelyphonidae > Mastigoproctus > Mastigoproctus giganteus. The sequence continues at coordinate 29,801,719 of NC_143588.1, read as the reverse complement.
CGAAATACCTGTCCAGTTGAGCCTTAAATTTGTTTAGGCTATCAACTTCAACAACAAGTGATGGAAGTCGGTTCCACCAACCAACCACCCGCTGGCCAAAGGCAAATTTCCGCACATCTATCCGACATCCGTCCTTCCTCAATTTGAATTTATACCCTCTGAGCTGATTATTCTGAGCAAGATGAAGAATCCCATTGGCATTGAGCATGCTCAAACCATTCAAAGCCTTATACACCTCTATCAGATCACCTCGCTGGTGCCTAGTCTCCAGACTCTGTAATTAAGCCTTTCTTCGTAAGAGCAACCCTTTGTTCCATTCACTAATCTTGTTGCCCTTCTCTGTACCCGTTCCAGCAGCTCTACATCCTTCTTGAAATGAGGCCTCCAGACCTGTATACAGTACTCAAGATGTGGCCTAACCATTGCTTTATACAAGGGAATAATCACCTCCTTACCCCTGCTAGAAAAATTCCTGTGTATCATTGACAAGACACCATGAGCTACTCTTGCAGCTCGTCTGCACTGCTCAGAGAACTTGTGATTGCCTGCACAATTACCCCCAGGTCCTTTTCATTCTCCACCACTGTCAGTGTAGTACCGCAGAGTTGATACGTTGCTCTGTGGTTACTGTTTCCCATATGCAGTACTTTACATTTGTCAATGTTAAACTTCATTTGCCACCTCTCAGCCCATCTGTTCAACCTTTCCAGATCCTGTTGCAGCAGCATAGCGTCAGTAGTGTCCTTAACAACCCCGCCAATCTTTGTATCATCTGCAAACGTGGACATTAAACTTGATATACCATCATCAATATCATTCATAAACACCGAAAACAACAACGGACCCAACACTGAACCCTGAGGAACTCCACTAATAACATTAGTCCACGTTGAGCAGTGTCCATTGATTACCACTCTCTGTCTTCTGCCACTCAACCATTCCCTTATCCATAGCAGCAATTTGCCTCCAATGCCACACTGCTCCAATTTGTGCAGCAGTCTTCCATGTACAACAGTATCAAAAGCCTTTCTAAGATCCAAATATATGATATCAAAGTTATTCCCTGCATCCAGTTCTTTTGTGTTTACATCATAGTATCCAATCAAATTGGTCAGGCAAGACCTGCCCTTAACAAAACCATGTTGTGTCTGAGCTATAACTGAATTCTTGTCTAGATGATCCTGCAGTGCTTCTTTAACCAGTGCCTCCATTAATTTTCCTGGAACAGAAGTTAAACTCACAGGTCTATAATCACTTGTGTCAGTCTTTCATCCTCCTTTGTGAATTGGGGTCACATTTGCACATCTCCAGTCTATGGGTACCTCCCCTGAGTCCAAAGAAGCTCTCATAATTATGGGTTTGCTTACTTCCTTTGCTGCCTCCTTTAATATAACTGGATAGATTCCATCCACCCCAGGTGCCTTTTTTATGTTTATCCTCAACAATCTCTCCTCCACTTTCCTCTCAGTTATTACAAAATCATCTAGCTCACTGCCAATGTTTACTTTACCTACGTCATTCTCCTTCCTGAATAACCCCTCATGCGTGAATGTAGATGCAAAATACTCGTTTAGATTGTTAGCCACCTGAGCAGGATCCTCAACTGTTGAACCATCAATATCCAGTGGACCAATCTGACTCATCCCTTTCCTTCTTGAGTTTTAATAGGTAAAGAACTCTTTTCTGTTTTTCTTTTCATCCTTTGCCAAGGATTTCTCATAATCTGCCTTTACCTGCCTAATCTCCTTTGTGACTTGGTTAGAGACCAACTTATATCTATCATAGGCTTCGATGTCACCCATTAATTTGTATGTATCCCATGCATTTTTCTTCTCTGCCACATGTCTCACTAGTTCATCTGACAACCATTTAGGCCTAAACCTTGAACAATATTTCTTAGTTGGTATGTAAAGCCTGGTAGCTTCCAAGATTAGTTCCTTGAATGCTTCCCATTTTGAGTTTGCTGTTGGTAACATCATCAGTTGGTCCCACTGTATAGAATTTAAATACTGTCTCAGACCATCATAGTCGCCTTTACGAAAACAAAAACCCTTCCCTTTACCTCTGATGGTAGTTACCTCCTTGAGTAAATCCCACTTCAACACACTGTGATAACTGCCACCTAGTGGTTCATTTATCTGCAGATTCTTAATGCATGAAGAATCACTACTGATAATCAGATCAAGAGTATTGCTACCTCTTATTGCCGCACGAACATGCTGATGTAGAAAACAATCATCCAATAAATCCACAAAAGCCTTGCTAGTGTGTGAGTGACCAACCCACAAATTCCAGTCAATATCTGGGAAATTAAAATCCCCCATTATAAGACTCTCTGATTTACTGGCCCACTCTATTTCCCTGTACAATATCTTATTATACTCATCAGAGTCCTTAGGCCTATAGCACACTCCTACTCTCAATTTTGATTTCACTATGCTTATTATTATTATTATTATTATTAATAGCCATATGGTGCAAGGAAGCCTGAGGCTTATACTGCACCAGCCAAAAAAAATTAATTTACCCTAGGACCCAGAGAGAGAGAGAGAGAGAGAGAGAGAGAGAGAGAGAGAGAGAGAGAAGGAAATCACCAAGAAAGAGAAGAATGATGATATCCAGCTCAGGACCCCGGGTGTGCCAAGCCCATACTCACCAGATGTGAGCCCCTGGGGGGATGTCACACCAAACTGACTCGACACTGCCCTGTCCATCGATGTCGACTGGCTTCACTTCCTTGGATTTTATGTGTTTCTTAACTAATAGCATAACCCCTCCTGTCCTGTCTATCCTTTCTATACACATTGTATTCCCCAAATTCCAGTTCTGCATTCCTTATATCTGTGTGACACTACGTCTCTGATATCCCAACAATATCTGCCTTTGATGTTTTGAGCAATACCTCAAATTCATCAAATTTATTTACCAAACTCCTAGCATTGGTGTACACACAGGTATACATGCACCTGTTTCTATTCCTAGCTACCCTAACACAACCCATGTATTTACTTGTACTGCAATGACTCCCAGCAGTCTCTGAAATATCCTGCATCTTGTTTTTCAGGCTTCTGCTCATTTCAATAGAAGCAGTGCAAGAATCACTTCCACTTCTGCCAGTGGCTACTGTTAATTTATTAGTCCTTGTATCCCCCCCAACCAGCAGTTTTCCGACCCTCCTAACATTGCCTCGACAGCATCACAAAAATTCTTGCACCCTTTCTATTTAAGTGTATCCCATCCCTGTAGAAGCAATCTCTCCTGTTAACAAGTACAATCCAGGCTGAAAAAAATTCTACCCCTTGAGCCTTGCACAATCCCTCCAGGGCCGAATTGATCGACAAGGCTCTCATCATATACTCCCTCCTATCGTGTCTGGGCAGAATTGCAGACACTTTCAAATTCAACCCTAATTCACGGCTTTTTTTCAACAGTGACCTGTACATGCTAAGTAATTCCGCCGGTGTCCTACTCTTAATATCATTAGTGCCAACGTGTACAACTATATCACCTATTGTGCCCTTAAAAGATGATATCCGCTCTACAATGTCATCAACCTTTGTCCCTGGCAGACATATCCTGGTCCTATTCCACCTATCCTTTTTACAAAGCATGTTCCCCGTTTCCCTGACAATAGAGTCACCAACAACTACTAGTTCCTGTGGGACCAGCGCATTCTGCCTAGGGGGCTGCCTCTGTGTTGCCTGATGACCAAGTGCAAGCTCTGGCGTTGATGTGGGCAGCTGAGAGCTTGATGGGCCCCTCAATTTATTTCCTTCGAGGGCATCCACCCTGTCCTTCAAGCTCTCATAAAGGCCCATAACAACGCTGAGTTGTCGCCTGATTTCCTTGCACTCCTTACATTGTGAACACAAAAAGACATCCCCCTTGGCAGTATCATGTCCCGTACCCTACTGCTCCGCAAACATCAAGCAAACAGTGCATTTTAAAAGACTGTGATTCAGAGGGCATTTCCCCCCCCCTCAGTTCTCCCCTGAGCCACAGCACTCCCATTAGCTTGAGCCTTTTGCTTTGCTGCTCTGGGCTGAATCATGATTCCGATTTAATTCAATAAAATTTCAATTTCAGAACAAAATTAAATCCTTAAGTTATATCCCAAAACAGTTATAACGCTATATTTATTTTTTCGGTATCGAGTGTTTTCTACGAGTTCCCTTTATACAACTTCCGTATCACGTGTACCACTATAGTTATGTATTAATTATTTGTTACGGTTAAGTCGTTATATATATATATAGAGTTAAAAGTACAATTTAATTGACAATAAAGGAAAGGTTTGTTAAGGGAAAGTCTTGTCTGACAAATTTGATAGGATATTATGATGTGGTTACAAAGGAACTGGATGCAAAAAATAATTTTGATATCATATCTTTGGATTTCAGGAAAGCTTTTGACACTGTTGCACATGGAAGACTTTTGTATAAATTGGAGCAGAATGGTATTAAGCGGAAGTTGCTACAATGAATAAAAGGATGGTTGAGTGGGAGAAGACAGAGGGTGATAATTAATGGGTGCTGCTCTTCGTGGACTAATGTTATTAGTGGAGTCCCACAGGGTTCGGTGTTGGGTCCTCTGTTGTTTTGTATATTTATCAATGATATTGATGAAGGTATATCAGGCTTAGTGTTGAAGTTTGCAGATGATACAAAGGTTGGAAGGGTTGTTAATGACAGTAATGGCAGTGTGCTACTGCAACAGGATCTGGATAATTTGGGCAGATGGGCTAAGAAGTGGCAACTGAAGTTTAACCTTGACAAATGCAAAGTACTGCATATGGGTAGAAGTAACCCCAGAAAAATGTACCAACTGTGTAGTACTACACTTAAGGTGGTAGAAAATGAAAAAGACCTGGGAGTAATTGTACAGTTAAATATGAAGTTTTCTGGGCAATGGAGACAGGCTGCCAGGGGCAGGTCATGGGATTTTGTCAATGATATATAGGAATTTTGCTAGCAGGGAAAAAGAGGTGATTGTCCCTCTGTATAAGGCAATGGTCAGGCCTTATATTGAGTACTGCGTACAACTCTGGAGGCCTCATTTTAGGAAGGATGTAGATTTGCTTGAACGTATACAGAGAAGCAACAAGATTGGTGAGGGGAATGAAGGGATCCTGTTACCAAGAGAGGCTTAAGTTCTGAAAATTGCAGTGGCTGGAGGCTAGGCACCTGCGCGGTGATCTGATTGAGGTGTATAAGACCTTGAACGGGTTGAGTTCTGATGGGATCCTTCCACTTGTTCAGATTATGAACCTAAGCGGACATAAATTCAAATTAAGAAAAGACAGATGTAGAATAGATGTGCGGAAATTTGCCTTTAGCCAGCGGGTGGTTAATTGCTGGAACAAACTTCCTTCTGTCGTTGTGGAAGTTGATGGATTAAATAAATTCAAGAAGGAACTGAACAAACCTTTAGAGGGAATGGTTGTGTGAATTTTTTTTTTTTTAAGCTCGTACACTTGCTTTCTTTCATCACATGCCGCTACTACTGCTACTACTAGTCTAAGAAGAACAGTGCCCATTGATAACCACTGTCCATCTTCTCCCAATCAGCCATCCATTTATCCATAGCAGTGGTAACTTGCCCATAATGGCATATTGCTCTCATTTGTACAGCAATGTTTTATGTATAAAAGCAGTATCAAAAGCTTTTCTGAAATCTAAGTTTATGATGTCAAAATTATATTTTACATTCAATTCCTTTTTAACTGTAGCATAATATCCAGTCATATTGATCACATAAGATCACCCCATAACAAATCCATGCTCTGGTTGCTGTATAACTGCATTCCTTTAAAGATATTCCTGTAATACTTCTTTACTTAATAACTCCATTATATTACCTAGAATGGAAGTCAAGCTAACATGTCTGTAATTACTCACATCAACCTTTGAACCCCTTTTGTGAATTGGAAATACATTTGCACATCTCCAGTCCATGATGACCTTTGAATGCAAGGCTTCTCTCATAAATATGGTTAGAGTTTTGCTGACTTCTGCTGCTGAATCTTTTAATATGATTAGATAGATCTGCCTGCCATTTATATTTAGCTTCAATAATTTCCCTTCCACTTTTCTCTCAATTATCACAAAATCATTTAACTCTATGTAATTTGATATACTTCTGGCATTCCTATCCACTGGTTAAAGAAGTAATACAGGACCATCTAGACAGGAGTGCTGTTATACCTCAGTCACATCATGGGTTTATCAAGTTGTAATTTTGTCTTACAAATTTGATTGGATACTGTGATGCAGTAACAAAAGAACTGGATGCAAAAAATAATTTTGATATCATATACTTGGATTTCACGAAAGCTTTTGATACTGTTGCACATAAAAGACTGTTGTACAGATTGGAGCTGAGTGGCATTAAGGTTAGATTACTGTTATAGATAAACAAATGGTTGAGTGGGAGAAGAGAGAGAGTGATAATCAATGGGCACTGCTCTTTGTGGACTAATGTTATCATTGGAGTCCTCCAGAAAACAACAATGGACCCAGTTCCCTACTGGGTCCATTGTTGTTTTCTGTATTTGCTAATGATATTGATGAAGGTATATATCAAGCTTAATATCCAAGTTTGCAGATGATACGAAGTTTTGTAGGGTAGTTAATCACAGTATGCTACTGCAACAAGAACTAGAAATATTAGGCAGTTGAGTTGAGAAATGGCAATTGAGTTTTAACATTGACAAATGCAAAGTGCTGCACATGGGTAGAAGTAATCCCAGATTAATGTACCGTGTGCAATATTGAATCCAGGGGATGACCGGGGGTGAATTTCACCCCTGTTGGAATAAAATTTCCCCCAACAAAAAATAGTAATTTTTATTTTAACATTCATTCAAAGACCTCGGACGTTGAAATTTTGGCCACATTTTTTTGTTTAATTTATTAAAATTTCCTTCTTACTGCACTCTTTAGGGTCCATATTATCAGTTTACACAATATTGTAATTGTAAAACACAAATTCAATAAATTTATGTCAAATAAACACAACATAAAAATTCATATCAACTAAATGTGATACTGGATCAGCAAAAATAAATCACTAAAATTCAAAAGACACAAAATTTTCAAAATAATTAAATGGGCAATATTTCTAGCTACACAAATTGTAACTAAAATATAGTATTTCAAGTGTTGGCATTTTTGTTTTATTGTTTTTACATTCCCTTTATTTTCACACAAACCATCTCTTGATATTAGCATTAGCATTAGTAGAAGCATGTGATGCAAGAAAGCAAGCTTATGCAGCATCAGCCAAAAAAAATGCTCCCATTTCACCCCTCCGTTTGTTCCAAATTCCTGTCCAGCTCAGCCTTAAATTTATTTACGCTATCAGCTTTCACAACAAAGGATGGAAGTCTGTTCCACCAACCAACTACCCACTGGCTAAAGACAAACTTCCGCACATCTATCCTACATCTGTCTTTCCTCAATTTATGCCCTCTCAGGTGATTATTCTGAGAAAGAGGAAGAATCCCATCAGCATTGAGCATGCTCAAACCATTCAAGGCTTTATAGACCTCAGTCAGATCACCTCGCAGGTGCCTAGTCTCCAGACACTGTAATTTGCAAAACTTAAGCCTTTCCTTGTTATTATAAGCCTTTGTTATTATTATTATTATCAATTTATTTCTCTGTTGAAGAGAAACTGGGACAGCCATTGGCTAGAAGGGTGAGAGTTACTTTCTAAGGTGCGAAACACACCCCATGAGCAAAAGGTTACAAAGTCCATGGAAAGTTTACCCTGAAAAGTTGCATACAGAATTTTGGAATACATGAGTAATTATGATTTTATAATAGAATATTTAAATTTTTTAGTATCTTTGAACATTATAGAATATTTAAATTTTAACATCTTAGGTTGGCATCTAGAATACCAAGAATATATAGTTAAAAGGGATCAAAATTAAATGTAGTTTTTGAGCCAAGTGGCTGTGCACTACAGTTACAGGAGATGATAGAAGTCAGCAAAGACTTGCAATCTGTAGGCTTTTTCATTACAGAGCTTTTCCAGTTCAGTTCTTAGTTGATTGGAGTTCTATTGTGTTTGCTGGAAAAAAGTGACATAGGCTGTCCAGGTTTTTTTAAGTTGCTTTGAAGAGGATGTCTTGTTTCAGCATTTCTGGTGGCTTCTCGACGAGAGCGAAACAAGCCGTCAATAGTGGGAGCATCTAATCTTCTGTTAGATCTAATATAATCATCTAATTCCTGTTAGCAGTTGGGCTAATGTGAAAATGTTTCTTGTTAATTCTGTTTCCAGAGAGGAATGCTGAGATTTGAAAGTAGGATGGCTCTAGAGATAGTAAATGGGTGATTCAAAATCCTCTTCGGCCATCTCAGGGGCCAGTATTCACTACTAAGAAAAGCTTTCAGGCTGCTCGGTGGGGCAGAGGACCAAATCTGTGAAGCATACAGTGGGATGGGAAGTATACATTTCAAGATATACTTTTTAACAAGATCTGGGTTTCTAATGCCAATTAACTCCTGTTTGGCAGCCCAGAGTGCTGAATATTATTCACTAATCTTGTTGCCCTTCTCTGTACTCATTCCAACAGCTCTACATCCTTCTTAAAATGAGGCCTCCAGACCTGTATATAGTACTCAAGGTGTGGCCTGACCATTGCCTTATACAAGGGGATAATAATTACCTCCTTATCCCTGCTAGAAAAATTCCTGCATATCATTGACAAGACACCATAAGCTACTCTTGCAGACTGTCTGCACTGTCAGAAAACTTCATATCTGCCTGTACAATTACCCCCCAGGTCCTTTTCGTTTGTTTTCTTGGCGCAGTATAACTTTAGTCGTGTTTGCGCCAATAAAATCCAAATCCAATCCAATCCTTTTCGTTCTCTACCACTGTCAATGTAATACAACACAGTTGATACGTTACTCTGGGGTTACTGCTTCCCATATGTAGTACTTTACATTCGTAAATATTAAACTTCATTTGCCATCTCTCAGCCCATCTGCTCAACTTTTCTAGATCCTATTGCAGCACTGTACTGTCATTAGTTCCTTAACAACCCTGCCAACCTTCATATCATCTGCAAACTTGGACATTAAGCTTGATATACCATCATCAATATCATTTAGAAATACAGAAAACAACAATGGACCCAACACTGAACCCTGAGGGACTCCACTAATAACATTAGTCCACGATGAGCAGTGTCCATTGATTACCACTCTCTGTCTTCTCCCCCTCAATCATCCCTTTATCCATAGCAGCAATTTGCTTCCAATGCCACACTGCTCCAATTTGTGCAGCAGTCTTCCATGTGCAACAGTATCAAAAGCCTTTCTAAGATCCAAATATATGATATCAAAGTTATTCCCTTCATCCAGTTCCTTTTTGACCATATCATAGTATCCAGTCAAATTGGTAAGGCAAGACTTTCCCTTAACAAAACCATGCTGTGTCAGAGCTATAACTGAAGTCTCGTCTAGATGATCCTGCAGTGCTTCTTTAACCAGTGCCTCCATTAATTTTCCTGGAACAGAAGTTAAACTAACAGGTCTATAATTACTTGTGTCAGCCTTTGATCCTCCTTTGTGAATTGGGATCACATTTGCACATCTCCAGTCTATGGGTACCTCCCCTGAGTCCAACGAAGCTCTCATAATTATGGCTAAGGGTTTTCTTACTTCCTTTGCTGCCTCCTTTAATATAACTAGATAGATCCCATTCACCCCAGGTGCCTTTTTTATGTTTATCTTCAACAATTTCTCCTCCATATTGATGTTTCACATAAACAGTCTACTTGCGGCTAATTCTGTGTTTGTATATCACAAACAAGACAACAACTGTATCGCATGGCCATGAATAGGTTCACCTGAATTGGTTCCAGAGTGGCATTCCTCATAATATTGTAATTAGAGAGTGTCCCGTGGCTTTCAAGGAAAGAGCTAAACAATGTCTAGGCAGAGAGAGGAGTCCACTGCAGCCATTATTTCAATTGTTGGCAGTTTTGCTTTATGGTTTTCACATTCCCTTTATTTGTTTTTTTTTTCACAGCAAGAGTCTACTTGTGGCTAATTCTTCCTTTGTATACCGCAAACAAGGCAGTTTGGTCGCAGCCTATAAGCAATACATTTTGTAATCTTTTTATTATATATGTACTCTAATATTACCATGTTAGTTTTACCATATCCATTTAGAGACCAATGTTTTCTTCTAGTGTTTATGTAAATGAGGTAATCTTTGCTACTTTCACTCTTTGCCTGAGTCTTCGTCTAATCTGCCTTAGCTTGTGTAATCCCCTTTGTGACTTGATTGCAGATTAATTTATATCTACTCTTGATTTCTGTATCCCGTGATAATATATAGGTATCCCATATATTTTTATTCTCTGCTACTAATCTAGTCAGATCATTTTGACATCCATTTAGTTCTTAATCACCGACCAGGCTAGCCAGGTGGGTAAAGTGCCTGCCTGGCAACCCAAAGGTCATGGGTTCGAATCCCGCCTAGGGCTTGGATCAGAGTACTGCAAAAACCTTTGGAGGTGCATTATGGCCACAGGAGCCGATGCGCCAACAACTAACAAAGGGGAAAAAAAAAAAAAAGTTCTAAATCATAATCTCTTAGTTGGTATGGAAAGCCTAGTAGTTTTACAGTTACTTTCCTGAATACTTCCCTTTAAAATGTGCTATTAGTAAGTTCATGGGCAGGTCCCATTGAATAGAATTTAAAAACTGTATGAGACCATTGTAGCCACCTTTCACAGTGCTGATATCATACCAAAATGACTCAACACTGTCCACTCACTCAACCTGATGCACTGTATTAGCTTCTGTGTGCATCTTAACTATGAGCATAACTCCTTCCTCCCTTCTGTCCTTTCTTACTTAATATAAGTCTCACATCAACAACTGTGAACCCTACCACCTAGTGGTTCTTTTATCTGCAGATTTTTAATGCATGAAGAGGCCACTGATGGTAATAGTAAGGTGCCTCCGTAGCCAGGTGGGAAGGAGCAGCAGTGCGTAGCACCCGCTTCTTGATTAGACCAGGGTTCGAGCCCGTCACCACCAAATACGAAGGATGCAGAAAGGTCAGGGAATGACCACTGCATATCCCGGAGCAATATGGCCTTAGTTGCTAATGCTCCTAAAAACCAAATAACAAACAAACAAGCTGGTAATAAGATCAAGAGTATTGCTTTCTCTCCTGTTGCCTCTCTAACATGCTCTTTTACAAAACAGTCATCCGGTAAATATACAAAAGTTTTACTGTGTGACTAGCCCACAAATTGAAGTTAATATCTGGAAAGTTAAAATCTTCCATTTTAAAATATTCTGATTTACTGGCCCATTGTATTTGTTTGTATAGTTGTCATACTCATCACAGTCATTAGGCCTATATTACGCCCCTCCTCTCATTTTTGTTTTCCCAGTGCTTGTGTCACTCCGAATAGATTCTGTGTGCTTCTTCACTAAGAGAAACTCCCCCCCCCAGTCCTATCTCTCTCTCTCTCTCTCTACACATTGTACCCTCCACATTCAAATTCTGCATCCCTTGGCACCATGTCTCCTACATACCTACAGTGTCCACATTTGATGACTGAACAAGTGCTTCAGATTCATCAAATGTTTTTACTATACTCCTATAATTAGTGCAATATTCATGCAAGAATACATGCACCTATTTTTACTCTTAGTAACCCTAACACAGCCCTTGTATTTGCTTGTTCCATGAGGTCCCCTCAGCAAACCTTGTAATCCCTGACATGTTGCTTTCCAGGTTGCTGTATATCCCAATAGAAGCCATGCCAGAATAACTTACAGCTCAGCCTGCAGCTGCTATTAATCTGTTATTCTGAGTATCCAAAAATTTTTTTGGATACTCAGAATAACAGATAATAGCACCAGCTAATAATAAAGCAAAATAATCGTAGTAATACCACCATATGTAAAAATGGGAATCACACATTAAATGAGCCAAAAAAAAATGGAATAATCATCAAAATCAAAAGGATAAAACTAATTGCTATCTTTACACATTAGTAAGCATTTTGACAGGGACAAACACTCATCAACATATAAATAATAAGTAAATAGGAGAACTATCTTTCTGTGCACCTTATAACAACATTATATAGGTCTAAAGGTAAAAGTTATGAATAACAACTTATTTAGGTGAGTAAATATAGAACTGCCACTAATAAAAGTATTTTAAACATTAGGGAGGGATTGATTTTGCTGTATTCTGGTATAATGGGACCATTGGTTCAATAGATAGTAACTTAATTTAGTAACAAAGATTAAAATTAAAACAAAGATTTATACAAATAAGGACTTCTGTGTCTCTTCTAAACAAATGAGTGAATTTGAAGGTGCCACTAAGTAAGTACTTTATAGCCTTTCTGCTTATATTAATAAAAGTGATAGTTCAGAATTTTTTTTGTGTTTTGATAGTACTTTCACCATGAAAGCCAGTAATTTTAATTTTAACTAGTTGACTGAATATAAGAATTGAATTACCTTCAGTATGGTACTTTTATGTGATTTTCCTAATACAATTTTTTATGTGATTTTCCTAATACAATTTTTCATGTGATTTTCCTAATACAGTTTTGGTGATTTTTAATGTCAGATATTTGAATTTATATATATATATATATATATAAACAATAAGCAGAAAAATGTGCACATGCTGAAATTTTGCATTCTTAATGATTTTATAAACTTGAAAATAGAAGTGACCAAAAGTTTCATGTCCATAGTGGTTTTTTTTTTTTCAGCAGAATTAATAATAAAAGTTTTGTTTCATTGAAAATAGCAGGTGTAAAAAAATAAAACCATTTTAAGTTTTTAAATTTTTCAGTAAAAAAATTGAATATTACACCTAATGAGTATTGCAGTCTTGGTATACTCCAGACAGAAACTTTTTTCCAGGAAAAAAAAAAAAAAAAAAGTTGCCACCTCTCATGTTTTGCATGCCTATTTTTGTTATAGCTGGGGTTTAAACCAAAAGCAGAAATGCTGCTTTTGGTTTAAAGGAAATATCACACTCTGCAATAGAAAGGACTGTTTTTCAATGTAACTCTCACATAAATTCATTTTATGGTGAACCTCTAAGATCTTGCAATATAAGTATCCACTATCATCAACATCCATTTTCTCTGTGTTTAGGAAAATAGGAGAATATTATCATTCTAGAATTGGTACAGTTAGTTTGCAGATTGGTTGTTTATCAGGTACTGTGTTAGAACTGACTGTGCCAGGTCAAGATTTCAGCTCACAGCCATAAGTTTAAATTTGCTCCAGCTACATTAAGAAATTTATTAGTCCATGGAATTATCTGATACCTAGTTGTAAATAAAATTTGCATCTTATTCATTTAAAAAAAGACAGATTACTCATTTTTTGGACTGAGACTCATATTTTAGACAATAAACACATTTACTATTTAGCCAATGTATTAAAACTTTTACGTTATGTATAAACATCATGACGTAATGTATTTGTCAGTGGCAAAGCAAATATCATCCATTTGTATTTGTCTTAGATTGTCTAAAAAAAAAAAAATAAAAAAATAATAATAATAATAATAAAGTATCCCAGAGACTATAAAATATTTAAGGGCAAAGCCTCATGCTATGAGGTAGAATGACTAACATATAGTCATTATTATTAGTTATTGCTTTATTATTAGTTATTTATATTAGTCATTATTAGTTAGTGCAAAAGCATAATTTTTAACTTAGTGTAAAAGCATCATTTTTAATTTAACTACTTTGGTAGATGGCTACGTTAAAATGATGCTTTTGCACTAACCTATATGTTAGTATCCCAGAGGATTGTTGTCTGTCAAATACAGGCCCTCACCTATTGTGAAAGAAGTTCTATTGCTCAAGACCCTTGATGAAGCAATTATGTGAAATATTTCACTTTTCCTTGTACCTTTATGTGTGTATTATAAGTTATAGTAGTCTCCATAACTCGTAATGTACGTTAATGTATTTGCCAACGATTCTCACTTTCTCTGTGCTGAAAATAAGTTTTTTTAATAGGATTGAATAAAACTACTTACAAACACTTTAAATCTCAACATTTCATTTGGATGTTATTACTAGCCATCATTTGGAGAATTTTAAATTTATATTAAAAACACAGCAATTAAACACTCCATTAAACAAAATATAGGGTGTATCTAACATGTGGGAACCACTTCAGACCTAAAAATAATAAAAAAAAGCTGATGTAAATATAGGTCTGACTTTGCCTTCTTTCCAAACAGCCATTTTTGTGTGTGCCAGCAACTATCTGCTTATGTTTACAGGAAATGCTCAAAATGACTACCGTGTGCCTGAATACAAACCTGCAAATGCCTCACCTGCTCAAAAGTTCAAGGTATCTGTCTGATTTGCTGTACTGTTGCTGATGTGTCTACCACAATCTGAAGCTAGTTTTCTAAATGGAACAGTTTCTGCAAGGCATTTATGTATTCTCTGAAAGGTCTTCTTATTCGGCACAGGACAATTAGGGAAGTTTTCTGTAAACAGATGTCTTGCCTCAGCTGCATTGCAACTAGCAAGCCCATATATGGGATATATGTCTGATTTGAATAAGCCTTCATTATCACAGCAAATGCACACTATCGAATTGTTAATAACACACTCCAAATGTAATGTCCTTGTCAGTAGAACTAACTGAAATCACTCAGAGAACACTATGAGATCTCTTTTTATAACTATCAGCAAGGTCCACTATGAGATATTAAGCATTGTTTGTAAACAGTTGAATGGAACCAGCTCTGTAGGCGAGTGGGCAGGAGCGGGAGTGCAGTAGCACACGCCCTTTGAGTAGACCAGGGTTCAATCCCCTGACTGCTGAATACGGTCGATCTACCAACCCGCACTGGACCAGCGTGGCAGATTATGGTCCATTTCCCTCAGCATGAATTGTTGAGGAGGCTTCCATCCTACAGTGGGTTGATAATGGCTGCACTTTACTTTTTTTACTTTTATGCTAACTCAGTTTGTGGAAAGAATTGCTGGAACACAAACATAGCTGTAACTCAGAAACGAGGCAAAATCAGACCTATGTTTATATGAACTCTATATGAGATAGTTTGAACAGTGCCTGATATATAAGGCCATATAACTTGTAGTTCAACAAGTGTAAATAAAATTAAATGACGTTCTCATAGTATTAGGAGGAAAGTGTGTATTGTGTTATTATTTTATAAGATATAATTATAAGTAATTATTAATTAAATTATAATTGAATTATTTCCACCCATTTATATATATATATATATATATATATATATATATATATATATATATATATGAATTATTTCCACCCATTTATATATATATATATATATATATATATATATATATATGAATTATTTCCACCCATTTATATATATATATATATAGAGGGGCTTAGAGGGGAACAGGTATCCTGTGTGGTATCAGACACTCAGCCTAAAACACTGATGGATCCAATATCTCTCTATTACAGAAGATTTAGGAGAAGTCTGGTTGGCCTGCCTCCCTAAAATCCACTCATGCACACCTTCTCAATGGTAAGCCCTGTTACGTCACTTAGGTGGCAACGAACGTGTAGAGTGGTTCTCTTCAAGGCGCCTGGTCAGCGTGAAGAGGAAAAGACCAAACCCTCCAGCAATGAGAGCACAACAATACAAATGGCCCTCAGTCCCCAGCAGCTTTCACTCTCCCTCTTACAGCAGCGAGAGGATCAGAGTGGAAGCAGAGGGTGCTAAGAATCTCTGGGTACGACCAGGCTGCCATGCACGGAAATTGAACTTGGCCTGTTATAACGTATGATCACTCATCGGTGAAGACAGGATATTAGAGCTGGAAAAGTAATTAGAAAATGTGAATTGGAATATCATCGGTTTGGCTGAAACAAGAAGAAGAAATGAATCACTTATAAGTTTATCAAGTGGAAATCTGCTGTACACCAATGGAAACAGTGAAAGGAGTGAAGGTGGAGTTGGGTTTCTGGTCCATAAAGATTTTAAAAACAACATTTTGGAATTCAAAAGTACATCACCAAGGGTGTCAAGACTAATACTCAAGATTTCTAAGAGGTACAAGCTAAAGATTATAATGATTTATGCACCAACATCGAGCCATGATGATGAAGAGGTTGAAGAAATGTACACTGAAATTGAGAGTCTTCTAGATGAGCAGAAAACCCACTACACTATTATTATGGGGGACTTCAATACTAAGGTTGGAAAAAGGCAAAACAGCGCATAAAGAGGAACTATAGGAAATTTTGGAATTGGTGAAAGAAATAAAAGAGGTGAAAGACTTGTGGAATTTGCAGAATCTCAAGGAATGTCAGTAATGAACACTTTTTTCAAGAAAAGGGTGAACAGAAAGTGAACATGGAAGAGTCCAAATGGATTAACAACTAATGAAATCGACTTCATCCTCACTAACAGAAGATATATTGTGAATGATGTTACCGTCCTGAATAAGGTAAATGTTGGAAGTGATCACAGAATGGTAAGATGTACACTTGATATAGATGTAGGAAAGGAAAGGAAAAAACTGACTCGAGTAAATAATACAAAGGTCTTTGAAATAACAGAGGAGGAGAAAAAGCAGTATGTACTGGAACTTAAGAACAAGTTTGAGCTTCTGCAGACTGCTCAGGACAAAATATTGACAAGGAATATTACAACTTTCTGAAAATGATAAAGCCCAAGAAACCTATATGGAAACAGAAATCCAAAAAAGAAAAAATTAGTCAAGAAACACTTGTCATGATGAACCAAAGACAACAAATGAAGAGCAAGAAAAACACTGACAGGGAGAAAATTGAGTATACTGAGTTATGCAAAGCCATTAGAAAGAGACTCAGAGAGGACATAAGAAGATTTAACACAAGAAAAGTAGAACAAGCAAGGGAAAACAAAGGATTTAAATCAGCAGCCGCAGAGAAGGCATAATTCAAATAGCAGAAGACTACTATAGAGAATTATACAAGGAGCGAGGGAATAATACCAGCAGTGGGGAAGATGGATTGCAAAGTAGCAACACATACAACATACCCGATATTCTTCCTGATGAGGTAGAACATGCATTGAAGAAAATGAAGAATCGGAAAGCCCCGGGGGAAGAAGAAGTTACTGTAGAGTTGTTAAAATTGGGAGGTAGAGACATAACACAAAAACTGGCAAGGCTCTTCACAAAGTGCATTAGAAAAGGTGTGATGCCTAATCAGTGGAATAATGCAATCATAGTTTTGCTGCATAAGAAAGGAGATAAATCAGAAATTGGAAATTATAGACCAATTAGCTTGTTATCCCATATCTACAAATTGTTCACAAGGGTCATTACTAACAGATTAGAAAGAATACTTGATGAGAATCAACCGAAAGAGCAAGCTGGCTTTAGGACAGGATTCTCAACTATGGATCACCTTCACGTAATATCACAGCTAATGGAGAAAGCAAATGAATATAAAACACCATTATGCCTGGCATTTGTGGATTATGAAAAGGCATTTGACTCCATACAGCATAAGGCAATGTTTCGGGCACTGGAAAGACAAGGCATAGATACTCCATATATTATGATTTTGAAGAAAATATATGAGAGTGCTACATCCTTTATTAGACTAGACAAAGACATTAGCAAATTTAAAATCGAGAAAGGAGTTCGACAAGGAGACACAATATCTCCGAAGCTGTTTACTGCTGCCCTTGAGGAAGCTTTCAGAAGATTAGACTGGTCGCAGAAAGGAGTCAATGTGAACGGAGAGTACCTAAACCATTTACGATTTGCAGATGACATTGTGGTCATAAGCCACGATCCCAAAGAATTAGAGGAAAATCTTAATCAGTTATGCACAGTTAGTAAGGATTTTGGACTAAAGATGAATATGGCTAAAACAAAAGTAATGATGAACAAGTATGTCACAGAAAGGGAAATAATGATTGAAGGAGCAGTAATTGAAAAGGTGGAGTCATATACTTATCTGGGACAAGTTATTAGCTGTAATAATGATAAATGGCTGGAAGTCAAGAGAAGAATAAATTTTGGATGGATAGCATTCAGGAAATATAGTCACATACTGAAGAGCAATATCCCAGTTTGTCTGAAACGTAAAATAATGAATCAATGTATACTCCCCACCATGACTTATGGAAGTGAAACTTGGGCACTCACCAAAAGAATGGAAGAGAAGCTAAGAACTACACAGCGAAGAATGGAACGAATTATATTGGGAATCAGACTGTTAGATAAGAAGAGAAACACATGGATTAGGCAGCAAACTCAAGTAAAGGACATTCTTATCAAAACTAAAGAACTAAAATGGTCTTGGGCAGGACACATAGCTCGAAGACATGATGACAGATGGACTAAGAAAATAACAGAATGGTACCCATTCTGTTATTTTCAGAATGGAGCGGCCTTCATCCTGCAGTGGATTGAAAATGGCTGATGATGATGATATATATATATATATATATATACATATATCTGTTTCCTTATTACTTCAGAATATTTAAAATTTTTAGAAAAATTCTATTATATTCACAAAAACTGTTTGCAAGTTGAGACTCACTAATCTAGTGGGTCTTGTTTTGAAACTCACTAATCTAGTGGGTCTTGAAGCTTGAGCTATGCTTGATCTTGAAATTAAATTTCCTTGTTACATGACCATTTATCAGGTTATATATTACATCCTTACAAAATTTATAATTGATTCCAGTTATATAACATAAAATAATAGTACAAAACATATCCAGAAAAACAGCAAAGGCTGAAACCTTTCACAAACTACAAAAATATCAGGAAACAAACTTTTATTCAGTGCTTAAATGGCAAGAACTTTTAAGTACTTTTCATATCTACAGACCGTCTTTATATCCTCTAGTCATAAAAGTCTACTGCTGATCTTGTAACCAATTGTGACTTCGATTTTCACTTTTTTTTATTGTTGAACTTTTTTCCAGTCAATGTGCTTCTGAAAAAAAAGAGGTCATAATTATTAGATTCCAAGTGTGGACTACATGGTGAATTGTTGGACATTTGCCAAAAAATTTCATTAATAGTTCTTGCTTTTCTGCTCAGCATCATAAATTCAGAAATTGTTCCAGGAAAAAACAGCCTTGATTTTTCTTACAGAAATTGTTTTAATTTTTTATTCATGGTAAGACTGTATGCTTCCACTGTAGTGATTAGTGTTTATTCTTTCTCTCTCCCTCTCACTCTCTCTCTCTCTCCCCTCTGGGTTGTGATGGCTAACTTAGATCACATTGGTGGTCACGAATTCTGTCTAATAAAGAATCATCTTGCTCTCTGTAATGTTATAGGAATGTTTTGCTTTGTAAGCAACAGCTAACATTTTCAGTATCCATTTAGCACACTTCTTTGATACTGTTACACAATTTCATGGATTAGTAACTTTGAGATCTCAGGGAACTGTTATGAAGATTGGAAATTGTTCACCTGTCCCCCTTCCCCAATTTATCAGTTCTCTGGATCAGACTGCTCTAACAATAACAGATAGTCTTCCACTGTTTTTTCATTGAGGATAGTAGGTCTTTCATCATCTCAGTAATGGCACCACTTTGCTATATTCTGGCAATTCATAACATTTTCTCCATAAGTCTCTGCTAACTGCCAATGAATGTAAGCAGAATGTAGCAAAGTGGTGCCATGCCTGAGATGATGATTTTGATTTGATTATAAGGTTACTGCATGCATTGGGTCTTTACTTTCTAGATCTGCCAAAAACAAGTCACACTTCTTTCCTGATATTATAATAACATCATTTAATTTTATTTTTACTTGCATAATGTACATATAATATGTATGCCATATAACTTAAATTGTTTGTTGCTACAATTTATTATATGGCCTACACATTTTGGATTGTTCTCATTATTGTAACTACTCACCCTCTGCCACACTCTTGATAATTCGAGAAGTGTGCAGTATAGTTATACTGCATATCTGCAATATAATGTTATCATTTTTCCTCAGAAAATAAATTCAGCTGTGAAATTTGCAGCACTGTCAACTTATCTCTCTCTCTCTCTCTCTCTCTCTCTCTCTCTCTCTGTGTGTGTGTGTGTGTGTGCGTGCGTGCGTGCGCAATCTAATATCATCTGTAAATAATATCAACTGTAATAAAACTAAAACTGTAAACTTGCATCTGTAAACTGTCAAGAAATATATATATATATATATATATTTCTTGACAGTTTCGATGACCTTTCCTCTGTCACAATGCACTTATATATTAAGTGTGAACTGGACCTTCTGTTGTAAGCGTTGAATGGCATCTTGTCATGTAAGCATGTTTATACCAAAACAAAGTTGCACCCTTGAATAGAGCTACATTTATATCTAACTGCTTATATGAATTGTACTTATAAATGTTTACAAATTTAGAATTTAAGGTAAAAACAATAACAAAATAATAATTTCAGTGAGAATTTGAAAAGGTCATACATTGTGAGCTTTCCTCACAATGATGTAGGATCTTAATCCTTTAGCTCTTTATCTTTGGACTCATTTTGCATTTCTCAGTCATTTTCAGTGGCAGAGAAATATGAAATAGTGTCCAAAAGAGTTTACATAAGAAGAAGAAGTATGCTTTATTGCATACAAAAGGCACACGCTGTACTCAATACCCTTCACAGCCACAAGCCAGGTGTTTACAGGAGAGGCTAATACAAACAACGTAATAAACAAGGATGAGATAGGAGGGGTTAAAAAACAATATTATTACTAATTATACAAGTGTAGGATTAAACATTGGAGAAAAAATGACAAATTTACATATGAAAATATATACACACAACAGCATTTATAAAGTTAAATTATTCTCCAGGGAGCAGTCCTTTAACAGTGCTGTAGTTCTGAGCAGGCACAGAAAGTTAGAACACTGTAGTAATGGATCCACAGCAGAAATCACGGATCCTCTTAGATTGGGTTGCACCATTGTTGAGTTCCGTTTGAGCAAGAAAGTCAACTGTTTCAATTTTTCAGGATTGATGTGAAGACCAAAACATGTTGTTGATGTTTATTCCAATCATGTTTATATGGTGTTGGTGGATTCTCTCCCTCTCTCTCTTTCATATTTTTCTACCACTAAAAAAGAGCTACTGGAACTGTTGGAACTGATAAGAAATGGCCTTTCCAATCAATTCTTATCTGAATTTGTACCTCTATTAACATTTATAACCATAATACTTTTGTTCAAAATACTATGCAATGGATTTATTCCTCTGAAGTGGGTTTCAAGAATTAGAGGATAATGCTAGCTACTGTTTTTATCCACCATTGCCAAGGACTTAAGCATGTTATATCTGTTCATTCTTGATCAGAAGGTTCTATAGCTTGGACATACTGAAACCAGTATATATATCATCTGGAGAGTGGGTGACCAGGTAAGTCAATTGTTTGAATTCACAAGATGGTAAAAAACACCTCTTATACGAAATGATATTTTTCAATATCATTTGAACAGATTGACATAATATTTGAAAGTGACTGTATTTAGCCCTTTGACAGACATGCCAATTTCATACCTGCATGTGGATGCATCCTTATAAATTATGCCATTTTTAAAACCTAAAAATAGACAAAAAATAATTAAAACTGTTGAATTTTTGATGCTGCTGCCCTTGATTTTAGCACTGTAGTGGATACATCTATGAATAATACATTTTTTATATTGAAAATGTATATAACTAATTTTTTAAATATAAAAAAATTACCACTGTTTGCATAACAGGCCTAGATTCACAATGTGAATAGTGAGTTCACTATGAAACAGTGAGGCCAACATACATCAACAAATAGGTGCCAGAGAAATACTACTATTTTTAGCAATACATTCACAAGTGTTTTATGAGGAAACTGGTGTTATGTGAGTAGGTGCGACCTTGTGTAAAATATGCCAAAATGAAATTAAGCAGTTATTTTATTTTTTATGGTCAAACTGCTTCATTTCCAACACAGGGATGCAGGTCAAAAGGAGGTAATAATAAGGAATAATAAAATTGATATTGATATAACTGAATAAATATGTAACATATATATATTGAATAGAATAACAAAAAAGTGGAAATAAAAGGTATAAAAATGGGGAAGTAGTCTAGTGCAGTCAAAGGCAGCAAATGCAAAACCTAAGAAGGACAATAAAGGAATAACACAAAAAAAAAGTTAAAGAAAGAAAGTGAGGAAGAGAGAGAGAGAGGATAACTAATAGATAAATAATAAAATATAACATACAGTGCACAAAATATACATAATAAGAAATATATAATTACAAAATTGATAAAATAAGGATGTTGACACACAACTTACAAAACCAACCTCTCATCAGATACTAATGGCCAGAATTGCAACCAAAATGGCAACTTGTGTCTTCATTTCTGATGTAAACCACAACCCAAAGGGTAAAAAGCATAAATATAAATAAAAATGAGAATAAAATTTAGTTACCAAAAAAATGAAAATGAAAATAAAATTTAGTTAACAAAAATAAAAATTAAAAGGTTTTTATTTTACAGTTGCCACTACGAAGATGAGAAATTGAAACTGGAATTGATAGAGACAATTGTCTATAAATTTCAGTTATTTATGTTTATGCTTTTTACTCTTTGGCTTATGGTTTACATCAGAAATAAAGACACATGTTGCTATTTTGCCTGCAGCCCTGGCTGTTGGCACCTGATCTTACTTCCAGGGGCCATCTTGTAAGGTGTGTGTGTGTGTGTGTGTCAACATCCTTATTTTATCAATTTTTCAATTATATATTTCTTTATATGTATATTTTATTAGTCACTGATTAGTTATCTTCTCTTTTTGTCTCCCTCACTTTCTTTAACTTAATTTTTTTTTTGTGTATTATAGCTTTATATATATATACTTTATTTAAAGGGTTCTGCCATACTTTATATGAAGGCATGCCCATGTGCGAGCATAGGTTAATAGTTCTTTAGTTGGCCATTCGTTAGTTACACCACTTTCTAATCTGTGCTGAAATTTTTCCATGACAGGATGTAACAAGTTTTCGTCGATTAGTTCAGGTTTTTTCTGTCTCTTTTAATTCAACAATATTAAAAGGCAGTCACAAAAAACTCTTTCTTTCAGCAATCTCTGCAGGAAAAAAAAGTCATTTGCACTGAGGCCGTAGGGGGGAGAGGAGTATGAAGACCATTCAACATTGCCAGATCTTGAAACTGTGATTGGGAAACATGCTACAGAAAACTTACATAGTGCACTTGAAATGTTGGTTATTATGTCATCTTGTTGGAAATAAATACTTTCTGGTGTAGCCCCAGCCTTCATAACTCATTTTTCAATCACACCTGCAGTAAATGAATATTCATCCTGAATTCACTGTTACCATTTTTGATCCTCCTTCTCAAAAAAAAAAAAGGGGGTAGTTTTTGTGATTCCAGATGTTTCAGCTCCACACCATGCTATAATCTTCAAACTGTTCAATGGTTATTCATACAATTTGCTAAGATTGTTTGAAAACAAGTTGAAATAGCTGATATCTAAAGGAGGAAAAGTTTTTCTTCATTACATTTTGAAATTGCTGAATTAAAAGAGAATCTGCAGTAAATCAGAATTTTTGATAAAACCTATTACATTGTGTCATGGAAAATTCCCCACATAGATTAGAAAGCTGCATAACAAGCTATCTGATCTTTGTGAAGTTTTAGTTTTTATGTATAATAATACAGTTTTAATAACTAAAACTACATTATTTATATCCTTAAAATAAAGTTACAAAATTATGCACATTCTTCATAGGCACAAGTAACTTCATTGTGTTATACTTTGCTGTATTGATATTATGATATTATCATATATTCCTGCATGACTGATGGGTTGCAAGTTGAAAACCTACAGGAGAATTCTGAAACTAGAAAAAGTAAATGAGGGTTAATTTATTTTTTAGCTATTTCTATTGAAGAATTCTGGTAGCATGAAATGTTTGAACTTTGGGAAACCAGAAATAAAAATAAAAATGTGAAAAAGTTACTATTTTTATGGAATACTGTTAAAGTCTACTACTTTAGTAGCACGGATGAGTTAAATGTCAGGAAGTAAGATTTGGTTGTTTTTAATTTTATGCCGAGGAAACTAAGGTCAGACATGTAAATTACAAATTGAGAATGACTGACTCAGCCATGGTGTGAAAAAAAAAACCCATAAAAGTTTCTCCCCTTTTGTTGAGACTCAAATCCAGGCTTTTACTTCTTTCTTTTTTTTTTTTTTTTTTTTTTTTGTAGCTGTTGAAATGTGCACTATTGTAATAGCATAGATGGGGTGAGGGTTAGAAAGTCAAAAGAGACTTAAATAGCACATAGACCAAATGTAAATAAAGCAATTTTTTTTTTACCCATTGGTATCTGTTGAAACTATAATAAGCATGATCAAGAATCATAATCGATTATAGGCAAATTAGGTTACAAAAAGCAATGTATGCGTGAAGCCAGAAACCAGAAATTTTTGTGGGTTGAAAGTTTCAGGAACAACATGTATTAGCATTAGCATAGGCACATGATGCAAGAAAGCAAGCTTATATAGCATCAGCCAAAAAAAAAAAAAAAAATGTAATTTCACTCATCCACTCATTCCGAATGTTTGTCTAGTTCTGCCTTGAATCTATTTAAAGCTATCAACTTCTACAATGATAGCTGTAAGTTGGTTCCAGCAGTCAACCACATTCTGGCTAAAGGCAAACTTCCACACATCTATCCTACAACTGTCTTTCCTCAATTTAAATTTATGCCCTATCAGGTGATTATTCTGAAGAAGAGGAAGAATCCCATCAGCATTGAGCATGCACAAACCATTCAAGGCTTTATACACCCCAATCAGATCACCATGCAGGTGCCTAGTCTTCAGACACTGTAATTTGCAAAACTTAAGCCTTTCTTCTTAAGAGCAACCGTTTGTTCCATTCATTAATCTTGTTGTACTTCTATGCACTCGCTCCAGCATCTCTACATCCTTCCTAAATGAGGCCTCCAGACCTGTGTACAGTACTCAAGATGTGGCCTGACCATTATCTTATACAAGGGTATAATCACCTCCTTTTACCTGCTAGAAAAATTTCTGTATATCATTGACAAGACACCATGAACTACTCTTGCAGACCATCTGCACTGCTCAGAAAATTTCATATCTGCCTGCACAATTATCCCCTGGCACCTCCGTAGCCAGATGGGAAGGAGCAGCAGTGCATTACACACTCTTCTTGATTAGACCAGGGTTCGAGCCCGTCACCACCAAATACGGAGGATGCGGAAAGGTCAAGGGAATGACCACCGCATATTCCTGGAGCAATATGGCCTTAGTTGCTAATGCTCCTAAAAAAAATAAAAAAATAAAAACTCAAATAACAATTACCCCCAGGTCCTTTTCATTCTCAACCACTGTCAGTATAGTACCACACAGTTGATATGTTACTCTTTGGTTACTGCTTCCCATATGCAGTATTTTAAACTTCAGTTTAACATTGACAAATGTAAAGTTTGCCAAACTTTAACATTGACAAATTCAGTTTGCCACCTCTCAGCCCATCTGCTCAACTTTTCTAGATCCTGTTGCAGCAGCATGCTGTCATTAACAACCCTGCCGACTTTCATATCATCTGAAAACTTGGACACTAAGCCTGATATACCATCATCAGTATCATTAATAAATACAGAAAACAACAATGGATCCAACACTGAACCCTGAGGGACTCCACTATTAACATTAGTCCATGAAGAGCAGTGTCCATTGATTATACTCTCTGTCTTCTCCCACTCAACCATCCCTTTATCCTGAGTAGCAATTTGCCTCCAATGCCACACTGCTCCAATTTGTGCAGCAGTCTTCCATGTGCAACAGTATCAAAAGCCTTTCTAAGATCTAAATATATGATATTAAAGTTATTACTTGCATCCAGTTCCTTTGTGATCACATCATAGTATCAATCAAATTTGTCAGGCAAGAATTCCTCTTAAACAAAACCATGCTGTGTCCGAGCTATAACTGAAGTCTTGTCTAGATGATCCTACAGTGCTTCTTTAACCAGTGCCTCCATTAATTTCCCTGGAACAGAAGTTAAATTACAGGTCTGTAAATACTTATGTCACCCTATGATCCTACTTTGTGAAATGGGGTCACATGTGCACATCTCCAGTCCATGGGTACCTCCCCTGAGTCCAAGGAAGCCTCATAATTATGGCTAAGGGTTTGCTTACTTCCTTTGCTGACTTTCTTACTTACTTAGTTTACTTACTTTCTTTAATATAACTGGATAGATCCCATCCACCCCAGGTGCCTTTCTTATATTTATCTTCAGCAATTTCTGCAAAATACTCATTTAGTTTGTTAGCTACCTGAGCAGGATCATCAACAGTTGAACCATCGATATCCAGTGCACCAATCTGATTCATACCCTGCCTTCCAGAGTTTACATAAGTAAAGAACTCTTTGCATCCTTTGCCAAAGATTTCTCGTAATCTGCCTTTGCCTGCCTAACCTCCTTTGTGACTTGGTTACAGACCAGCTTATATCTATCACAGACTTCTGTGACACCCATTAATTTATATGTATCCCATGCATTTTTGTTCTCTGCCACATGTCTCATTAGTTCATCCGACATCCATTTAGGCCTAAACCTTGAACAATATTTCTTAGTTGGTATGTAAAGCCTAGTAGCTTCCAACATTAATTATTTGAATGCTTCCCATTTTCAGTTTGCTGTTGGTAACATCATCAGTTGGTCCCACTGTATAGAATTCAAATACTGTCTCACACCTCCGTAGTTGCCTTTACGAAATCAAAAAGCCTTCCCTTTACTCCTGATGGTAGTTACTTCTTTGAGTAAATCCCACTTCAGCACACTGTGATAACTCCCACCTAGTGGTTCCTTTATCTGCAGATTCTTAATGCATGAAGAATCACTACTAGTAATCAGATCAAGAGTATTACTACCTCTAGTTGCCTCCTGAACATGCTGCTGTAGAAAACAGTCATCCAATAAATCCACAAAAGCCGTGCTAATGTGTGAGCGACCGACCAACAAATTCTAGCCAATATCTGGGAAATTAAAATCCTCCATTATAAGACTCTGATTTACTGGCCCACTCTAATTCCCTGTACAGTTGTTTATCATACTCATCCGAGTCATTAGGCCTATAACACACTCCTCTCAGTTTTGATTTCCCACTGCTTATGTCACACCAAACTGACTCGACACTGCACTGTCCAGCTATGTTGACTGGTTGTACTTCCTTGGATTTTATGTGTTTCTTAACTAATATCATAACCCCTCCTCCCTTCCTATCCTGTCTATCCTTCCTGTACACACTGTACTCCCCAAATTCCATTTCTGCATTCTTCATATCTGTGTGACACCATGTCTCTGATATCCCAACAATATCTGCCTTTGATGTTTTGACCAACATCTCAAATTCGTAAAATTTATTTACCAAACTCCTAGCATTGGTGTACATGCAAGTATACATGCACTTGTTCCTATTCTTAGCTACCCTAACACAGCCCATGTGTTTACTTGTACCACAATGACTCCCAGCAGTCTCTGAAATCCCCTGCATCTTCTTTTCCAGGCTGCAGCTCATTCTAATAGAAGCAGTGCAAGAATCACTTTCACCTGTTCCAGCGGCTACTATTAATCTATTAGTCCGTGTATGCCCCAAGCTAGCAGTTTTCCGACCCACCTAACACTGCCTCGATAGCATCAGCAAATATTCTTGCACCCTTTCTATTTAAGTGTATCCTATCCCTGTAGAAGCAGTCTCTCCTGTTAACAAGCACAGACCAAGCTGAGAAAAATTCTACCCCTGAATGTGGAAAAGTGTTGTTTCAGGAATCCCGGAAACAATTCTTTTAATCAGAAGAGGAAGAGGAAGAGAGAATAAATGAAGAACAGAAGCTTGCTGAGTGATTTATAGTGTTCAGATGTTCATCTAGCAACTGACATCAAACTCTTTTTTATTTAAAGCTGTTGAATATTGTGATAGGCTAGTACCATGGTCTGGTTGTAAAGCAAGAAGAAACTTGTTGAAATAGAAACCGGAAATAAAGAAAGTCAATAAACAATTGTTAAATGTTTTTGTAAGAAAGGCTCTTTCCAACCTATCCATGCAAGTAGATGCTAGACCAAAATGCACCCTCAAGTATCCCGTGCTGCTTCAAACAATAAATTTAGTAAACACAGTGACTGATATATTTTGAAGCAAATTAGCTCCACTCATGTAGGTTTCAAAATGCCTTAAGTGAATTAATCGATTATTACATTTTAATAATCAGTTATATGCAAATTAGTTTAAGAAATTAACACAGTTGAAAACTGAAAAAGAAAAATCAAAGAAATGACAGTTTAGAGCAATTCAATCTGATATCTCATGTTATCAAAACTGAGATAGTACCGTTCCTGCTTGGGCAATAGGCTCTCTCTCTCTCACACACACACACACACACACACACACACACACACACACACACATACACACACACACACACACACACACACTTTCTGATTGTAACCTAATTTACATATAAACAGTTCCCTGATTATGCCCATCACTAGTTTCAACAGACACCAATGGGTAAAAAAAAAAAAAAAAAAAAACTTGCTTTATTTATATTTGGTCTATGTGCTATTTAAGTTCTCCCTTCTGGCTTTTCAACTACCACCCCATCATTCTTATTTCAACAGCCACAAAAAAAAAAAATAAAAATCTGCAATCCAGTCTAAACATTACCCCCCCCAACTTGAATTTATGGCCCCTAATTCTAGGATCATTTCTAACCAGGAAAATTCTTGCCTCGTTCATTTTGTTTTTGCCTCTCAGAGCCTTAAAACACCTCAATCAAGTCTCCTCTAAGGTGCCTAGCTTTCAAGCTCTACAGCCCACTTTTTTCAAAGTCTTTCCTAAGATGGATGCCCTTTTGCCCATCTCACCAGGCAAGTTACCTGTCTTTGGACCCTTTCAAGAAGCTCGATATCTTTTTTTTTTTTAGGCCCAGTCTCCATACTTGAACACAGTAGTCCAAGTGTGGTCTAACAATAGCCTTCTAAAATAGGCTGCGTGAGGACATGTCTTTTTGGTCTAATAAGTCAAAGAAATCTAATGTCATTAAAGACTAATAAAAAACTTACTGTAATATTTTCTATAATTATTTCTTTATCAACATTTATAACTAAAACAACTAAATGTAATTTAGTTGTTTGTTTTAGTTATAAATGTTGATAAAGGAGGGAATTAATGGAGGGATTATTTGCAGTCTGTATAAATGCATTAATATTAGTATTAGTAGTGGCAAATGACGAAAGAAAGCAAACTTATACGGCATCAGCCAAAAAAAACCAAACACTTTCCATTTCACCTATCCATCCTCTCCAATTGTTTTCTAGTTCTTCCTTGAATTTATTCAAGCTATCCACTTCCACAACAACAGATGGCATTTTGTTCCAGCAGTCAACCACCTGTTGGCTGAAGACAAACTTCTGCACATCTATTTTCAACCGTCCTTCCTCAGTTTGAATTTGTGCCTGTCATATGCGTAGTCCGAACAAGAGGAAGAGGAAGAATCCCATTAGAATTGAGCTTGCTCAATCCATTCAAAGCCTTAAATATCTTAATCGGATCACCTTGCAAGTACCTAGTCTCCAGACGCTGCAATTTGCAGAACTAAAGCCCTTTTTGGTAAGAGCAACCCTTTGTTCCCCTCATTAATCCCATTGCCCTTCTTTGTACCCATTCCAGCAGCTCTATATCCTTCCTAAAATGAGGCCTCCAGATCTGTATGAAGTTCTTGCATTACTATTAACTACTGTTATAACCCAGTCATTTGCAATTTTAAGAATTCAAGAAAGTGTAATACTGCTTCATTAAAAATGGAATTTGATTAAATAAAAAAAAAAGATAAATCACTCATCTTTCTCAAATGTACAGCACATTCATAAAAACATACAAATGTAGTATTGAATGCAGTCTAATGCATTTATATTTGACCAGTGGCAACTTAAGGACTTCTTTAATTGTATCATCACTACATTACAGAAAGTTTTCTATTTTCTGGAGTAAAATTTTCAATTTCCGATTGAAAATTTTATTGTATCATTATTTAAACCATATTGCTATATGTATATGACTTGAAATCCTCCCTGAAAGTAACAATGACTTATTGTGTCTTAGCAAGCAGAAGAGATTTCACTTATTAGAAAAACTTCTATTTATGTCAGGAAATAATATGAACAGCACTTCTTCCCATGTTCTTTTGCCTAACTCGCTTCATTCTCTTCATTTTTTTATTGGTGAAAATAGCTCCTTTTTGTCTTTTTTTTATTTTTTATTTCTTCTTGTCTGTTGTGAATTTTATTGCAGGAATGGCATTGCACTCAGAACATAAAAACAATTGGCCAGGGCACAGATTAGAACAAATGAGTCATATTGGGTTATAAGGCTACCAGTGGGTAATATCGAAGAATAGTAAATAATAGCTTTGCTGAATTATGAAGACAAAATATTCAAGAGATAGCCCACAGAGAGTTTTGTGTTATCCAATTTACTACAATATTATTTTATTCCTGATAACTGATGATTATTGCATAAAGGCTTTAGTTTACTTAAATACTCCATATGTTTCACACTTTAGATCTGTTTTTATATTGTTAAAATAATCACTTTCTACTTTTACGTCAGAAAAGCAATCAGTCATTTCTTTGTATCAGGCATCACTGCATGATCTTATTCTGTAGAAGTTGTTGTTGCTAAAGCTGAAAATTGCTAGTGGATTAGTTTTTAGCTATAGTTATATTTAAGAAGAGGATTTAAAGATAGAATTAATATTTTTCATTATTTTTTATACTTTTTAAATTAATTTCTTTACTCCTTTTGTTATTTGAATAACCTCATTTATTTATTCCAAAAAATTACCCTTATTTTATTTCATGTGTACACAGGCTTCTGCTACATGTAGTCCTGGGTTTGGCTGTGTTGTAGTAGTTATGCCTGTGGTTTGGGATGTTTCAATTTTCCTATGACATCTCTGTAGGTTACTAGCTGCCTGGATCTAAACAACATAAATGTAAATTTGCAGGTAGCTCTTCTCCTCTCCCAAGAAGCTCATTAGAAAAACCAGAAGAGCCAGTAAGAGCTTTTCTATAACATCTTGTTATGTTTGCACTGTGTAATAACTCCAACAAACTCTATATTAAAAGAGATTTTTAATATATTCTTGAAATAAATATCGTTAGTTTGTCTTTATGAATGGTTACAGCCAGTAGCGGATTAATGACGGTATGCTGTTGCAACAGGACCTGGAAAAGTTGGGCAGATGGGCTTGAGAAGTGTCAACCGAAGTTTAACATTGACAAAAGCAAATTACTGCATATGGGTAGCAGTAATCCCAGAAAAATGAACCAATTGGGTGGTGTTACACTCAGGGTAGTGGAGAATGAAAGAGACCTGAGAGTAATTGTGCAGAGTAATTGTACTGGTGACGTTTTCTGAGCAGTGCAGACAGGCTGCCAGAATAGGTCATGGTGTTTTGTCAATGATATACAGAAATTTTGCTAGCATAGATAAGGAGGTGATTATCCCCTTGTATAAGACAATGGTCAGGCCACACCTTGAGTACAGTGTACAGGTCTGGAAGCCTCATTTTAGGAAGAATGTAGAGTTGCTAGAACAAGTACAGAGAAAGGCAACAAGACTAGTGAGAGGAACAAAGGGATCAAAGAGGAACAAAGCTCTTACAAAAAAAGGCTTAAGTTCTGCTAATTGCAGCATCTGGAGACTAGGCATCTGTGAGATAATCTGATTGAGGTGTATAAGGCATTGAATGAATTGAGCAGGGTCAATGCTAATGGGATCCTTCTTCTTGCTCAGATTACAAACCTGAGGGGGTATAAACTGAAATTGAGGAAAGACAGTTGTCAAATAGATGTGCGGAAATTTGCCTTTAGCCAGCAGGTAGTTGTTTGCTGGAACATACTTCCATCTGTCGTTGTGGAAGTTGATAGCTTACATAAATTCAGAGAAGAATTAAATAAACTTTTGTAGCGAATGCATGGGTGAATTGGTAATATATATATATATTTTTTTTAGTGATGCCTGCTTTCTTGCATCACTAAGGCTATGCCTCTAGTAATGATAAAATGCTAATGCTAATTTTTGACTTGCAAAGCATTTTGCAAGTCAGAAATTATAACAGGACTACAACACACTAGTTCTATGCCAAATGCACCATGCTGTTTAGGTTAAATGGCTGAAAAGGGGGGGGGGGGATTTGGGCTTGCCTTGTGACATGTTGCACTTTCGGCGGTTCTCATTCAAGAATTTCTTGCAAAACACTATCACCATGATCCTGTCATGCACCATACCACCAGAATTAGCTCTATGTGATTCCACCTCACTCCCAGTTTAAAGCACTTTGAAAGGTCATGAATTTTCAACAACTGAGGAAATTATTCAGAGTATGACACATGAACTATTAGCAATTTCAAAAGAAATACTTTGTGTCTCTTAGAAATGCTTCTATAATCTGCAGAAGAATTGAAATTGTATGTGCAATCAAGTAAACAATTTCATCACTTCCTGAATGTTTAGTTCATTCCTGAACTTTTTGATCACACCTCTAATCTAATATAGCTACGTTACTTGATGCCATGCATTATTTTCATTAGTTGACTATGGTTCGAATTCATGTGACCACTAAATATGGTTAATGGTAATATTCTTATTAGATAATGAGTTGTTAACTCCTCTGATATGTGTGGTTGTGCAATTATAAAAGAACATTTTTAACATACAGCCCTACTTCATACCATAGAAATGGATATTCACAAGGAGTCTTATTCTCCTGCCTGTTAATGTGCAAGGTCTCCTAATTCACCTTGTTTAGAATTAGTATTAGTAGTGGTAAATAATGCAAGAAAGCAAAACTTATACAGAATCAGCCAAAGAGCAATTCCCATTTCACCTATCCATTCCATAGTAGCCCTTCTAGCCCTTCCTTGAATTTATTTAAGCTATTCACTTCCACAACAACAACAGATGAATGTTTTTTTCTAGCAATCAACCACCCATTGGCTAAAAGCAAACTTTCACACATCTATTCTGCAACCAACCTTCCTCAGTTTGAATTTATGACCTATCAGCAATGAGCTTATTCAATCCATGCAAAGTCTTAAACACCTCAATCAGATCACCTCACAGGTGCTTAGTCTCCAGATGCTACAGTTCGCAGAATTGAAGTCTTTCTTGGTAACAGCACCCTTTTGTTCCCCTCATCAATCTTGTTGCCCTTTCTGTACCTGTTTCATTAGCTCCAGATGCTTCCTAAAATGAGGTCTCCAGACCTGTGTGTAGTACTCAAGATTTGGTCTAACCATTGCCTTATACAATGGAATAATCACTTCTAGATGAAGATCTAGATCTAGAGGTGATTATTCTAGATCTTGTTGAAGTAGTAGCCCTTATAATTGTCACAAACCACACCCAGCAAATTTAGATTTATTCATGTATTAATGATCTTGGTAAAACACCTCCCACCATTCCCAACACACTCCATTCAATGCCTCCTGTGGTCTTCCGTCAAAAGGATGTCAGAAGGATTTTCACGAATCTTGATGCTAAGAAAGCTCCAGGTCCCGATGGTATTTCTCCACTTGCTCTCACAACCTGTGCTCCTGAACTTATTCCTATTCTTTGCCGCCTTTTTTCACTTTCTTATTATTCCAAAGGTGTTTTTCCTTCTGCTTGGAAATTTGTTCATATCCAGCCAGTTCCTAAAAAGGGTGACAAATCCCTCTCATCCAATTATCGTCCCATTGCAATTGCTTCTACTCTTTCTAAAGTAATGGAGAAATCAATTAACTGCCAACTCTTAAACTACCTAGAA
Source organism: Mastigoproctus giganteus (assembly GCF_048544385.1). Taxonomy (NCBI): domain Eukaryota; kingdom Metazoa; phylum Arthropoda; class Arachnida; order Uropygi; family Thelyphonidae; genus Mastigoproctus; species Mastigoproctus giganteus. Next base: position 29,767,794 of record NC_143588.1, on the reverse strand, counting down.
ACCTTCCATCTGATCAACAATCGCCAGTATGGATTCCGCCAGTATCGATCCACTGGTGATATTCTGGCTTATGTTATCCATTTATGGACTAATTCAATGGAAAGGTTTGATGAAACACAAGTAGTTGCTCTTGACATCTCAAAGGCTTTCGATTGTGTTTGGCATAAAGGTCTTCTAAACAAACTTCCATCTTATGGTTCGCTAACGGATTTTTGTAATTGGTTATCCAGTTTTCTCTCTGACCGCTCACTGAGGGTGATGGTAGATGGCTCTCTGTCTTCTAACTTCTCCACTAATGCCGATGTACCCCAAGGTTCAGTTCTTTCCCCCACTCTTTTCCTCTTGTATATTAATGACCTTCTTCCATTGACTGGAAATCCTATCCATAATTTTGCCGATGATAGCACATTGTATTCCACTTTCCATTTTGAGAAACCTCGCCCTGCTCAATCAGCTTCAACTCTCGAAAATCTGCTACCAATTCTTTAAATGCTGATCTTCAGGTAATTCTCCAGTGGGGCAAAGACAACTTAGTTGATTTCAATCTTTCTAAAACTCAGTCTTGTCTTATATCTCGCAAAAAGGATTCTTCTGCTCCTATGCTTATCTTTGGTGACACTCTGATTTCTAGGCAAAATGATATATCTCTTTTGGGAATTACCCTGACTTCTAATCTCTCTTGGCGCAAGCACGTTACAAATATTGCTTCTTCTGTATCTAAAAACTTGGTTTTCTCTTTCGCTCTCGGCTTTACTTTTCTTCCAAACAGCTGCTCACTCTGTATAAATCACAAATCCACCCTACCATGGAATATTGTTCCCACATTTGGGGGTGGTGCCCCCAAAACCTCTCTCAGCTTCTTGATTCCATTCAGAAGAGGGCAGTTAGATTAATTAATGACTCATCTCTAACAGAGTACCTCCACTCTCTGTCTCATAGACATACTGTTTCTGCTGCATGCCTCTTCTGTAGATATTTCCATGGGCACTGTTCTTCTGAATTGGCTTCTATAATTCTCGCTCTCTCCTTCAAAACAGTCTGAACACGTGCAGCCAACATCCATTTTCTGTCCAACTTCAAACTCACAGAACCAACTTTTCATCTTCCTCATTTACTCATTCAACTGCCGTTTTCTGGAACAACCTTCCTTCATACGTATTTCCTGAAAATTACAGTCTACAGAAGTTCAAGTCCAATATCAACAAATATCTTCTTTTTTTTTTTTTATGTAAACCCCTTGGGTTTACATAAAAAAAAAAAAAAAAAAGATGTTAAACTTGAGATATATATGATTAATATGATTAATATCAGGTATATGATTAATCAATATTTATGATATTTGATATACATTTTTAACCAGGATGTACTTCTTTAGTAGTATATCCTGGTTAGTGATATTAATCACTAACCAGGTGGTTAATCTTCTTTAAGTTAGTGATATTAATCACTAACTACTTAAAGAAGATTAACTAACACTAAAATAGACAAATAGACTAAATTATTTTAAAATAATTTTTTAGTCTATTTGTCACCGTACTAAGTACTATAGGTTCTAAAAGCAATTGTCATTTAACATTGATAAAAGTTAGGTGCTGCATTTAGTAGTAGTAGTAGTAGTAGTAGTGGCACTTGATGCAAGAAAGCAAGTGTAGGAGCTTATGCAGCATCAGCCAAAAAAAAAAAAATAAATAAATAAATAAAAAAATCACACCATACCCTCCAAATGCCTGTCCAGTTCCTCCTTAAATTTATTTAACCTATCAACTTCCACAACGACAGATGGAAGTTTGTTCCAGCAATTAACCACCCGCTGGCTAAAGGCAAATTTCCGCACATCTATTCTACATCTATCCTTTCTTAATTTGAACTTATGTCCCCGTAGGTTCGTATTCTGAACAAGTGGGAGGATCCCATCAGAATTCAGTGTGCTCAACCCATTCAAGGCCTTATAGACCTCAATCAGATCACCGCGCAGGTGCCTAGTCTCCAGCCACTGCAATTTGCAGAACTTAAGCCTCTCTTGGTAAGAGGATCCCTTCATTCCCCTCACCAATCGTGTTGCTCTTCTCTGTACACGCTCAAGCAAATCTACATCCTTCCTAAAATGAGGCCTCCAGACCTGTACGCAGTACTCAAGGCGTGGCCTGACCATTGCCTTATACAGAGGGACAATCACCTCCTTTTCCCTGCTAGCAAAATTCCTATATATCATTGACAAAACCCCATGACCTGCCCTAGCAGCCTGTCTACATTGCTCAGAAAACTTCATATCTGACTGCACAATTACTCCCAGGTCTTTTTCATTTTCTACCACCTTAAGTGTAGTACCACACAGTTGGTACGTTTCTCTGGGGTTACTTTTACCCATATGCAGTACTTTGCATTTGTCAAGGTTAAACTTCAGTTGCCACTTCTTAGCCCATCTGCCCAAATTATCTAGATCCTGTTGCAGTAGCACACTGCCATTACTGTCATTAACAACCCTGCCAACCTTCGTGTCATCTGCAAACTTCGACATTAAGCCTGATATACCTTCATCAATATCATTGATAAATATACAAAACAACAGTGGACCCAACACCGAACCTGTGGGACTCCACTAATAACATTAGTCCACGAAGAGCAGCACCCATTGATTACCACCCTCTGTCTTCTCCCACTTAACCATCCTTTTATCCATTGTAGCAACTTACCCTTAATACCATTCTGCTCCAATTTGTACAGTAGTCTTCCATGCGCAACAGTGTCAAAAGCTTTCCTGAAATCCAAGTATATGATATCAAAATTATTTTTTGCATCCAGTTCCTTTGTGACCACATCATAATAACCAATCAAATTTGTCAGACAAGGCTTTCCCTTAACAAACCCATGCTGTGTCTGAATTATTGCTGCAGTCTTGTCTAGATGATCCTGCAATGCATCTTTAACCAATGACTCCATTATTTTACCCGGAACAGAAGTTAAACTAACTGGTCTGTAATTACTCGTGTCACCCTTCGAACCTCCTTTGTGAATTGGGGATACATTTGCACATCTCCAGTCCGTGGGAACCTCCCCTGAATCCAAGGATGCTCTCATAATTATGGCTAAGGGTTTGCTTAGTTGTTTTGCCGCCTCCTTTAATATAACTGGATAGATCCCATCCACCCCAGGTGCCTTTCTTATGTTTAACTTCAACAATTTCTCCTCCACTTTGCTCTCAGTTATTACAAAATCATTAAGCACACTGCTACAATTTGATAACCTTCTTCCATTTTCAAACTGTAATAATTCCTCACGTGTGAATGTAGATGCAAAATACTCATTCAGTTTGTTTGCTATCTGAGCAGGATCATCAACAGTCGAACCATCGATGTCAAGTGGACCAATCATATTCATTCCCTTCCTTTTAGAGTTTATATAAGTAAAGAAATCCTTGCTGTTTTTCTTAGCATCTTTTGCCAAAGATTTCTCGTAATCCGCCTTTGCCTGCCGAACCTCCTTTGTGACCTGATTACAGACTAGCTTATATCTGCTACAGGCTTCTGCGTCGCCTGATAATTTATATGCATCTTTCTTCTCTGTCACGAGTCTCATTAGTTCATTTGATAACCATTTAGGCCTAAACCTTGAACAATATTTCTTCATCGGTATGAAAAGTCTAGTAGCTTCCACGATTAATTCCTTGAATGCTTCCCACTTAGAATTTACTGTTTGTAACATCGTCAGTTGATCCCACTGTACAGAATTTAAAAACTGTCTGAGACCACTGTACTCTCCTTTACGGAAGCAAAAACCCTTTCCTTTACCCCTGACGGTAGTTACCTCTTTGAGTAAATCCCACTTCAGCACACTGTGATCACTGCCACCTAGTGGTTCCTTTATCTGCAAATTCTTAATACACGAATGATCACTGCTGATAACCAGATCAAGAGTATTACTTTCTCTGGTTGCCTCTCGAACATGCTGCTGCAGAAAACAATCATCCAATAAATCCACAAAAGTCTGACTAGTGTGTGAGTGACCAACCCACAAGTTCCAGTCAATATCTGGGAAGTTAAAATCCCCCATTATAAGACATTCTGATTTACTGGCCCACTCTATTTCTCTGTACAATTGTTCATTGTACTCATTCGAGTCATTAGGCCTATAACACACTCCTACTCTTATTTTTGCTTTCGCAGTGCTTATGTCACACCAAACTGACTCAACAGTGCACTGTCCATCTATATCAACTGGATGCACTTCTTTTGATTTTATGTTTTTCTTAATTAACAGCATAACACCTCCTCCCTTTCTGTCCTGTCTATCCTTTCTGTACACATTGTACTCCCCAAATTCCAGTTCTGCATTCCTTATATCTTTGTGACACCACGTCTCTGCTATCCCAACAATATCCGCCTTTGATGTCTTGACCAACACTTCAAATTCATCAAATTTATTTACTATACTTCTAGCATTGGTATACATGCAAGCATACATGCTCCTATGCTTATTCCTTGTTACCCTAACACATCCCATATACCCAACTATTCCAGGATGACTGCCATCCGTCCCTGAAACCCCCAACACCCCTCGTTCCAGGTCGCTTCTTATTCTAATAGAAGTTGTGCAAGAATCACCTTCACCTCTGCCTGCGGTTACTGTTAAACTATTAGTCTTTGTATCCCCCCAAGCTAGCAGTTTTCCGACCCACCTAACACTGCCTCGATAGCATCAGCAAATATTCTTGCACCCTTTCTATTTAAGTGTATCCCATCCCTGTAGAAGCAGTCTCTCCTGTTAACAAGTACAGTCCAGGCTGAAAAAAATTCTACCCCTTGAGCCTTGCACAATCTTTCCAGGGCCGAATTGATTGACAAGGCTCTCATCATATACTCCCTCCTATCGTGTCTGGGCAGAATTGCAGACACTTTCAAATGCAACCCTAATTCTCGGCTTTTTTTCAACAGTGACCTGTACTTGTTGAGTAATTCTGCCGGTCTCCTACTCTTAATATCATTAGTGCCAACGTGTACAACTATATCACCTTTTGTGCCCTTGAAAGATGATATCCGCTCTACAACGTAATCAACCTTTGCCCCTGGCAGACATACCCTGGTCCTGTTCCACCTATCCTTTTTACATAGCATGTTCCCCGTTTCCCTGACAATAGAGTCACCAACAACTAATAGTTCCTGTGGGACCAGCGCATTCTGCCTTGGGGTTTGCCGCTGTGTTGCGCGATGACCAAGTGCAAGCTCTGGCGTTGATGTGGGCAGCTGAGAGCTTGATGGGCCCCTCAATTTATTTCCTTCGAGGGCATCCACCCTGTCCTTCAAACTCTCATATAGGCCCATAACAACGCTAAGTTGTCGCCTGATTTCCTTACACTCCTTACATCGCGCACACACAAAGACATCCCCCATGGCAATATCATGTTCCGTTACAGAGAGTTCGGCAAACATTTCACAAGTTGCACATTTTTTTAGGCTGTGACGCGTTGGAGAATCGCCCCCCTCAGTTCTCCCCCGAGTCACAACACTCCTGCCACTTTGTGCCCGTTGCTTTGCTGCTCTAGTTCGGGGCATGGTAGTTTAAATTAATAAAATCAATAAATTAAATGTCAGTAGTATTTGAATAGAAACTATGAAATAGAAACAGTGAAGCGTATTACTATATAATTATGCGTTAGAGCTACCTAGCTACCTCAATTAAAAAATTTGAATTCCCTACAAAAACTTTGAATTCCCTATATACAAAAACAATGGCTACAAAAATCGAACAAAAAATAACGGTTTTACCTATCGTAAGTAAAATCCACAAAAACTCTTTATCTAAATTAAAATAAAAAATAACCAGCGTAACTATAACTATATGACTACGTATTAAGTACAATATAAAACAACAATCATGTAAATAAAAGGCAAACACTTATCGTTTTTGCGGAGCTTGTAACTGACAGCTGTAACTTTTAAATAGAGTCAGCGTTTATTTAGCTAGTAATAAACCAGAATAAAATATCCTTTTGCTAGCACAAAACTCGAGATAGTTAATAATGAAGAAACATTTGGAGGGAGTAATTTTATAGTCCAATTTGAAGTTTTTGGAGCAGTGCAGACCATCTGATAGTATATTTCTTGAAATTCTCTATGTTATATAAGAACTTGAATGGTTTGAGCATGCTCAATGCTGATGGGATTCTTCCTCTTGCAAAGAATAATCACCTGAGAGGGCATAAATTCAAATTGAGGAAAGACAGATGTAGGGTAGATGTGTGGAAATTTGCCTTTAGCCAGCAGGTAGTTGGTTGGTGGAACAGACTTCCATCCCTTGTCGTGGAAGTTGATAGCCTAAATAAATTTAAGGCTCAGCTGGACAGGTATTTCGAACGAATGGAGGGTGAAGTGGAAATGGGTTTTTTTTTTTTTTTGGCTGATGCTGCATAAGCTTGCCTTCTTGCATCATATGCCTCTACTAATGCTAATGCTAACTTTGCAGCAAGGACAACAAATTATCATCCTGTTATATAAAACTGTTAGGTCATATCTTGAATACTACATGAAAGTTTAGTAACTTCAGTTTAGGATTACAGATGTTGATCTATAATGAAAGGGTATAGAGAAGAACAACAAGATTAGGTATGGGGGGAAAAGGTTTGGAAATTAAGCATACTGTATGGTGACCAGATTGAGGTGCTTAAGGCTTTAAAAGAGTTGTGTAAGCTAAATTCTGATGGTATCTTTACTCTTTCTCTGATAACGTTCAAAAGGATAAATAAATAGAATTGAACAAATTATTAGAAGTCAGTAAAAGGGTGTTGTTTTTTTGGCTGGTGGTGTAAAAGCTTACTTCCTTGCATCATTTTGATAATACCAATACTAAATTTTGGTATTATCAAAATGATGCAATTATCAATACTAAAAACAAAATACTAAGTTTTTTTTTTTTTTTTTTTAACTGTTATATAGATAATAGATTACCCAACCAACTAACAATAAATAATGTCCCTTAGATTAGTAGTTTTTTAATATGTACTCACAATAATATATACATATATATATATACACACACATACATATATATATATATATATATTCCTACTTTCCTTTAATCTGTTAGGTTTTTCTTTTTTTTAGTGGTTACAGATTTAGATCTCACAAAGTTTGTTAAGTGAAAACAAAATAAAGTAATTTAGTACAGAAAAGCTGCTCTTTATCCTTACAAATATAATAGTTTGGAGGATTTTTTTTTTTTTATGAAAAGCTCATATATGAACCTATTTAGAGCCTATGGTACTTAGTACCATGCATGGGTTGAAGTTTAAGAAAATGAAAGAAGATGCTTGTTGACATTAGATTTGATCTGTGTATTGAATATTTTTGAGACAGAGAATTAAGAGACTTTGTAAGAGATGGCCATTAATTTACCTAACTGCCCTCTTTTGAATGGAGTCTACAATTCCATGGTAGAGCAGATTTGAGATTTGTACAGAGTGAGTAGCTGTTTAGAAGAAAAGTAATGCTGAGCGTGGAAGAGAACTCCTAGCTTTTTTAGATGCAGAGGAAGCAATATCTGTAATGTACTTATGCCAAGAAAGATTAGAAGTCAGAGTAATCCCTAATAGAAATATGTATCTATTCTAGAAATCTGAGTGTCGTAAAAGATAAGCATAGGAGCAGAAGAACCCTTTTTGAATTCTTCTGCTCCTGTGCTTAGTTTCAATAAGTCAGGACTGAGTTTTAGAAGGATTTGAATTAACCAAGTTATCTTTGCCCCACTGGACAATTACATGAAGATCAGCATTTAAGGAATTGGTAGTGGATATTCAAGAAGATGAAAGTGTTTGTGCAGGGCAAGGTTTCTAAACTGGAAGGTGGAATGCAAATCACTATCATCGGTTAGACCGGGGTTCGAGCCCGTCACCACCAAATACAGAGGATGCGGAAAGATCAGGGAATGACCACTGCTTATCCCGGAGCAATATGGCCTTAGTTGCTAATGCTCCTAAAAACCAAATAACAAACTAACAAACAAATAAACACTATCATCAGCTGCAAAACTATGGATAGGATTTCCAGTCAGTGGAAGAAGATCATTAATATACAAGAAAAAAATAGTGGGAGAAAGAACTGAACTTTGAAGAACACCAGAATTAGTGGAGAAGTTAGAAGACAGCGAGCCATCTACCATCACCCACAATGAGCAGTCAGAGAGAAATCTGGATACCCAATTATAAAAAACAGCAGGCAATCCATAAGATGGAAGCTTATTTAGACCTTTATGCCAAACACATTCAAAAGACTGAAATGTCAAAAGCAAGTTTCACCAAACTTTTTCTATTGAATTTGTCCATAGATGGGTAGCATATGCCAGATATTGCCAGTGAATCAACACTGACAGAATCCATATTGACGATCATTGATCAGGTGTAATATTTCAAGATAGTTTAGGAGTTTACAGGTAATGGATTTCGAAATTACTTTAGAAAGACTAGAGTTGAATGCAGTGGGATGATAATTGGATAAGAAGGATTTGTCATCCATTTTAGGAACTGACTGGATATGGGCAAATTTCCAAGCAGAAGGGGAATAAAAAAGTTTAAAAAGACAGTGCAGAAAAGAAATTAGCTTGGGAGTGCAGGTTTTGAGAACAGGTGGAGAAATATCATCAGGACCTGGAGCTTTTTTGGCATCAGAATTGTTCAAAATTCTTCTGCCATCCTTTTTATGGCAAACCACAAAGGGCATTGGATGGAGTGTATTGAGAATGGTAGAAGGTGGTTTACCAAGATCACGAGTAGAAGAGTTAGAAGAAAAGTAGGATGCAAATAAGTTAGCTTTATCTTTAGCTGAGGTAGGAGAACAGATGGGCAAAAGCTGCAACTTTAGCAAGAGACCACAATACTCAACTGCCATTTGGAGAAGAAGCAAGTTTTCTACTATTAACCTGTTCAAAATCTAGATGGACTGATTAATAGCTGCTCTACAATTGTAAGCTTTGGTGTAGGCAGAAAATTAACCTGGTGATTTCAATGCAAGCCAATTTTAATATGCAACATTCTTAACTTTATAACTGCCTTAGCACATTTATTGGAAACCAAGGTTTAGGTAAAGGACACGATTTTAAGGTGGAGTGTGGAATAAAGGACTTTATTTCTACAAGAATAATTTCACTGACACAATTTGAGCAAACATTAAATCAGAAAATTTAAAACAGTAATCCAACCAAGGAAGAGAAGAATAAAAATCTGCAGATCATCCCATTTTGCATTCCTGTAATGCCAAACAACATGTGGCTGAGAATGGCCATGAGAGCCATTCTCATGAGTAGAAAACTGAAGACAGCCAAAGTTTTGAATATTAAAATCTCCAAGGAAAATTATCTGACTGTTAAGAAAGTTAGACTGGCAAAACTCAAGTTTTGAATAAAGGAAGTCAAAGGGTTGCAAGTGATTAGTGGGCTTGGGAGATCACTAGAAACAACAGATAAATTTAACAGACTGGAATAAAGAGGGTTATCTGATAGGAATATCAGAGTAGACATATGCACAGGGTACCACCTTTGAAACAAAAGGAGTCATAAAGCAATAATTTGGACAACGAGATGAGCAGTGGTAGGAACAACTGATAATTGTAATTCTGTCAGAAAAAAACTAAAGTGGGGCTTGGCAGACTGTAAATGGATATGGACTCATTGAGATTGGAACTGAGACCACATATATTTGTGAAATGAATGAGGAAGTATTTGACAGGTTTAAATATTTTCGCTGAGAAGTTTGTTCTGTAATTCATATTCATGTATTCAGTGGTAAAGAAAAGGTGGCGGGGACATGTATGAAGTAATGAAATTTTTGGATATGGTGTACACAGCATGAACATACCCAGCTCCTTGATATAACGTGGCCTCGGCAATGCCCCCCCCCCCACATACCCACTACTTGGACTCCCTCCTTTCATTATTTGGCATATCAGAGTAGAGGCAACAAGCTTATACACTATAGCTGATTCAAATGCCTCCTAGAGAGTTACAAATAGGTGCTAGTTAGTCCACTCTGGTGGACTATCTAGCATCTGGCCTGTGAACACCATTTTAGAGCTGTACCCTTGAAATGTAACTAAGACTGAATCTCATCATGATGTCCATCATAACCTTAAAATTCATCAATCATACTACATGATGGAAGAGATGGAGGTGGGTCACCACTGCTTTGCTCTGGAGACTAAACATGGGTTTCACCACTTCACGCCTCCAATAAGCAAAGTGGTGGTACTGCACCAGTTGATACTTAGTATTGCCTGGCAACACATTCTTCTATGTGGTGTGGGTGCCCTGCTTTTGGAGGACCTTCACACGGGTGTTATAGCCAGGGTTACTAACAATCCCATCATCATGAAGGTGCAAGCAGAGATTTGATTGTCACAGAATGATCCGACTTCACTGAAATTCAGTCCACTTGATTCGGGTGTCATCTGAATATCAGTTCCATCAGTATTTTAGACTTTCAAGTAGCAAGCCCCCAGCTTTTCATATCTGAGAGAATGTCTGTGACAAGTCTCAAGGACCAAAGACTTGATACTGAAAGGAATGCTGAAAATATTAGATAATAGTTGGTTAAAATACGAGTACATGAAATAAGTTTAATGTTTGTTTAATTTTTTAATATATTGACTTAAATATATTTAACACTAATTGCTTCGAGAGACTGTAGTCATATCCCACAATTTTAACATGTTTTGAAATCTGGCTTCCACATCATATATTGTTTATTTATTTGAGCTCAGGATACCACCTGGACAGCAGATGCTTCTCCTTGTGTAGTGTATCCTATGGTCATTTAAATTAAGTTTCTTGGGGAACTGGAATATGATTTTACTGTGCTGTTCCATGAAACTAATGGATAATCAGGCTGTGGAATTGAACACTCTCTTTCTGCCATTATAGAAATGCAGGTATAACAAAGCATAATAGGTCAAATTGATATGAAAAAAAACTCATAAATTTATAAAAATACTTTATACTCCCAACTAAATACTCAAATTATTGTTGTATTCTTATAAACTTTTACATTGGAAACTTTAAAAATAATAAGGGTTAGCCCCTAAGCATACTACTACTTTTAATTTATGTTTATCATAGAAGCCCAATAAACAAAACATTTCACTTGAAGTTATTCACTTTTCACTATGAGATGGATTAGTATTCTCCCTGTCTGTTTTATCATATGGATGTTTCAAGTAGTTGGCCTTGTAATATTGTTTTGCATTGCAATCACATTGTTTTTCTTCATAAGTAAACATAATTACCATTTATATTACACTATAACTACACAAACATATCAACTATCATTATTTTACTTCTATTTAACATGTTAAATAGAAATAACATAACTTTATGTCTACATTGTGTATATACTTTTGGATAAACAGACACATATACATAATATAATTATAGGTTATCTAAAATTCTATAATTATATCTCCATTGTGTATATGTATCTGTCTATCCAAATATATATATATATATATATATATATATAAAATAATAGATATAAAGAAAGAGGGAATCACAAAATGTTTCAAGCAGTTTTCTTGAATGCCTTTTTTTGGCGGGAGGGGGAGGATTGTTAAAATGAACTGATTGTCATAAGCTGAACTTTAATTTCATATTTATAGGAAATTTCAGTCAGTAAAGTTTTGGATGGGTGGGGGTGAAATAACATTAGGTAAATGATTGCACGTTTTGAGTACTCTCATTTAAGTTTTTGGAATGTTTACCCCAACTTTTTTTTTTTTTTTTTCCTTTTCTCATACCATTTTTAACTTTATAACTGCCAAATTATAGCATTAAAGATGTCAAGTTAAGCTAAAATTTAAAAAAATGTAATAGAGTTAAAATTTCCAAACCAAATTAAACTCTTACATGACTAATGTACTCACTTTGATCACCATTAACTCAATACTAAGTGCAAGAGTTCAGCTGTATGTGTATCATTTCTATTCTTTTCAAATAGAGAATTTAAAAATTTTTAATAAATTACTAAACTTTTCTTGAGAGGTATTGTGAGCCAGATTGTTCTTGCATGCTGTGTAAGCATTTCTTAGAGAACTTACGTGCACTTTATTTATTTAAAGACAACCTATAAATATTTTTTTTACATTTTATCCATAAAGTGACACTGCTAACACAAATATAGGCTGCCTTGTGTCTGCAGACTTTGAGTCCTAACATCAGAATTGGTAGGTTCAACTTTGTATTGCCTTATTGTATCCATTCCTGGTGAATAGAATGGTAACTTCATGAAAAGAGAGAGAGAGAGAGAGAGAAGAAGCAAAAGTTTTAAATTTGAATATAAAATTTTAAAAGTAAAAATGACACTAAACTGAAAGAACTCTTAACTCCCTGTTTCATTGTATTGTAAAATAAGAATTTCAATATTCATAGGTTTTGCTTTCATATTATTTTATTATCTACACTTAATCTGTTAATCACAGCATGTTAATCTATGATAAACAAGTGTAACTGCAAAAGCTAAATAATTAATATTTAATGTGTATCCAACTTTTTTCATGGATTTCAGGTTTTCTCAGTAAACAAACACATTCACTTCATCTGATGCAAATGTTTTGGTATGTGTTTCCACCTTGATTAATATAGGAATGCTGATTCTGCTGAAACATAAGAACTGAAGCTTGTAAACATAATGCCACACCTACTGTTGACATAGTGTCTCAATTTTCCAATACTTGGTTGATACTCTAAAGTACTTTTCACATTTTACATATACTTTTTCTTTTTGTAAAAAGAATAGGTGAAAATAAGACCAAGGTATGTATGCTGGAGCAAAAGTTGGTTATGTAGCACAGCTGTCATCCTTTAATGGCACAGAAGTTATTGCATATGTTGGTACTAATGACATTAAGAGCAGAAGATCTGAGGATTTACTTAACAAGTACAGGGCAGTGTTGAGAAAAGTCGCAAGTCAGATTAAATTTGTCTAATCAACAGGAGGGAGTACATGATACAAGCCTTGTCAGGTAATTCGGTCCTAGAGAGACTGTGCAAGGCTCATGGGGTAGAAGTTTTCTTGGTGTGGTAGGTGCTTGCTAACAGAAGAGACCATTTTTACAGGGAGGGATTTACCTAAATAGGAGGGGAATGCAAGAATATTTGTTGATGCTATTTAGGCAGCGTTGTATGCATTGGAAAACTGATAGCTTGGGGGTACACAGACCAATAGATTAACAACAGCTGCAGGCAGATGTGTAAATGATTCTTGAACTAAAGATATCCTTCTATCTTTATATTTAGTTCATTAATTCTGAGTATCTGCATTCGCCAGTGGGAATCCTTTTATAGTCTTCTACATGGATTACAGGCAGTGGTTGTGTTATTAGAGAGGAGTTCTGTGGAGTGCTTCCACACTGAGTGGACATTCTATTTTTCCTTTTAATTTTTACTTTGTTAATTTCAGTTGTTAATTAATTCCTTTATCTTTTAGAATTTTGTTTTTGCACACAGGAAACAGTGGTTTCCTGGCAAACAGAAATACTTGCTGTAGTTTCAGCAATACATTCACATGAAAAAAAGGTGTTGAGGTTGATCTAAATATCATGTGATAATTTCATGTATGTTTCTTCCTTTTCTTAGTAATGTAATTCAGCATTTTCAATCAATAAAAAGTGACACTTTTTATTGATTGAAATTTATATCTTCACAAGGGTGCAGTAAACAATTTAAAGTTCATTGACATATACTAATAAAGGTTTGTTTATCTTAAAATTAGTCTCATTACATTATGTTTGCACCTCATATATTTAGGGATCTGAATGTAGATGACAACCCTTTTTTTACCATTATTTGTTGCAAATGTAAAATGTTATGTGTAAGGAATAAAATTCACAGCTGAAAGAGCATATTCAAATTCTGCTTATAATCTTTTCATAAACTTTTATTGGTTAAAGTGTATAGCTTCACATGAGGACTGCTTGAAAGTAAAGTTTATTGACATATAATAATAAAAGTGTTTATCTTAGTTTCATTATATAGACTCAAGCTGAGCTCAGCTTAACCATGTGTGGATAAGGATGTTAATTTATTTTAAATGATAATTTCATTATATAGCCAGTCAAAAGAGGTTAGATAGTTTAGCAGCAGTTCATAAAAGCCAGAAATTAAACTAAAAAAGTGTTTTTTTAACTACAGGAATATTTTTCATTCTCTTATTAGCTTTATTTCATACATTAAATTATCACCTTGTTTCTTATAACTGTCTTAATGCTTATTTGCAGAGTGTGTTTCTCTTCAGCCCTATAACATGTGTTAATCTGTCACTTTCACATAGTGGTATAGTGGATATGTTGAATTTTCCTTGATTTTTTTATTAATGGCAGAGTCTGCGCAGTTTCAACTAAGCAGACACTGCCTAGAAATTTCATTTACTTGTGTTTTTTATATATCTGTTGTTGACTTATATAATATCAACTTTCAGGTTGCCTTGTGAACACTGCCACATCACTTTCCCTGGCTAAACAGCTTTCTTCAGATGTAACTTCTGGTGAGAAGCCTTGTTGTCCAGTGTGCAGTAAACAATTCTTCAATAAGCAAACCCTAGGAAGACATCTAGAGTGTCACAGAATGAACAGGAAAGTGTACCGGTGTGTAGTGTGCTCCAAAACATATTCATTTGTCACAGGCTTATATCGACATATGAGAAGCCATACCGAAGTGTATAGGTATTCATGTAGTGACTGTGGTGGAAGATTTTTTGACTATACTACTCTCCTCAAGCATCGGGTGGACAAACACAGAACAGAAAATCAACAGACATAGTATCCTGCTTAAGACTTCTTTAAGTACTCCATTATTTCAACATTCAAAAATCTTACCTTGGTGAAACTTCCTAATGCTGTACTATAATTGTACTTCATTAATATTCATTTGCTAAAACTTTACTAATTTAAGCAGCATATAATGTCATGATTCTCTTCATTGAAAAACTTTTTGAAATAAACATAAGAAAAATGGAATATTTTTATTTAAAATAACAGTGACAGTTAATTGTTGTTCTTTATATTACATAACATTAGTACATTTTACAAAACAAACCTAAATATATAACGGTCAGACCTCCAGCCTGCCAAACACCAACGTTGCATCCAGGGCCATGGATGCATTGACCTACAAGGCTCATGTAGGTCAATGTCCAGCACATTGACCTACATGAGGCTTGCGTTTCTTTCTACAAATTTGCATTAGCAAATCCCACACCACCACCACCACCACCAGTAGTACTAAGCTGGTCTGTGATTCTAGTGAAAGCTCAAAGTTCGAAATGGCTGATATAAGATTGTAGTTTACACACATGGCAATCAGTTTTTGAGTATCTGTGAGGTGTCAAAATCTTCCCAACTTTCTTTGAAAGTGGAATGATTGTGCCAGTAGCATCTTAGAAATGTTATTCATAAGATCAGACAACAGATTTCCCCTTGTCCAGTGTTGGTATTGGTCCAGTGGTCCAGTGTTGGTATTGGTCCAGTGTTGGTATTGACATGTCCATGCAAGGTGCGGTTTCTTGTGTCTACAGTAAACATGAGTTCCCTGTGACAGTCGTTGACTGTCATAGCCTGACGAGCTGATGTCCAACACATTGACCTACATGAGCCGATGTCCAGCTCACTGACTATATGAATATTGATCTTGCTATTCCTGTGTTGTACTCGGTGGTTAGCTGGACCACTGTGTTGCATCTGCTGTGTTATGAGACAAGACACACAAGATGCTCACCATGGGTGTCGACCACACGTGGCTGTCCTATGTGTGACCTCTGGCTGGTTGATCCAGCCACGGTAAACTCTTGTGACCACAGAACGGAAGCACTTAATCATATTGTCAGTTGTCGAGCTACTAGCACCTGCAAGATGCTACTGGCACAGTCATTCCACATTCAAAGAAAGTTGGGAAGATTTTGACACCTCACAGATACTCAAAATCTGATCCCCATGTGTGTAAACTGCAGTCTTGTATCAGCCATTCCGAACTTTGAGCTTTCACCGGAATCACAGACCAACCTAGTACTACTGGTAGGCGCCTCCATTGCCAGGTGGGAAGGAGCAGCAGTGTGTAACACACACTTCTTGATTAGACCGGGGTTCGAGCCTGTCACCACCAAATACGCAGGATGCGGAAAGGTCAGGGAATGACCACCGCATATTCTCGGAGAAATATGGCCTTAGTTGCTAATGCTCCTAAAAACCAAATAACAAAAAGTACTACTGGTGGGGGAGGGGATTGCTAATGCAAAGCCAACCTAGTGCATATTGCTGCTCCATAACTGTCTTTTAAGAATTATTTTTGTGCCTCTAATTCATAGAGGTTCAAGTGAAAATTAAAGCTTTGTATTATGTAATGTATTCACTCATAGTTTCTGCTTTTTTTAATTTTATGTAATGAATTCTGGGTTTATCTTTTCTTTTGTAGCATAAAAGCTGTATCCATTCAAAAAAGTAACTTTGTTGCTTGGTTATCTGGTTTACAAGTTGTTGCTTGTCAGTTTATCCAGCAGCTTTCTGAAGTGTGTGGATTTCTCCCTTTTTTCATTCTTCTTTCTTTCCCCCCCCCCTTTTACCAGACATGATATTTCACTATTTAGACCATGGTTTACTCAGATGGTACTGGCTTGGACATCTCTGTAGTTGCCACAATTCATATTTGGATATTTAGTCACAATGGGCATTATTATTTTCCTTCTACATCATTAATATATGATTTACTTTTGCCATTTCTATTCTTACCTTTGGATTACTGTGCAAACTGGCGTATAGTGTTCCATTGAAATATGTAAACTTTTCAAGTTTTAAGCTAGTCTCTTTAGTAGCTTCTAAATTATTACTCTTTTGGTTTTGGTATTCTTTGCCATTGCCCTTCATTTTATTTCTAAATTATGTATGTTTTATAGTCTCTATACTTTTGTCTGACATTTCTGCCCTTGTTGCAGTTATTGATATTATTTTTATGTTCTGTATATATATATATATAAAACAGGAAAAATAATACTAATAATAAAACTTAAGCCTCAGTATGGCAAACCAATAGAGCAAAAAATAGATTGAAACTAAAAGTAAATGCAAACAGTGGGGAGGGGGAAAGGTAGCAAGACAGGAAGTATTGTAGAAGTTATGCTCCAAAGAATTTAGAATAAAAACTCAAATTAAACAAAATTTAGTGGCACCCCCTGCAGCACCAGGGGGTGCCACTATCCAAATTGCGTGAAATATCACTATTAGCAGAGTCAGAAACCAACTACAATACAAAATTAAACTAAATAAACCAAAATAGACTGACCATTATGCCCCATCTCATTGGAGGACCATGAGGTCAATAATGGTCAGAGAATCACAGCATTTTGATCACTGGACAAATCGTCACAAGGGCAAGTCAATAAAAAGATCAGCCCTCTATCCAATCAATAGATCAACACACCAGTGCAAAGGATTTGATCAGTGGTGGTCCTTATGCTGTGAAAAATATAAATAGGATAGATAATAGCATTCATATGAAAATAGCCACACTACTGACAAGGCACCTCCATAGCCAGGTGGGCAGGAGCAGCAGTGCGTAGCACATGCTTCTTGATTAGACTGGGGTTTGAGTCCATGACTACCAAATATGGAGGATGCGGAAAGGTCAGGAATGACCACCGCATATCCCTGGAGCAATATGGCCATAGTTGCTAATGCTCCTAAAAACCAAATAACAAACAAACAAACTACTGACAAGATTAACATTAAACCAGATTTAAATAGACAAAAATTAAGCTATAGATTTACCAGTTTTATTTCTTACTCTTTATTTTTACCTGTTTTTATGTTAATTAGTTTGTTACACACACACACACGTGTGTGTGTGTGTGTGTGTGTGTGTGTGTGTGTGTGTGTGTGTGTGTGTGTGTGTGTGTGTGTGTGTGTGTGTGTGTGTGTGTGTGTGTGTGTACAATTATTAGAATCAGAAAAAGTGTTTTAAAACCAATATTTATCATCCACAAATCAAAATAGTGCCAGCTATTTCTGCAATATAATGATGGTAGTCTATATAATAGCAGTATATTGGCTATCATCGTTATGTTGTAGAGTTAGATGGTACCATTCTGATTTGTAGATGACAAATAACGGCTTTAAAATATATATTTTCTTATTCAGTAATATTACTTATATTGATCTCATAATGTTTAGTTGTATTAGAACTAAAGTTGAATGACATTAGTCATTCAACTTTAATTCATTAATATATTATCTTATAATTAAAACTTTGCAAAATAAAATAATTTATGTTATGTATATGTATTGTGTGTGTGTGCACTCACGCATGCGTGCGCTCATGCTTGTGTTCTCGTGCATACATGTGTGTGTGCATGCACTTTTTTTTTTTTTTTGTTTGCAAAAAGTAGAAGAATGCTGCTACATCCTATATCTCAATTGAACCTTTATTTCCTTAAGAAAAAAAAAAAAACTCCATAAATCACCTCACTAAACATGAATATAAATTTCTGTGATCTTATAGTCACCCTTGCCCAATTACAAAACTTCCACTTTCAGACTGCCTTCTTATATGTATTTTCTCTGAAAACTAAAACACACACTGAAATAAATCAATTATAAAAGAAGACAAACGTCTTCTGTTATATTTAAGAAATGTAATGTAGATTAAAAAAAGTAATGTAGTCTTATTATAAAATTCCCTTTTCTCTAATTTTAATTCAAAAATCTTTTTAATACCCTCAGGCATTACTGTCAACCAAGGTTATCTACAAATGTTCAGCATCCCTTAATGATAAAGTTTGAGGAGAGGTCTTACTGCCCAATCTCTGAAGGAACAGTCATATTTTTTGAAAATGATCTTATTTCAGGAACTGTAATAATTTTACTAAAAGCATTATTATAATCATAAGTTTTAGTTTATATTCTCTAAAGAGGCACATCTCATACATTAAAAAAAAATCACTGAATGATAGGACAACTAAAGTGAAATAGATTTGGATGAGTAACTAAACAGTTAATTTTTCAAAACTTAAATAAGTAACAGAACAAGGAATGAGTGGGCTTGGACATAAAATAGCAAATTAGATTTATGAAGTTAAGGATTCTTTTACTTTACCTGGAACTTCTGCTATGCTTGGACACAGGTGCAGTAAAATAATGAATGAAAATTTATTAGTATTTTTCTTTAGAAAATGGCTCAAAGTGCAGATCTGAGTCAAGCATGTTTCACTTAACTTCAGTTAACTGACAAGATGATTATGTCATATAAAGAAAATGCTGATTATCATTTTAAATAATTTGTGTCCTTGTGTGTGTGTCACATGATTAAGTGTAAAGGTGCATTTGATGTATAGTTTACTCAACCCTCTTTAAGCCTTAAACATAACCACCATCCTGTAGATACTTGGTTTCCAAACACTAAAGTTTAATATAACTTGTTAAGAATACTCCCCCCCCCCTTGTGTCCTTCATATATAAAGTAATAGCTGGGCTGCATCTTGAATCCTGCATACAGCCTTTAGGAAACCCCATTTAAGGAAAGATGTAGACAGACCTGTGAGAATGGGTAAAGAGTGACAAGATTAGTTAAGGCTTATCTATATCCACAAGCTTATTATTTAATTTACAGAATGGCAGTGCCATTGTATGATCACTCAAGTTTTGGCAAACTGAAGGTAGGTGGCAAGAGAGAGCATACATCCAAGAATACAGCTTAACCTGCTATAATGCACAACACATGTTCCAAAAAAAAAAAATGGTGCAAGGTAGAAATATGTGCCATAGCATGCACATTTTCATATAAGAATAGGGTTAGGTTGCATTTTCAAACTTATTTTTATCTATACATATTGCTGTGATTGGCAAATAATATATCAATTATTAAAACTTCATTAAATAAAAATTTATTGAAATATTGTATTGCTCAATTAAAAAACATATCTGAGTTAATATTGTTTGATTTTTGATGGCTAATTTTTTAATCAGAGAAAAGGGGAAATGTGTATGGGGCCATATTTTATAAAGAATGAATGTAATTCTAAATTAAATCTGTAATGCCCATTGGATCATCCAATTTTCTTTTGTATGCAGCTTGTTTTGATGTCCAGATTCATGTTGGAAACCATTTTCACCAAACCTTTAAAACTTTGTTAACTTCATTTTCATTTCAATTTTTAATGCTTTCCTTTTTTGAAATACTGTTGTCTTTTTTTTTTGTCTTTTTTTGTGCTCACTGTTTACAGCAAGGATGATAAGAATATCTATGCAGTATATAGGAACTGTATGCCAGGTTTGTTGTATATTTTATGCATATAAATTTTTACACAAAATATATAACAAATCAAAATGCAGAACACATGCTCAAGAACAACTATAAACTGAAATTAAGCTAGTGTGAAAAAGTGTAACCTGGTGGTGTATGGTTTTGCACACAATGGCAGATAAGGCATCAAATAAATATATGTGTAACTTGAAATGTACATTATGAGATGGCATGTTATAGTATGATGAGCTGTATGTTGATAAAGTTGCAAACTCTGACAGTAGTTGCAAAGTGGCCTTGAATTACATTCTATAATTTCAAATAATGGAGAATCTGAAAACTGATCAATATTTTGTTAGGCACTATTGTGTTCTATCAGGTATGAATGCTACAGTGACTAAGAGAAATGTCAGAGGTGTACTGAGAAAAGTGTTAACTGCAGTTTTCAAGTGATACAGGGGCACTGAAGAAATTCCAGAATCTGTGGCTGAAGAGTCAAGGACTTACACTCCTCTAGAGATAATTGCAAAGGACCAGGAGATTTTGGATGAAGATAGGAGAATTACACTCCATCAGCTCTCACTTTTGCACTGGCAAAAAAAATTAAAAAAAAAAAAAAAAACCAAGTAGATAAGAAAACACAAATTATATGCTTTCCTCCTCACATAGGTAACTATCCAGTTGACCTTTGAATTTATTCAAACTGTAAGCATCAACTACCATGTCCATTCTGTCATCAGCTATTCCAGCAATCGATGACTCGCTAGCTAAAAGAAAATTTTTCTACAGTCTAGTCTAAACCTCTTCCCCTGTAATTTGAATTTATTGGTTCTAGTTCTGGAATTCTTTATAACAGTGAAAAATCCACCTTCAGTCATTTTACTAACCCCTCTCAGAGCCTTATAAGCCACAGTCGTCGTTGTTGTTGTTTGGTTTTTAGGAGCATTAGCAACTAAGGCCATATTGCTCCAGGATATGCGGTGGTCATTCCTTAACCTTTCCGCATCCTCCGTATTTGGTAGTGACGGGCTCGAACCCCGGTCTAATCAAGAAGCGTGTGCTACGCACTGCTGCTCCTTCCCACCTGGCTACGGAGGCGCCTTTAAGCCACAGTCAGGCCACCTCTGAGGTGCCTGGTTGCCAAGCTCCATAGCCCACATAATTGGAGTCTTTTCCTCATATGGTTGCCCCTTTGCCAATCTCACCTCTTTCAAGAGGCTTAATGCCTTTTTTCAGATGTGGCCTCCATACTTGAACACAGTATTCCAAATGTGATCTTACAATTGCCTTATACGGCGCCTCCATAGCCAGATGGGCAGGAGCAGCAGTGCATAGCACACGCTTCTTGATTAGACCGGGGTTCGAGCCCGTGCCCACCAAATACGGAGGATGCAGAAAGGTCAGGGAATGACCACCGCATATCCCTGGAGCATATAATATAATTACAGGGAAAATTGTTTAATTCCCTTTTATACCAAGAAGGAATCTCTTGTTCTGTGCTGATATAAATAGTTTAATCAATGCATTGGGTGAAACATATGGTCCATTGGAAGGGAGATTCTGAGTGAATACTGAAAACAAGTTCTGCTACTAAGGTTGCCAGGTGAGCTCCTCAGAAAAATCTAACAGCTATTGGTTTCACATATTCACAGCTTCCAGTTTTGTTTATCCACAACTTCTGGTTTCGCACATTCTCATCAGTTACTTCACATTAGATGGAACCTGTTTTCCATCATTTTTATTTTATGAAGATTTCCAAAGTGGGCTTATCTGAAATGTAGGCTTCCTGGATGATTTCAATAAAAATACCAGACATGCATGAGAAACGTTTAGAGCAAAAAAAAATAATAAGAAAAATAAATCTAAAAATAAACCTCATCTGTACATCCCCTCTAACAATTTGTCTAATCCTTCCAAACTACCCTTTTCCACAAAACCAAATGAAAGTTGTTCCAACAATCAATTACCCCCTGACTGAAAGCAAATTTTTACACACACACACATCCATCCTTTTATAAATTCAAGTTTATCTCCCCTTGTGTGTTATATGAGAAAAAGTTAGGATGCCATCAATCCTTACTCTTTCTCGTAATAGGAAGACACTGCAATTTACAGAACTGAAATCTTTCTTGGTAAGAGAGTCTTGAAGTCTTCTTTGTATCCCCGACTAATCTTGTTACTCTGATCTGCATCTGTTCCAATAGATCCATATCCTTCCTCTAACGAGGCTTCCAGACCTGTATGCAGTACTCAAGGTGTGGTCTAACCATTTCTTTGTACAGCAGGATAAGCACTTCCATGTTCCTGCTGGCAAAATTTTGTGTATTGTTGACAGAATCCTATGAGTTTCCCCCTCTGTCTGCACTGCTCAGAGAACTTCCTGTCAGACTGCACAGTTATCCCTATGTCTTTTTCTTTCTCCATCACTTCAAGCATAGTACCACCAAAATGGTATGTTATTCTGAGATTACTGGTACCCATATGCAGTACTCTTGCATTTATCAGTTTTAAACCTTAGTTGCTACTTCTCAGCCCATCTGCCTAATTTTTCTAGGTCATGTTGCAGTAGTATAGCTCACCCATATTTGTTAGTCCCCCCCTTGCTGGCAACATGCCAAGAATATTTCATTTCTATAGTGGTTTGGTTTGGATTTTATTGGCGCATTAGCAACTAAGGCTATAATGCGCCAAGACCACCATCTATAGTGGCTGAAGTCATATCATAGCACTATATATAAACTCACAGTTTAAAAATAGTTCTATGAGAATGCATAGCTACATGCATGCAGTAACTATAATGCAAGTGATTAGCATTTATAAAAATATAAAAATGGATGAACTATATGAAAATATACATAGCCAAGGTAAGAAAATTATATTCAAACTAAACTGTAGTTAAACTGAGTATGCCAATCAAGCAATCAACAAAGTGTGCTGGAAAAAGAGCCTTGTGAAAGGTGACACAAAGGACTTGTTGTAATGACCAACAAATATAAAAATGAAAACTTAAATAAGGCACTGAAATAGAAAGTATAAATTAAGTAAAATTAAAACTGACAAGATCATTAAAAGTGTGGGCATTCCACCACAAAAGCTATTTGTTGTTTTAGTACTTTTAATCAAGCTGAATAAAACTAATAAGCTTTCAGTTTTAATTTTACTTAATTTGTACTTTCTATTTCAGTGCCTTATTTATATAGTTTATTATATTTTTATTAAAGTTTTGAGTTTTCTTTTTATTCTCCTATTTTTTGGAATGACTAAGCACTTCTGTATATTACCATTTGAAGTGGTGAATAAAGAGTAAGATGAAAGGTATAACCAAGGCAGTAGAAAAAAATATACCTGGGTAAATAGAATCAGGCAATGAAAGCAGACCACCATTGGTTTTTTAAAAAGATTCATGTAACAAGGACAAAAGAGTTTTAAGATAGCACAAATTTATCAGCATGCAAAATAACTGTGTTGAATAAAATAAAGTATTGGGATGACTGAGTGCTTCAGTACAATTACCATTTGTCCTTTAACTCTCTATTGAAAACTGTCTGCTGAATGATCAAAATGCTTATAATATTTTGCTTTAGCTGTACATTTTTCTTTCATTTTGCACAAAATTTGACATGACAGATCTGAATCAGCATTAAAAAACAGAATTTGTTTTTATTTTTAAATGCACACCAATATTTTCAAATACTAATTTAGTCTATCAGGCAGTAGTAATAGTAGTATCATCATATTTTCTATGATTTGTGAACTAGTATACTGTCTAGGTTTTCTAAAGTGGTTTAGGTTTCGTCGTAATTATTTACTCTTGGGGTAAACATGCACCTTACCTAAGAGTTTATTTTTCTGTCGGTATTATTTTCTCTGAATGTATCAGGTGTTAGAAATAAATCCTCTACTCTGAAATAAATAAATTCTACCATTTTATATGTGGAAAAAGTTATTTATTGTTAATTCAAAGTATATCTCTCCATGTAATATCTTAAAAATTATTCAATGTGTGGACTTTTTTCATATTAAAAAATTACAGTTACTATTATACTACTGCAAATAGAAACAGCAGTGGCAGTGACAAAAATCAAGAAGTACACTTTACAAGTCTAGAGACTCATATACCTGTATGTTCTCCTGTATTTTTAAGTCAGAAAAATGAAGTAGGTTAGTATTTCGTAGTTGTGTCAGTGTGACATTGATATAAAGTTTGACAATTAAGTTAGAATGGGGGAAAAAATTTATATTTTTCAAGGTCACCTTGAGCTGCTAGAAACATTTTTCATATACATTTTAATTTACCACTGCCAATTTCTTGTCATATTTTTTTTAATGTCCTCTACATTTTCAAATTGTCATCCTTTCAGGAAAGATTTAATTTTGGAAGACAAGATTATAGTTGGGAGTAGATAAATTATGGGAATAAGGAGGATGGTTTAGCTCTACATGCTATGTTGATAATCAACATAGAATGGTAGCCTAGTACTGTCAGGAGCAAGAATTTGCTCTCTTTTTCTTGAAACTGAGCCCTTACTTGGCAAATTCTTTTAACAATCCAAACAAGCTTTGAGTTTGAGCAACTTTTTTTTTTTTTTCATTCATCAATAAAACAGTGCAGAACAAACCTAACACAAATCTTTTATCATAAATCTTCACAGCTATCCTGAAATCTTACAACCAGTGACAAATAGGCAAGAAAGATAGGGTATCATTACCTTGTACTTGTTTTACTAGTTCTTAGGTTTCAGCTGCACTTTTCCTCAATTCAAAACAAAATTTAATGTTTGTTCTTTGTTCCATTACCTACACTCACAGATCAAAAAATTAGAAACCTTTTGCAATTGACATTGACATGTGGTATGGAAATGATCATAAGTTCCTTGGTATCAGAAAAATACCTCTTAGTCGATCCAGTGGGAAAGAAAGGTAATCATTACAGTTTTCAGAAAGATGTTATTGTTGGAGCACATTTAGCAGGAGCCACAATTAAGAAAACAAAGGAAATCACTGACATGTCAAAAGCAACCATTCCAAAAGTATACAATTGACTAGAAGACAAAAGAAAATTGCAGCTCTGAAATAAAGAAATATGCCAAAAAATCCAAGGAACGGGGCCACAGGAATTTAAAGAGAACTGTGCATCAGTATAGAAGGTTCAGTGTGCAGCAAATTACTAAAAAATTCGATTTAGGAAAAGAAGGACCCATTTCCAAGCAAAATAGGCAAAAAAATAAAATAAAAAATAAAAATAGGGAGACATTTAACAAGAGGCTTGAAAAGTCATTTAGGAGAGTGTGACCTAAGTTAAATATTTCAGAAACCCCTGCTCATCATTCATTTAAGCTTTAAATGCTATAAAATGTAAACAGTTCATTAACTTTTAGAAGAGGATTAAGAAACAATCATAAATTCTTGTCAAGAATTAATTGAAAGAATAGAACTGGATGAAAATTTAGTAATGCAGCTACATTTCACTTATCAGGAAAAATTAATTGTTACAGTGTTTAACTTTTTTAAATTTTGAGCATGAAATAAAAATTTGTTCATTTCACTTTCAAAATGTGTTTGGGCTAGAATTATTTGATAATGCAATTGCAGCAGTGTTTGGAAAAGTGCTAGTTTTGGTGGGAGGGATCCTCATGAAACAAGCAAATATAGGGGCTGTCTTAGGGATACTAAGAGTAAAAACAGGAACACATATACCTGCTTATACATTAATAACAGGTTCATAGTAAATAAATTTGAAGTTCTGTTGAGTCATCAAATGTGGACATTATAGGGATATTACAAACGTGGGGCCACTCAGACATGTACAGATTTGAATATAGTGAGTACAATATGTACAGACAGGACAGGACATTGGGTCAAGGGTCATGCGCTTGGGTAAGAAGCACATAGAATCTAAGGCATTGCACTCAGTTGACATGTATTGCCAGTGCAATTTTGAGCCAGTTCGGTGTGATAAGTACTGGTAAAACCAAAATGACAGTAGGAATATGTTATAGGCCAAATGTGATGAGCATATGAACAAATAGAATGAGCCAGTAAATCAGAATGTCTCAGAATTGGGGATTTTAACTTTCCAGATATTGATTGGAATTTGTGAGTGGTCACTAACTTTACTACACCAGCATATTAGAGAGGCAACGAGAGAAAGCAATACTCTTGATCTGATTATCGGCAATGACTCTTCTTCAAATAGTCCTCTGGGTTAGGTATATTCATACTATGATTTTCTAGCGTTTCTCACCAACCATTGAAGTAAAAAACGAAAACCGAAATCTTAAAAACTTTGTATTTAAATTTACAATAAATTTACAGTAGATCAAACAAAACAAGTATAATTATACAAATAAAATTGTACTAATAATAAAATACTGAATCAAGATACGATAAAACAAGTATAATTACATTTACAGTGGATATACAAATAAAATGATAAAATACTGAATTAAAATACAATAAAATATACTAGATTAAAAGTGCTAAAATAACTGTAGCTTTCGAAGGCTTCCGCCTTCTTCCTCAACAGTGCCTTTTTTTTTTTTTTTTTTTTGCTTCCGCCTTCTTCCTCAACAGTGCACTTCTGTTCTGCGGTGCCTCTTTAAATACCAGTAGGTTCACAGTGCATCTCACGCAAACGTGTACTGTTCCCGTAAATGTTGGAACCGGAAGCGGCTCGGGAGCATTCCAGGCGGAAACGTTCATCCCCTCCAAGGATTACCGCCTCAAAGAGGGGATGAATACGTGTACCCCTGTCTCTATTTATATTATTCTCAATAGAACTAATTCGTAGGCTCTTGAGCCACTTGCGGTCCCAAAACCTATGCGCCTGATCAGTGATGACTGCTTCGTCCAGGCACTTAGGAAGAAGGCGGAAGCCTTCAAAAGCTACAGTTATTTTAGCGCTTTTAATCTAGTATATTTTATTGTATTTTAATTCAGTATTTTATTATCAGTAACTGTAAATTTATTGTAAATTTAAATACAAAGTTTTTAAGATTTTGGTTTTCGTTTTTTACTTCAATGGTTGGTGAGAAACGCTAAAAAATCATAGTAGCAATGACTCTGTCTGCATTAAGAATCTTGAGGTAAGGGAATAAATAATAAATGGATGTCAGTTGAACTACTGAGATTAACAGCAGAGAAAAAAAATGCATACTGCATTAAATGATTATAAATTAGCAGGGGTGAAGAAGCCTACAGTAAGTATAGACTAGTCTGCAATGAATTCACCAAAGAGGTCAGGAAAGCTAAAGCAGATTAAAGAAATGTTAGCCTAACAATGTAAAGAATTCTATTCTGTAATTAGAACAAAGACAGGAATTGTCAGTTATATATCTTGACATCCATTCAGCATTTGATGCCGACCGGGCTAGCCGGGTGGGTAAAGCGCCTACCTGCCAACCCAAAGGTCGTGGGTTCGAATCCCGCCTCGGGCTTGGATCAAAGTACTGCAAAAACCTTGGGAGGTGCATTATGGCCACAGAAGCCAATGCGCCAATAACTACCAAAAAAAAAAAAAGCATTTGATGCCATCTATATACCCAATCTCCTACATCTCTTAGAAAACTACTACTTTTTTTTTTTATTATTATTTTTGGTAGTTGTTGGCGCTTCAGCTTCTGTGGCCATAATGCACCTCCCAAGGTTTTGGCAGTACTTTGATCCAAGCCCGAGGCAGGATTCGAATCCGCGACCTTTGGGTTGCCAGGGTACTTTACCCACCCGGCTAGCCCGGTCGGCAGAAAACTACTTCAATTTTTGTGTGGATTTTCTATCTAGAATCTCTCCTATCCAAGAGGACCCTTGTGCTAAAGATTGGAACAAAGACCTTCCAGCATCACATAACTGCCGGTGTACCTCAAGGGGGCAGTCCTGTCTGGCATTCTCTTCATGGCAATCACGGTGCCATTTATGGCCAACAAATGCAATTGGATCACATATGCTGACGATGTCAAACTCTTTACTAGGATATCACCATCCAACTCGGCAGCTGAAACCACTCAGCAAATCAATAGCAAACTTCAGGTCATGGCTGACTACCTTAATGCTTTCAACCTTCAAATTAACCCCCTAAAATCTCACAAATAATTTTTTCACTAAGGGCAGCCCAACAATGTTGGAGCCTGTGCTCAATGGTTCCAAGTGTTAAAATGCACAAAGCTGGGGGTCATTTTCGACTCCAAGTTATCGTTCAACGATCACATAAACCTCATACAGTCAAGGCTGACTTCACCACGCTAGGTCGCCAAACAACAGATGCTCCACATCATTGACCCAAACCTGGTAAAAAGATACACCGTATCAAACCTATACCCGACAATACTGTATGCTTCAGATATATGGGTCTCTGCTGCTAAATCCAACATTAAAAGAATATTCTCTGCCGAATTCTGGCTTCTAAAATGGGCCAACACCAAACTCCACCTTCCCCCCAGCTCTCAGATCAACACAGTTAACAGATGCCCTTCAACTGCACAGGCTCCAATCCTACATCAGAGAAAGAAGGCTGCTGTTCACCATCAAGATGACCACTGGTAAAATTACAAAGCCAAACTTCTGGGATCACTGCTCTTGGCGTATTCCTCCCCCTTATCTCCAGTCTTCGGCAGAGCTGCTAGCAAACCATAACCGGCTAGTACTAACCGGCAGATTCCTGCCAAAGCAAATGCTGCCCTCATTGCAAACGATCGACTGGGACCTCCAGGAAGTAGTCGACAATAAAAAATACAGGAAGGGAATCCTCGTCAAACCGAAAATGTAGAACTGTGCTTTGTTGCCTTCCAATAATCTGGATTTATGTAACATATATGTTTTTCTCATGTGTATCTCTTTTATAAATATGTATTGTAAACCCCTGGCACCATCATGCCATGACAGGACTAATTGTTTGTATATCATGCTGCAATTAAAGATTCTATTCTATTATAGAATAGAATATAATTCTTCTTCTAATGTTAACATAATCATATTCTATGATTATGTGGGCCCAGTGAAAATATTGAGTAATATACTCAATAATAATGACCCTCCAAAAATGGGCACTGACCCCTAATAAGTGGGCCCCTATTTGACTTTGGCCCCACAGGCACAAATCCTTAAATATTGCCCTGGAAGCAGCAGCTATGCTAATACCATTTCACCTCTATTCACTACAGCTTTGCTTATGCTCTGTAGCTGTCTAACGATAAACATACTTTGTGATAAAAATTATTGTTCATAGACATAGTAAATTTTATCATAAACATAACTAAAAAACAAACTTACATTATTACTCAAATTTTTTTCTGTTTTGGGCAGGTGGGCAGTGGGCCCCATTGCACCGCATTGGCTGCATTGGCCTAGTTATGCCACTGCCTGTGATCAACCACTGTACCATTATTTAGACTCTTCAACAATATCTCTCGGACCTAGTTATATGTATTCAAATTAGATTTATTTATTTCAAGAAACACATAGAGTTCTATCACAATGCTGTATGAAATCAGTTTATTTTAATTCTACTTAGTTACTGACATCTTCTTCTTCACTCTTGAAGAAGTTACTGGCATAATATTCAATCTTACTGAATATAAAATTATTTTATATAATTTAGTCCAAAATTTTATTGATTTCTTGATTCTCCTAATCTTATTTTGTAACATGTTCCTCGTGCAAATTCTTGTCTTCACTACACATTCTCCTTCCTCTTAAAATGAACTATTCTCCTGTGAGTTTGGTATTTTATAATACATGGTCTTGTTTTAAAATACTGAACTCATAGAAGAATCAGTTGTGTTTTCTTTCACGTGGTCAATATTTTTATTCCCAAAAATTTGCTCAAGAACTGACTTCTGGCATGTTAAAATAACATTTTTTTTTAAATTGTACTTATTGACTTATTATGTTCCGTGAAGGCAATAGTAAAATAATCAGCAATATGAGACTGTATGCAGTCTCATGTTATTGATTATTGTATATTCATATTAAATTCTTTATTTTATGCAGTATTTCTGCATCCAAGTGAATTAATGTTTATTACTATAATTTATGCATTATACCAAATAAATAAATAAATCATTTTTGCATATTCAAGGATTTTTTGAAATATTACAAATCAACCATTTATATTTGAATGTCAACTTTCAGATATGCTCCCAAGTCTTGGTGCATCAACTGGTTTTGAAGGCTCCAGTGTATGTGAATTATTCACTATTAAGAAGCCTCAGTGTTCTGTATGCAACAGACAGTTCTTCAGCAACCAAACCCTTCGACGACATATGGAATGCCATAGAATCAACCGCAAAGTCTATCGTTGTGGAATATGCTTTAAAACATTATCTTTTGATACAAGCCTTTATCGACATCTCAAAACTCATAAAGCCCGAGATCCCTGTCATTGCCAGTCCTGTGGAAAAGGCTTTATAGATAAATCGGCATTAGAACAACACATAAAAGAACAGCATTTTGTGGGTGGACTCAGTCCAATTTCTATGTAAACATTATTTTTACTTTTTTTTATTGTTAGCACATTGTTTAATCTAGCCACTTTTCTGTAAGATGGATTTTATGTCTGGTCACTGTTAATATACACCCCCCTCCCAAATAGCTGCATGTCAAATAAATATCATACTTAAATCAAACAACATTGCAACCACAGACATGTAGATAATGGAAAGCATTATTTATTGTGCATTTTATTTATTTTAAACTGTACCGAGATATCAGGCTTAATTTCCTTCTTTTTTTTTTCTTTTTTTTTTTCTTATTTTGGTCCATTGAAACAAGAATACTGCATGATGCTGCATGATATTTAACATCTGTATATATTCTTTTAATAGAAATCAGTTGTTATGGTTCATTGCCTCTCGCCCCTTATTCCAAAAATAAAAAATAATAAAATTTATCAAAATTCTAATGAACATTGTAAGGATTACCAAATATTCTAATATTACTAGTGTTGTAATCATATGGTTTTGACAAATGTACATTTTATAGATGTATGACAGAATAAATTATGATTTTAAAATTGTTTTTAATAAATTGTTTTTACATGTCATTTATTAATTTGCTAAATATTTTTCAGGCGACCAAAAAAACCAATATATTCATTTACATGAGTTTGTTTATACAGTTACACTACAAATGTGAAACTATATTAGATTAAAGACACATAAACGTATTGCTTAAAAAGAAAGTTGATATCCACTAAATCATAGAGGATATCAGTTTTTAGAATACTAATTTTCTAAATAACTGAATCTATCAAGGTTGCTACACTAGTTTCTCAATGTATTTTTTTTTTTATGAAAACCCCAAACACGAGAAGTATTAGAACCTATAGTACTTAGTACCATGCATGGGTTGGAGGTTGAGAAGAAGAAAGAAGATATTTGTTGACATAAGACTTGAACTTCTGTAGACTTTAATTTTCAGGAAATACATATGAAGGAAGGTTGTTCCAGAAAACATCTGTCGAATGAATAAACAAGGAAGATGAAAAGTTGGTTCTGTGAGTTTGAAGTTGGACAGTAATGGATGGGTCATTAATTAACCTAACAGCCCTCTTCTGAATGGAATCTAGAAGCCTGAGAGAGGTTTTGGTGACACCAACCCAGATGTGGGAACAATATTCCACAGTAGGGGGTGGGATTTGCAATTTGTACAGAGTGAACAGCTGTTTGGAAGAAAAGTAATGTCGAGAGCAAAAGAGAAAACCAAGAAAACTTGTGAGGGTAATCCCCAAAAGAGATATATCATCTTGCTTAGAAATCAGAGGATCACCAAAGATAAGCATAGGAACAGAAGCCTTTTTTGCGAGATATAAGACAGGACTGAGTTTTAGAAGGATTGAAATCAACCAAGTTGCCTTTGCCCCACTGGAGGATTACCTGGAGATCGGCATTTAAAGATTTAGGCTGGTAGTGGATATTCAAGAGGTTGAAGCTGATTGAGCAGGGCGAGGTTTCTTAAACTGGAAAGTGGAATGCAATGTGCTATCATCAACAAAATTATGGATAGGATTTCCGGTCAGTGGAAGAAGGTCATTAATATAAAAGAGGAAAAGAGTGGGGGGGGAGAACTGAACCTTGGGGGGACACCAGCATTAGTGGAGAAGTTAGAGATCCATCTACCATCACCCTCAGTGAGCGGCCAGAGAGAAAACTGGATTGGAGAAAACCAATAACAAAAAAACAGTTGGCAAACCATAAGATGGAAGCTTCTTTAGAAGACTTTTATGTCAAACACGATTGAAAGCCTTGGAGATGTCAAGAGCAACTGCTTGTGTTTCACTCAACTTTTCCATTGAATTTGTCCATAAACGGGTATAAATTTGTCCATAAATGGAATCTATACTGGCGATTGTTTATCAGACAGAAGGTTTCTAGATAGTTTAAGAATTGACGGTTAATTAATTTCTCCATTACTTTAGAATAAGTAGAAGTGATTTCAATGGGGGGGGCAATAATTGAATGAGAGGGATTTTTCACCCTTTTTTGGTAACTGGCTGGATATGAGCAAATTTCCAAGCAGAAGGAAAAACACCTTTGTAATAAGAAAGTGAAAAATGGTGGCAAAGAACAGGAGTAAGTTCAGGAGCACAGGTTTTGAGAACAAGTGGAGAAATATCATCAGGACCTGGAGCTTTCTTAGCATCAAGATTCCTCAAAATCCTTTTGACAGTAGACCACGGGAGGCATTGAATGGAGTGTGCTGGGAATGGTGGAAATGTTTTACCGAGGTCATTAATACATGAGCTGAAAGAAAAATGGGATGCTAGCAGGTCAGCTTTATCCTTGGCTGAAGTGACAATAGAACCATCTGGTTTTGACAGAAGTGGGAGCAGAGCTAAACAAAAGTTGTGGCGAATAGCTTTGGCAAGAGACCAGAATGCTCGGCTTCCATTAGAGCAAGAAGCAAGTTTTCTACTCTCAGCCTGTTCAAAATGTAGTTTGGACTGATTAATAACTGCTTTACGATTGTCGAGAGCTCTGGTGTAGGCAGAAAAATGAAGAATTGGAAACAAGCCAATTATGATATGCAACATTCTTCTCTTGAACAGCCTTAGCACATTTATTGAAAAACCAAGGGTTTTCAATAAAGAATATTGAATAAAGAATAAAGAATGAGATTTTAAGGAGGAGTGTGGAATATAGGATTCCATTGCTACAAGAATAATTTCACTGATACGATCTGAGCAAATGTTGACATCAGAAGTTTTGAAACAGTAATCTGACCAAGGAAAAAAAGAAAAGAAATCTTGCAGGTCATCCCATTTTGCATTCTTGTAATGCCAAACAACACGAGATTTGGGAATAGCCATGAGATAAATGCTCCATTGGAGAAGAGACAATCACCAAGTTGCGATCTGAGGTGCCTAAAAGATCACTCACTTCAACCGTGTACTTAGAAGGGTTGTTTGTGAGAAAAATATCAAGCGTGTTGGCTATATGGTTAGGATTATCCAATATTCTGACAGGTAAATGAATAATCTGTGCGAGGTCATTAGTAATTGCAAAAGCATCAGCATCTCGGCCAGCTGGGTCTGTGTGACTAGAAAACGGAAGCCAGTTGGAGTGAACATTAAAATTAAAGTTGTGAACATTAAAATCACCAAGGAAAATTACCTCACTATTAGGAAAGTTGGAATGGAGAAAGTCAAGTTGCAAAGAGAGGAAGTCAAAAAGTTCCAGGTGATTAGTGGAGTTGGGAGAATGGTAGAGACAAGAGATGAATTTGACAGAATGAGGTAGAGAGATTTTAAGCCAGAGAAGGTTGAAAAGAGGAGATTCCAAATTACCAAGTCTCTGATGGAATATCGGAATGGACATATGCACAAGTACCACCTTTGAGGTGAAAGGAATTATACAGCGAATAATTTGGGCAACTGAGATGAGCAGTCGTTGAATCAACCGATAACAGATTCTGTCAGAAAATGTACATGGGGTTTGGCAAACTGTAAGTGGAAATTTGTTTATTATTTATTTATTTTATTTTATTTTATTTTATTTATTTTTTTATTTTTTATTTATTTTTTATTTTTTTTTATTTATTTTTTATTTTTTTAATTTATTTTTTTATTTATTTATTTATTTATTTATTTTTTTATTTATTTATTTATTTTTTTATTTATTTATTTTTTTTTTTAAACACCACGGGAAATCTTTTTTTTTTTTTTTTTTTTTTTTTTTTTTTCTCTCCTCTGGAGTGGGCCCCCAGAGGAATCTGGCCCATCTTTTGCCAACATCAGGTGGGTCAGAGTCTCGAATTGAGACAGTGCGAGCTCCATTGAGACTGGCCCACCTTCCCGTGGTGTGGACGAGTAACCAGAATCATCTGTCCAGGTGACTGATGATTCTGGGTAGCCAAGCGGTCAGACACAACAACAGAACACACACATAATACACACAAACATACACTACTTATTTCTGGCCCTTCTACAGTGGTACTGTTCTTCACAGAGATACGAGGCGGAGATGAACTGATGTTCTAGGTGTCGCCCATTACAAAAACACATGTCCACATGTAAGTGGAAATTGACATCATTGAGATTAAAACGAAGACCACGTATATTTGTGAAATGAACTAGGACATGATTGGGAGGTTTAGATCTTTTTGCAGATAAGTTAGCTCTATTAGTTTGACAATTCATGGTGTATTCAATAGTAAGAAAAAGTTGGGGGAAGACATGCTGTATGAAGTAAAGTGTAAAGTGTGTTTGGTGTCAAGCAGCACCAGGGGTTTCCCCCATCTCTGCACTGTATGAAGTAATGAAATTTTAGATGATATTATTATTATTATTAGCTATATTGAGCAAGAAAGCCTGAAGCTTATGCTGTACCAGCCAAAAAAAAAAAAAAAATTCCCGAGTTACCCTGAGAGAGAAAACGAACAAGAATCAGAAGTAGAAGGGAATCGCCAAGAAAGAGAAGAATGATGATATCCAGCTCAGGACCCTGGATGTGCCAAGCCTATACTCACCAGATGTAAGCCCCTGGGGTTAAAAGCCAAAATTGCAAAAACTAAGTAATATCCTCAGAAGAATGAAGAAAAATAGTTATATATTTTTAATTAGTTTAATTAAAAACTTTATCTGGGGACAGCGGTGAAAAAGCCGAGTGGCACATAAGAAAAGAAAACATAAAAGGAAGAAAAAAACGGAAGAATCAAAAAAGGAAGGAAAAAAAAAATGGTGTACACATGGTAAGAATATACCCAGGGCCTTGACATAACATGGCCTCAACAATCCCTCCCCCAACATACACACTACTAGGACTCCCTCCGCTGACCTGGCTAGCCGGGTGGGTAAAGTGCTTGCCTGGCAACCCAAAGGTCGCGGGTTCGATTCCCGCCTCGGGCTTGGATCAAAGTACTGCAAAAACCTTGGGAGGTGCATTATGGCCACAGAAGCCTATGCACCAGCAACTACCAAAAAAAAGAAAAAAGGACTCCCTCCAGTCACTATCTGGCAGAGTAGAAGCACAAGATTATAGACTAGCTGATTCGGAATTCTCTTAGAGTGTTACCAATAGGTTCAGTCCAGCCCTAACTAGCGGCCGGCCCTAAGAACACCGTTTTAGAGCTGTGCCATCAAAATGTAAGGAAGTTAGGATCTCACCATGGTGTTCATCATAACCTCAAAAGACATCAATCATACTGCATGATGAAAGAGATGGGGCGGCACCTCCGTAGCCAGGTGAGCAGGAGCACTTCTTGATTAGACTGGGGTTCGAACCCGTGAACACCAAATACGGAGGATGCGGAAAGGTCAGGGAATGACCACCGAATATCCCCGGAGCAATATGGCCTAAGTTGCTAATGCTCCTAAAAACCAAATAACAATAACAACGAAAGAGATGGGGGAGGGTTGACCGGAACTTTGTTCAGCGTGCTTGTGCATGGGAGTTATACCTAGGATTACTAACAGTCCTACCATCATGAAGATGCAAGCAGAGGATTTGGCTGTCACAGACCGTCCAAACTTTGCCGAAATTAGGTTCACTTGACTTGAGTGTCACCTGAATATCAGTTTTCAATAATGGAAGCATTAACACATAAAGTAAATTATCTTGCTGTAATTTTATTCATAATGTGTATTTAATTATCAAGGCTTTTTTCCATGAGAAAATTTTACTAGAGTTAGCCTACTGTTATGTGATAAATATATAGGTAAGTAAGATTTAAAATAATTTCAATAGGTAATTCACTTTTGAATAAATATTACTACATGAATAATTTCTTCCAAACCAAAAACTGCATTTTTTTTTTGTGTGTGTTTTACATCTTCCTCTAACGTGTATTAATGTACTGATTGTGACTCTAGCAGCATAAATGCAAACTATCTTCCAGATTCATTCACTTCTTTTAATAAATTGAGCTCAGCCTTGCCCTTATTTGTTTATATATATATATATATATATATATATGTGTGTGTGTGATTAAATCTGTTCCTCATCTTGTATGTATCCTTTGAATTTCTCTGAATGTATTTAGCTCTGCACTGTATAATAGTCTTTACCAGATGAAAGTTAGCAATGAATAATGTAGCTATAAAAAAATAAAGCGTATGCATTCATTTGCAGTTACAAATGTATACTTAAGATGATAATATAAATTTCTTATGCATTAAGTTCTATTTGTTCAAGCAAAACATGTTCACAGACAGTAGTGTGGTGTATGAAAATTTTTTAGCAGACAAGTCTACACATTATGATAAAACTTAGTAAATGGCATTTACCAGAGGTATTGTAAGTAAAGTTATTAATGTTACTTAAGGGGGAAAAAAATGAGTATTATGAAAAATCTGATTGGCAAAAAAAAAAATATTTGATGCATGTTGCTAATCTGGGGTTATTATTTCCTTTTATAGAATGGACTGATACTCTGAGCCTTCAATCAGAAAGTGAAAGTCTTCAGTGTCCTGTTTGTGGCAAAATCTTATCTAGAAAACAGACACTTCGAATGCATATGGAAAGACATGAGAAGGTCCGCAATTTATATCGTTGCCATTTGTGTAGTCAAGCATTTATCTGGAGGGCCAGTCTTCTTCGCCATTTAAAAAATAAGCATGATATTGTGCCAGATACATCACGAACTGGAACAGATATTGTTTCAAGCTGTGGGCGAGGCTTCTCTCTCAGTGTTCCACAGTCTCTAAGCTCAAGTTTAACAAAACACATTGGAAAGTGGCCATTTTTACCTGGACGGCGTGGACGAAGACCAATTCAGTATTATTGTTATGGAAAAAGAAAACTACCTGATTAAGAGAGGAAACTATTGTTTGCTTTAAATAATACTCATTTTTCCAACCTTGATTTTCTAGTTGTGTGCATATTAATGTAACAGTTCTTCATAAATTGCAGTAATGCTTATTGATGTAATATCATGTTGCTGTGACTGGCATTTATTTACTGTATAGAATTGTTTCTAAGTATCTTGACTTTCAGCATCTACAAGAGATATATGAATTTTATCCTGCTTAATTCTGAATACCATTCTCTTGTGATGAAAAGCACTGAAGTTTGTATACATTCTAAAGTTTTTAAGGAAGGAGTATAAAAGCGGAATATAGCACCATATTTTACATAGTTGAAGAAAGTATTAGTGCTGCACTTACCATTGCTGTGTGGAGAATAGTACTTACTGTTAAACAAGGACTCAGAATGGACTGGGGTGCACCGGAATATAATTTTTCGTCATTTGCATTGATTTCATATACAAACTCAGTTATTAAAAATAAGATATTTTATTAATGAATATTCCATTTAGAGCCATGCAAACACGTATGGGATATCATCTTAGTTTGTTGTTTATTTGTCTATTATTTACAACTCTGCTATCTGTGTAAGTAGTTATCATGTCTTAATTTAAATGAATGTGGTTTATCTACTTTTCTCATTTTCACTGCCATGATAATAGAGTAAAACTCTCTCAAAAACATTGGCATGCCTTGTTTCAATTTTAGTTAATGTTAATATCAGTTGTGTACACAAGTTTAACAGTAAGTTATATTCTCAACAAAGCTGTTAACTATGTCCAGTAACAAGAAACAACACAGTATAGTGTTCTCTCATCCTTTTCTTACCTTACATTCATCTCTTAATACACTATGATCCCTTCCTTTCAGGCTCTAATATAAACGCTTCATGGTAAGTGACATGAAGCGTGTATACATACACACATACGTACTTGCCATCCAGCAATTGTAGATTGATGAATCTCATTATATCCACTTGATTTTTTGTTGTGCAGTCATTAAAATATCATTTATATTCTGAAGACACTGCCAGGTATACGTAGGAGCTCTTCATGTGTGATTCTCAGTATTACTGGGTGAATATTTTCCTTCAGCAAGTTGTTTTTTTTTTTTTTTTTTGCTGTTTTAAGCTTACTTTTGATATTTTTTTACTTTGACTTTTTCCTCTTCTCCAAAAAAAACAAAAAAAAAAAGTTGCACAGATTTAACTCTAGTGATTGTGGAAGCCAAGCTTCAGCTTATAACTTTTTCCTTGAAAACATTTGAATTGGCTGCATTCAGACACTCACCGTATGTGCTTGACAATATAAAATTCTGAAAGTTTTCTTTTCCTATTTGTTACTTAAAATAACAATTTTCAGATTATTTTTATACCATTCTGAACTGTTCAAATAGAAATAGTGGCCTGCAGAGATAGTACCAGGACTGTGCAGGGGATACTGGATGCAAAGTACCTAGGCCTCAGCACAAATGGAGACACCAAAAGGTTTGTTATAACTATTATAATCATTTAACAAAATGGTTATACTAGCTATAACCATTAACAAAAAAGGGGCCTTCTCAAACAAGAGATGGATGTGCCCAAAACCATTCATGCACCTGGGTCCAGATTATCATTATATGGTCCTGTATAATGTGCTACATACCAGCTTTTCATTCTACAGAACCACTTCATAAATAAGTTGAAAAGCTTTCAATGCTTCAGAGCTAGCTGCTTTGCACATTCACATAGTCAGTTATACAAGAAGAAGAAGAAGAAGCTATATGCAAGTAATGCTGTTAACAAACTATAGGCAGATAATGCTGTTAAGAAGTTATAGGCAAGCAGTGTTAATAATCAGACTTTAAAAGCTAAGAAATGGGTTATGTTTGTTGTTTGGTTTTTAGGAGCATTAGCAACTAAGGCCATATTGCTCCGGGGATATGCGGTGGTCATTCCCCGACCTTTCCGCATCCTCCGTATTTGGTGGTCACGGGCTCGGACACCGGTCTAATCAAGAAGTGTGTGCTACGCACTGCTGCTCCTGCCCACCTGGCTATGGAGGCGCCGAAATGGGTTATGAAGCACCTATAAAAAACTTAAAGGCATGCATGGTTACAATTAAATGGTTACAATTTCCTCTGTGCTACTAGATGTTAGCATTCATCTGCATTTGCTGCTTTTTCAACAGTGCATAAAAAAGGAATGCTCCGTATAATCTTGATATACTGATAATCATCTTGATATATTGATTATTAAACTAAGGCAATTATTTTGCATGAAGCATGGGACTTTCACTGCCATGATAATAGAGTAAAACTCTCTCAAAAAACATTGACATGCCTTGTTTCAATATATTTTAGTTAATGTTAATACTGATAAATTTGTTTACACAAGTTTATCAATAAGTTATATCCTCAACAGAGCTGTGTTAACTACGTCCAGTAACAAGAAACCACACAGTATAGTGTTCTCTCATCTTTCTCTTACCTTACATTCATCTCTTAATACACTATGATCCCAATTCAACATTGATTATTTAAAAAAATAAAAAGTTTTTTTTGTTAATACTACTATGAGAGAAAAAGGGACTGCCTGAGAACATTCTGGGACAATTACTCTTCTGCATGACAAAATGAATGCACTACGGTCACTGCGGTTGATATATAAGTAGCAGAAAATCCAGTGTCATAAATCATAAAATTGAAAGTCTTATACAGGCTGAGGGTACTGATCTAATGGTCTGTCTGAATATTTTTGGAATAATCCTAGCACAAACAGCTTTGAAATCTTTCAAGGCTAACATAAAATATTCTTTACTAATTATTTCTTAAATTCATTAAATTCAAATTAAATCATTAAATATTTCTTATTAAAGAATTATTATCCTGTTTTATACTTAGTTTTTTTTTTTTCAGGCATTCCCACTGTAAGTTAACACTTTAAACATTTCAGTCACAAAATCAAAATTTTAATTCACATGCATAAATATAAAAACAAATATGGTTCAAATTGGCTGCAAAATCAAGCCTGTTAGCTAATGGTGAATAACTGCACTGTTTTTTTTTTTTTTTTTAACATAGGTGCACAAATTTTTACATGTAATTTGAGTCCTAATGTAATTTAACATGAGTAGATAAAGAAACTGTATCTCCTTGTGTTAAATTCAGGTATGTCCAAATACAGTTATTAGGCACTGGATCATTGAAAATCAGGCGGTCAATAAAAGCATACACTACAATGGTACCACTGCACTAGACTGATTTTCAGTCTATCACAGTACAGAAAAAAATCTGATTAAATTTTATCTTTATTTAGAATACAATATAGACATCAAGAAGATTTGGAGTGATCCTGGCTATTATCAAAATAATGGTAGGACTACTGACAGTATTTTCAAATGCAATGGCTAGAGTTTTAAATGTGTGAAGAAATGTCAAGGTTATGGCAACAACAGAGGATAGGTGATAGTTTGAAGGGGAGTTTAAGTTTAGCCAAGAGTTGCAATGTTCGGAGGCCTCATTTTAGGATGTAGATCTGCTGGAATGGCTGCAAAGAAGGGTAATAGGATTGGTGAAGAGGGTGGTCTTGCCAAGTAAGGCTTCAGTTCTGCAAATTACAGCATCTGGAGACTAAGCGTCCATGAGGTGATCTGATTGAGGTATTTAAGGCTTTGAAATGGATCAAGCAAGTCACTGCTGATGGAATTCTCCTGTTGCTCAGATTACACGCATAAGGAGGCATAAATTCACATTGAGAAAGGATGGTTGCAGAATAGGTGTGCATCAGTCAACTGGTGGCTTATTTTTGGAACAAACTTTCAGCTGCTTTTGTGAAAAGTGGATAGTTTGAATAAACTCAAGGAAGAACTAGGCAAATTATTGGAAGAGATGAACAGTATGTGAGAAATGTTTTCTTGTTTTTTTTTTTTTTGTTTTTTTTTTGGCGGATGCTTTATAAGCTTCGATTTCTTGCATTATTTTCCGCTTCTAATACTATCCCAGGATTATCACTGGGACCTAACACTGAGACTCCACAGGATGGCAAGGTGACAGCTAGGCAGCTGCCTCTCCCAAATATCATTCAGTGGCCACAGAATACTTGAGGAAGGCCTCAAAAAATAGATGTAAGGTAGCCTGTGGATTGTGTTTGCCTTGTTCCTTCTCTCCCCCCCCATAGTAGAGTCTATCTCACACTGCACATACAAATAACACCAACTCTGTAGACTAGACTAATAGACAGATATTCTCTTTAGATGAAGTTAGGTCCAGTCTTGAAAAATTGAATTATTGTTACATCAATTTGCACATCTTTGTAAGAGGAACCTTAACTGTTCATAGTTATAGGAACGAGCTCTTTGAGTCCTACTTGAGGTTTTTGAGAGTTTCCACAGGTCCTGTTTTGCTCTTCTGCATGGTCTTAACTGGTCAATGAATTCTTCAAAGTAGATATATTCTTCAGGTGAAGAATATATCTACTTTGCAGATAAAGTGATCAGCCAGATTGTTATATGTTAATCTGATCAAATACTTTCAGAAAAGAATTTGGGGTGCAGTGACCTCATCCCAGAAACCTCCATGCACTATGACCTGTACTTGTAAAGGAGTGGGATTTGTTACCACAATGCCCTTTGAACACTTGTAAACAGAATGGGAATAATCCTTCCTATTAAATCTCTGAATTGTGCAGTGCTCCTCAGCTTTTAATTCATGAAAATAAAAGGAAATTTGGCTAAGGTGAAGAAAGCCTGCATGAGAAGCATGCAAAAGTTCGGTGAAATT
Source organism: Mastigoproctus giganteus (assembly GCF_048544385.1). Taxonomy (NCBI): domain Eukaryota; kingdom Metazoa; phylum Arthropoda; class Arachnida; order Uropygi; family Thelyphonidae; genus Mastigoproctus; species Mastigoproctus giganteus. The sequence goes on along the minus strand of NC_143588.1, from coordinate 29,725,544 downwards.
TACCGGTAAAGGTACTTTGCCGTAATGGCATTTGTATTGTTGCTCGCTCAGTAAACAGACGGCGTTATTGGTCTGGAGTAGAAGTTGAATCCCACGGGAGCTTGAAACCCTCCCAAAGTGTGAGGGGGGTAACCTGACCTTTTTTCTTTAGAATCACTAATTGAATTAACTAATTGAATCACGAACAGAGTCATATTGGAAGTTCTGCCGTCATAAAAAATGTTTGTAATGTAGTTTCACCAGTAAACTTTTTCGAAGTTTGCCAAGCCCACATTCTCGTGTGGGCTTCCTTTGCCTTTTTTTTTTTTTTTTTCTTAATAAACAATTTATCCACTAGTCCACCAGTGATTCTAAAGAAAAAAGGTCAGGTTACCCCCTCCACTTCAGAAGGGTTTCAATCTCCCATGAGATTCAATTTCTACTCCTGACCCTTAACACCCACCATCTGTTTACCAAGCGAGCAACAATACAAATGCTGTTACGGCAAAGTACTTTTACCGGTAAATTTTATCGAACTTTTGCATGCTTCTCGTGCAGGCTTTCTTTGCCTTCGCTGAAAATTTCTTTTCAAACTCAGTATAATTGAGTCTCATATTAGTACTCTTCCACAAAAGATTTGATAAAATTCCATTAAATATCTTCTTTTTTTTAATATCTTAAGTTTTATTGTTGTAATTTTACTTTTGGGAGTTTCTACTTTTGTGTGAATTGAATTGCATACAAGGTGATTATAAAAAACTTTCCACTTCAGAGTGGAATATGTCTAATGCAGATGATTTTGGAAATTTTTATACATATGTCACTGGACCTACTCGGGAATACTAGTTTCATGCATCCACTAGAGATACCTTTTATATTTCGTGCAGAACAGATGCATTAAGCAAAATATAAGTATGCAATGGTTTACATTTGAACAAAATAACCATGCTAATAATGGGGCAAACTGAGACTCTAAAACTATTATACCCATATAATCTCTGAGCACTATATTGTGGCATTATTTATAATTCCACAATATAGTGCTTAGAGATTATCTTTATCTGCATGAGATTTACTATAGATCATGAACTCATTAGGAAATTTGAGTCAGTCCTCTATATTTGCAATAGACAAAGGGGCAGAAGATATCAAGTACTGGAGAGTACAGTCAATCCATCATGTCGTACAACAGATTAGCAAACCATGGAAGACCTTCAACAAATTTAATCTTATCCTCAATGATGCCCAAATATTATTAATGACCCAACCCTTCATCAATTTCTAAGCTGGTTTCTGTTGATGTCAGAACTGGTGATGAAGTTTTGTAAGAAAATTTAGACGAGTATTTCTCAATACCTGAATGGGTTTTACCATTCATAATTTTCTTATCTATGTACTGTACGCATTGATTATTCTGAACTCCTCTGGTTTTATTATTTTACTTCACTGATTACTAACACATTTTTTATGTGTTTATGATTTATTGTCTATAAATATGTTATAATAGAGTCAGTAATTAAGAAATATTTACAAATGTCAAATTTAGACTTTTCTTCACAAAGTTTTCTGCCTTCCTGCATAGATACTGCACCCACTCAGATTGCAGCATTTGGACAGTAACAGACCTGCTTGAAACTGTTGGGAACTACCACACAAAGCCAAAGTTACTGCAGACATTAACATTGTCAGATGTACACTATGAATGATTGTCATTACACCTTTATCAATCATTCACAGTATCATACCAGCACTGTGTTTAAAGGAGGACAGGAATACCACAGTACCCCATACTAACTCAATGTGTTGCATATTAACTTACTATCATATATCGGAGAAGAGATGAAAATCCTCTGAGAGAGAGGATTTTCAGGACATCACCATTTTCCAGTGCTTCTCAATCGGAGAAGAGATGAAAATCCTCTGAGAGAGAGGATTTTCAGGACATCACCATTTTCCAGTGCTTCTCAATGGAAGTTTTGCATGGTACAAGTTTAAACAGTTTTCAAAATAAGTTTATATGACACATACATAAGTTTTCAGATAGCCCTGAAGCTATCTGATAACATGGCAAACCCCATACAATTCCAGAACTCACTCAAAGATACCATTGCGCGGAGGTTAAAAACATGCCAGATTAGGGTGATCATGCTGATCGTAATTTAAAAAAACAGGAAAATGAAAACTGTCATTTTCAGGTAATATTTGATCTCTAAAAATGAAAAAGAAATATTCATAAAAGAAAACGTATGGTTTAATATATCAAAAAAATAATTAATATATTTGAGAAATAATTTAGTATATAAATCAGGAGCAAGGTTTTACTGATTATATTATATTGAATAAATTTTGTTTGGTAAATTTTCATTGAGCTTCCTGTTCTAAACATATTTTATCACCTTATAAAAATATTTATACATTACATTTGTTAAATTTACAAAATATTATGAAATTAATGGTTATTATGTCCAGCAGGTATCATGCAGCTGAAAACCAAACATTTATTTCTGAAAATATCATTTCAACATTTCCATTAAATGCCATAATGGCAAGAAAACAGCCACATAATTTTCAATTTTTGAGGTCTACTTATGAAATACAAACCTTGGAAAAAAACAATGACCCCTGACTATAATGATCAATTATATCTCTTACAGCCTCCATCAATTTTCTCTTTCAGCTTCTGAAATGAAAATTTTAAGAAAAGAAAACTGACTGAATAATAAGTTTTAGTCAATTTTAAATTCAATATTGGTAATGAAATGACATGTTAATAAAGGCTCAGTTTTTTCTGGAAATCTTTGGTATTTTCATAACTCAAGACATAACTGTTTATTTATTGATTGATTTTTAAATTAGAAATGCATGAATTCCTTAAAAAATTCCAACTGCCATTAAAATCATTAGATATTTGGTTGCTACCTACAAGTTTTATATATATATATATATATTTAATTTATTATGGAATGAATGTAAAAGGTATATCAGATCAAATTAATGCCATCAATTATAGATTAAACATTACATCAGTCGATAATCTAATTACTATTGTAAGAGTGTAATTGGTACCATATAGGTGTTCAAAGTGTGTTAAAACTTTAGCATAAAAGTACTAGGCAAACCGTTGGGCCAAAAGAACCTATAAAGACTAAAATAGCCTATGTTGTTTACTTTATTATACCCTAGAAATAAACATATAGTTAGCAATAAAATAAAAATATAAAATAAAATAATGATTGTGTGGCTAATTATTGGATACATTGAATGGCACTTTTTCGAGGGCTAACAGCATTTAATATACAAAGGGTACTAGGAAAGTTTTGCAATACAGCTTTGTTTATTTAATTTTTTCAAAGTAATTTCCTCTACATTCAATACACCTCTCCATCCTCCGAAACCAATCTTTAAACCAGTTCTGCCAAGTTTCACTAGGGAGTAAAGCACACTCTTTGTCCCAAGCCCGTAGAAGGTCCTCATCACTGGAAAACCGCCTCCCTTTTAGCTTCATTTTCACATGCGGGAACAGTGCAAAGTTGCAGGGAGCAAGGTCTGGACCGTAGGGAGGGTGCTCGAGAAGTTTCAGTCCTGTCGTGGTCAAATATTCGGTGCAGGCTTCGGCGCGGTGAGCTGCAGCATTATCGTGATGGAGGTACCAGGTGTCCATTCTTGACTTTGGCCGCAGGTTCTTCATAGATCCAATGACTTTAGGCAGGCATTGTTCAGTATACCACTTAGCTGTGACTGTCTTCTGCGTGTCCAAAACGACACGTTCCACAATTCCACTCAATTTGAAAAATACAGCTATCATTTTCTTCTTTACAGATCGGGATTTTCTGACAATTACGGGTGTGTCGTCATCATCAAAGACCCAAACTTTGTTTTGAGCCTTGTTCGGCAGATCGTAATAGTACAGCCAAGTCTCGTCACCTGTCACGATGTTGTTCACATACCGAGATTGTCCCTTATCAAACTTTTTTAACATCTCCCGGCACCAAGTCACACGTCGTGTCATCTGCTCTTCAGTCAGTTGATGCGGCACCCAGAGAGAACAAAGTTTCTTCACGTGCAAATGATCTTGCAGAATCGAATGAATTGCTGGTGCATTTAGGCCCAAAGTATCCTCTATCTGTTGGTAGGTCACTGGCCTGTTTTCGTCAAGCATTTTCCTCACAGCAGTAACGTTTTCCTCCGTAACTGACGTTCGTGGCCTTCCCGGCCTCTCAGAATCCTCCAGAGTGAAATTTCCCCTTTGGAATTCTCTATACCACCTGAATATCGTTGTACGATGTGGACAATCATCATCTAGTGCAAGAGTCGTTTCTTCTAAGCACTGGTCTATGATTAAACCACGCACGAAATTATACCGCAAAACTGTCCTTATCTCATTTCATGACCACGATGCCATTGCAAGCACTTTACACTCTCACTACTAATGAATAACTGAGCCCATCGACTTGGCGCGGCGGCTACTATGCACGTATGAACATGTCTCAACATGCAGCAACAAGCAGCTTCCTGTGATTCATTGTTGCGTCATATTGCAAAACTTTCCTAGTACCCTTTGTATTCCATCAATACTTAGCAAGACTAAGTATTGATGGGATATATTGAATATCTGTTTCTGATTGTTATTTGCCTGTTTGACTAAGTCCAAATAATAAACATTAAGGCAATCTATATTTAAATTTAAATTTAACAGCAAACAGGCAACAGCTAGCCCAACAGATATCTTTGAAACAAATAATACAGAAAATGAGTGCCAGCCATGATTTTCATTTGAGTTGTGATGTTTATTTAAATTAGTGTTTATTTTATTGAATTAGAGTTTATTTAAATTTAAATAAATGCCACACCTGAAGTGAAAATTATGGTCGGCATTCATTTTCTGTATTATTTTCAGTATTATTTGTTTCAAAGCTATCTGTCAGGCTAGCTGTTATCTTGCCTGTTTGCTGTAAAATTTAAATATAGATTGCTTTAATGTTTATTATTCAGACCTAGTCAGATACCTGCAGATAACAATCAGAAACAAGATAGCCTTGCTAAGTATTGATGGGATATATTGAATGGTATTAGCCCCTGAAAAAGTGCCATTCAATGTATCCAGTTATCAATAATTAGCTACACAGTCATTATTTTATTTTATATTTTAATTTTATTGCTAATTATATGTTTAGTTCTAGGGTATTACAAAGTAAACCAGCACAGGCTATTTTAATCTTTATAAGTTCTTTTAGCACAGACCTTCCTTTTTCCTAAATCTTCAAGCAAAATTTGACGAATCATCTCATTCATATTCAACTCATCAACCATCCTTCTGAGGGTCAAATGATGATCTCTTGTCACAATATCCCAAACTGTTTTGAATAACTCTTGCAACTCTGTCCTCATTTCAAGACATTGACAGACATCCACTTCTTGGATTTGCACAAACATCCTCACATCTGTCTTTGAACTACTTATACCATTTCAAACATGCTGGTACCACTTAACATTTCATCACCATAAACAGTTTTTAATATTCATATGTTTCTGTTGCAGATTTTCCCAGTTTAAAGCAAAATTTGATATTCGTTTATTGCTCCATTACAAAATCACAACACAGAACATTAATGCTACTAACAAAAAATTGATTTTTACTTGCAACCTGTCAGTTTATTGAACAATCTCTTTACCACCGTCTGTTGGAGGACGTTTGAACTACAACATAGCACTTATTTTCAAACTCATTGAACTCGACTGCAACAGTACTAATCCATTAACTTTGTACATATTGAAGTTATATTTAATATGTACTCAACACATCACATCTTCATGCTGCAAAATGTAACAGCACATTTTTCCACAATTTGAGAAAAATAGGTCGATACACTTATTAGTTAACAATGAGTGGGCACAGCTAGCATTTACCTTTATTTTATGTTAATTTCTGCTAAATTTGAACTAGCATAATATTTTATTATTTCAACTAGCCTATCAAATCCCTTCTAGTTTCTTGGAGATGTTAGTTTTCAGTAGCAATATCTCAGCACCATACAATAGAACTGACCAAATGTAACATCTCATCATGCAGATTCTAAGGTGGAGATCCAGGTTCCTATTGCACAATGTAGATCTCATTTTAAGGAAATACTATCTGGCCATTTCAATCCTTGCTTTTATTTCCATATCCGGTTCATTTTTGTCATTGATCCAACAGCCTAGATATTTGAATTGTCAACTATCTTCCTTTCAACTAGCCTTCTTTTTAACATGAGAGGAGGTGTTCACATCACCCCATTAAGTACCATCAGCTTAGTCTTGTTGACATTAATCCTGAGGCCCATTCTTTTTCTTTCCTTATTCACATGATTTAGGAGTATCAGTATGTCCTGCATATTAGTTGTACAAAGTACAATGTCATCTGCCTAGCGAAGGTTGTTAATCACTCTACCGTTGACAGATATTCCTTAATTTCTTCCATCTAATGCTCTCTTGAAGATGATGTTCGAGTAAATGTTAAACATGAGGGGGAAGAGTACACATCCTTGCCTCACTCTACATTCAATGTTCATGTTTTCCATCTTTCTGCCATCAACTACAACAGATGCTATTTGTTTCCAGTAGAGGTTTCTGATTATTCGGATGGCCTTTACATCAAAGCCAGACTCCTCAAAGATCTCGATGAACTTGGTGTGTTGGACTCGATCAAAGGCTTTTTCAAAGTCAATAAAACAAAGATGGGCAACAATTTATTGTTCTCTGCACCTGTGTTATAACAGCTGTGCATCATGACCTGAGCATAAAATAGTGCTTTTCTGGTACCCAGTCCTTCCCTAAATCCAAACTGCACATATCATCCATTGACTCCTCACAATTCCTGAAAATCCACTTTTGATTTATTTTTAGGAACATTTTGAGGACTTGGCTCATCAAGCTGATTAGTCTGAAGTCTCCACAAGTCCTGGTGTTTAGTTAGTTTTTTAGGAAGAGTAAGGATTGATATCAGCCAGTTTTTTTTTTTTTTTTTTAGTCCTGTGGGATGTAGCCTGTGTTGTAAATTCTATTAAATAATTCAACAAGATTGTTGGCATTTTAGTAGTTAAGCAATTAGACTATTTCTGCTGTGATTTCACAGGTCCTTTGGCTTTTCCCTTCTCAACTGATTTAACCAGCCTCTCCATCTGGGATCTTAGGATGGATGGCCCTGCCATTGCATCATTGTTGTCATCTAACAATGTTCACTGTCAGCGAAGAGATCTTTTATGTATTTAGTCTATATGTTCAATTTTTCTGATTCTTCCATGATAATCTCACCTTTGTTGTTTCGGATTGAAGTTGGTTGTTTCCTTCTATTAATTCCTGAGATCTCTTTAATCTTTTTGTGAAGATTGAAATCATCATGCTTTTCTTGCAGTGCTTCTATTTCTCTGCATTTTTCTGTGATCTAGATCTCTTTAGCTTCTTTAATTTTGTTCTTAATCAATCTATTCACCTCCTTCAGTCAGAACAGATTTAAAACTTTTCCAAAGATCTCTCATTCCCCTCTCCTCCTGCCTATGGATGAGTTGCATTGTTTCATTAAGGCATGTCTTCATTAACTCATACATTTCTGGATTTTTTAACTTCTCTAAGTCAACTTTCTTTATCAGCTTTCTAATAGCTTTCAATCTCAGCTTGAACTCAGTTATCACTGGAATGTGGTTGAAAGCAATATCTGCACTGGGATATGTCTTGGTGCTTTTAATACTGCTCTGGAAATGCTGATTAGTCATGATATATTCAATTTCATTTCTGACTACATTTTGTGTGCTGTCTAGGGGCAACTTCTATGTATAACAGTTGCCCAAACAGTTTCAAATTAGACCAAACAGTTTCACCAGATCTGCCTTTTCCAACCTTAGCGTTCAGACCTCCCATAACAACGTTCAATTTCCACTCTTCCTTATCAGCTGTTGGAGCATATACTTGAATTATGTTGACATTTAAAGATTGTCCCTTCAGTTGGAGTAATATTATTCACTTTGAATGTGACAAAGTTGAGGACGCTTTTAGCAACATCATTGGTGACTAAGATCCTGACTTCATACTGGTGTATGTTGTTGTGAATTCTAGAGTAGTACAAGGTCGTGTCTTCAGAAACACATGTGCCTGAATTAGGCCATCTAGTTTCGCATAGCCCCATCACCTGTACATTAAGTCTTTTCATCTCCTGAGTTGCATTCTTAAATTTTCCCACAGCAAACAGCATTCTGGCATTCCATGTTCCAATTCGCCAAAGGTTTATCTTTTGCAAATTCTTAGCACCCCTGTCCCATTAAAGGGATGCCAGGAATTTGGGGCTAGTTTTGTAGTTTTCTTGCCATGGTGATTGTTCTAGGAATAGAATAATACAGTAATTTTCCCTGCTGGCTTTCTGCATCACAGTAACGACAAAATATATCACTAAATATCAGAACAGTGACTGTTCAGATAGCTTCTATCCCACTATCCCCACTCAACCCTTTGATACAATTATTAAATGCTTTTTTGCTATATTCTTGAATGATCAGATTGTTACATCTGTTAATGATATTGATTTAAAATAATAAAATTCATAAGCATTATGATCTTATACATTTTCTCTTGGGTTTAATTGTTTTGGTAATTTTTTTTAAAATGGTAATTCCGAAAAAGTCCACTCACTCAAGCAAAGTGTAAATATTGTGTTCATATCTGGAAAAGATTAAGAATGGTTTCTGCAGGAAAACTTCAGAAGTGATCTGATATCTAAGAGATCAGAGCTCTTTTCTGCCATGAATTGTTTAAAATGCAGTATATGTACATGCTGCATTTTAAACAATTTGTGTTGAAATTTCTGTTAATTTACAGACATATTATATGTCAGTGGTTCTTTTCCAAATTAATCATCTCATCTGCTTAAAAAAAAGAAGTGTTATAATTTTTTTCTTTTTCTTTTTTTTATAGAAATTATTGCATTTATTCTGTTGATTCTAAATGAATTTATTTTAACTCCTGACCTTGAATCTAATTTGACAAGGAAAGTGGCTCATTCAGAGTTGGCTTGTAATTTAGAGACAGTAGGGATTGTACTCTTCCAGAAATATCTTTTAAATAAACTACTAAAGTCTATCATTTACTGTAAATAACAATTTTAAACAAGTCTGAATAGAGATAAATATCTTATTAGTAGCACTTCAAAGCTTTGTGGAATGCCTTACTTTTTGTTTAAATTTGGTTGGGACTGCAAGCCATGCCACAAAATGGGGTTAAAACACACAGAAGCTTCAACAGGGCTCACATCTAGTGAGTATGGGCTTGGCCCACCCAGAGTCCTGACTGGATATCATCATTCTTCTCTTCCTTGGTGATTCCCTTTTCTCTCTCTCTCTCGGGGTAGTTCAGAATTTTTTTTGTCTGGTGCAGCATAAGCCTCAGGCTTCCTTGCACTATATGGCATAATAATAATAATATAGGAAAAGCTGTATTTGCGATATAGTATGTAATAGTGATACTGTATGATCACTCCCACAGATAGAGTGCAATACGTGCTACAGGACCAAACGTTTTCACTGCTCTAGCCAAAAATCAGGTATGGCCATTTTCTATGAGAGGACATCCCTGTCACAAATATTCCAAGCTGACATTGAGCCTGCTACTACATCTCAGTAAGCAAAGATGAGCATTTTTTTCACGTTCGTTATTTAGTGAGAATTTTTCTGAATTCTCATTTCTTTTGCATTTTTTATGTAATAGTGAATATACATTTCATCACCAGTCATAATCATGACTGACTACAGATGATGGATGGAAACAAATGATGAAGATTACTCAAAGCAAGAAATCATTCAGTTTAAACTTTCAGTTTAATTTCTTAATTTTAATTAGTCAACAGCTACCCTTAAAAAAATCAACTAATTTCTACACACCATGCTAAACTGAGCTGTTCTTAAACACCACGGTAATGTATTCATTACTGGGTTGCAAGCTATCCCACTGAATTTTACAGCACACCATGTTACAGGTTAACCTTCTTTTACATTTGAATTCACACTGTTGCAAGCTATCCTTCTTTTGCATTATATTCTGCATAATATTCCCTCAGTCCCAGTTAAGAAAAAAATATATACATAATGCAGCTGTTGTACTGACCAAAGTGACCACCTTTATTTTTTTTTTTATTTATTTATTTTTTTGAACTCCAATGAAGTTAGTGGGATTTTGTGTAAATTTTAATGGCTTTTAATTCCTTGTTTTTATTCATTGTCCTCATCATGAGCTGTGTTTTTCCCCCTAGTTGGATGAATAGTTTAAAAGTTGCGTTAAAATTAAAAATCCTTGTATTCCTTCCTCCTCCCTTCAGCTGTGCCTGAAATGCATTTATTTTTCAATTTTTGCAGATTTATAAATAGCATATATAACCTGCTATTATCTTAAATAGCATTGTTTTTATTTTATAGGTTGCTTTATACAGTGAAATCTCAGTAATTCTGACTAATGTGAGTGGAGGGTGGTGACTAGTTTGAATTAGTGATAAGGCTGAATTGTAAAAAATAATATGTAAATATTTTCAAGTCATAATTAATAAAAACAAGCAGATCATTTTAAATCTAGCAACATGTTAATTTAGATGGTATTAGGACATAAATAAATTAAAATATGAAAATTAAAAAAAACATAAATAAATTAAAATATGAAAATTAAAAAAAACATAAATAAATTAAAATATGAAGGAAATGTTTTATATTTAAAACAATATTGAATAGAAGGAATTCAGCTCGAACAGAATGCAAATAATACCTTTTTAAACAGTACATCTTAATTATTGTGCTAAATGTTAATAACGGTAAATTTAATTAGGTGTAAAATACACCTAATTAAAACCCTACCCAATCATATTCCCTTTTTTAAAGAAGTCTGTGCCATAATCTTTCTTTGTTCCACTTAGAGACTAAAAATATTTTTATAATTCCTTCTCATAATTAGCAAAGTTAATAACAATATTAAGCCATCTTCCAGCTTTGTGTAATTTAACTTTTTCTTCTTTACTTATTCACTTCCTGCCTTTATCTACAGAAGTAGGTAAAGGCAGGAGTTTTATCCCCTTGTAATTCTATTATTACTGTTTCTTTTTCCATCACTACATGATATCCAACTTTATCTTCTAGCCACATTCTTACATCCTCAAATTAATATCCTTTTCACCACTTATTGCATTGCACAATGTAACATTCACATTTTAACACTTTTCATCTGAATCAATAAGAACATTGTCATTGTTGAATAGCTTTTCCATGCATTTACTTCTTGATTAGACCGGGGTTCGAGCCCGCCACCAAAATATGAAAAATATTTTATTTATTTTTCAACTTGCAGCCCTGTTATAAACATCACTTTTTAGTTATAAATTTTAATATTAGCCATTGTCTTTTCTTTTCTTGTGTCCTGATCCATAGATTGTATAAGGGCTGTGGTATTGAGAGTCAAGAAAAGGCACTTGATATTGCCAATAATGTCTTGATAAAATGTCAGGGGAAGGTTATAGGTGCATTATCTAACAATAACAATTCTTTAATGTTTTAACTTTGCATTTAATTTTTATTTTGAATGGTTTTACTACTTTTACAAAGTGTTTGTGAAACCGTTCTGAAAAAATCCTAGAATTGTATCATTAAATTTTCATTTAAGCAAGACCTCAGTTCAACATAAATAAAATGTGTTTAAAAAAAAAAGGCAATATAAATCATATAAAGATTTAGATTGCTTTTTAGCAAGGTTTTACTGTACTGTAATTTGGTAATGCTTTGAATTGTTAAACTGGAGCACTAGTTCAAAAATTACTATGATCAATACTGGCAATCAGCAATTTGACTATAATTTCTATTTTATGGCATAGTTCTATATACAAAATTTTAGTGTAGAATTTGCAAAAATTACTTCATTGTATTATTAATAGCATTTTATTATATGTGTATAGTTATAAATGATTAGAACTAGTAATAAAAACTCAGTCATTCTACCTTGAGCATTGCCCCAGGGGCTCGCACTGGTGAGTATGGGCTTGGCGCACCCAGGGTCTTGAGTTGGATATCATCATTCTTCTCTTTCTTGGTGATTCCTCTCTCTAGAGAAAAGTAAATCAGGTACTCTGGGATCGAGCACAACATATATGCCTTCACCTCTGCATCTTGCTGCAAGTACAGGTCACCAATTATAGAAGGCACTCACCCTAGAGGAGGTTGTAATTCTGGGAAATTCAGTTTTTATAGAAGTGAGTATATTGTGATATAGGGTCAAGGCATGTCTGCCAGGGACAGAAGCCAATGATATTGCAAAACAATATTATGTTTTAGGGATACAAAGGGTACATCTTTTAGAGTGAAGTTATTATACATGCAGGTTTACTAATGACATTCAGTATAGGCAATTTGAGTGTTATGAGGCGATTTTTAAAAAAAAAAGTCACAAGGTAGAAATCAGTGTGAAGGTTGCTGTAAATTTTCCCAACCATGACCATGCCAATAACACAAGTTAATTTATTTACTTTTATTTTATTTTTTTGTGGCAAAATATATAAAGATCTTCACCAATAAATAAAATATATTCAAATGTTGCTTTGGTTCTCTATCTCACACTAGCATAGACTAAATAATGTCTGTGCTGAACTGCAACAGTGGGAGACACAAGATATAAAATATATATATATATATTTTACAACTGGGTTGTCATGTCTGCATCTCTATATCTTCACAACTGGGTTGTCATGTCTGCAATACCAGGGTGCCTGCCCACCCAACGATGATAGGCCAACAGCTTTGAAACGGTGCTGTCTGGGTGGTGGTGGTACTCACTGAGAATAAGTAACAATAGTCTTCTCTATTAGTGAAGCATTACTTATTCGAGGTAGTGCAATACCATGGCAACTCATGAAGGAAGAGCACAATATGAGATACAGAGCAAATGATGCCTCCCACACTACCATCGTAGTTTCTTAAGAGTTATCTATGGTGTATCTACACCGATATTATATAGATATATAAAATATATAGCCTAGTAATCATTGTGCAGTTACCAGTTCTGTGGTCCAAAAAGACAAGGTCTTGCTGCTGCGATGCCATCTGACACACAAATATATTCTTGATATTCCCAAAATTTTCTTAAGTGAAAGCAAAAAGTACCATATTTGTTGATCCACAAGTTATGCAGATGCTGGCATCTAAAAAAATTGGAAGACAGAATGACTGCTGTTCAAAAGAATGGGCAGACAAAATGATCGAAAATTTGATTTAACAGTGTTGGCTGTTAAAACAGACTGCTATTTGAACTTGCATTTGAACAGTTTTAAATCCAAAATTGTGTGATGTGACTAAAGAAACACTTGCATCAAGAAATTCAAGCAATGTTGTTCATTTTTGACCAAAAGCCCTAGTTTTACTCAAATGATTTGTTGTTCTGAAATAATTTGTGGACTGCTTTGGTAACAGCATGTGTTCATAAAATATTTTCATGCAGATTTGAAGTTTTGTTTTCAATTATGAAAAACGGGGGATGCAACGAAAAAAACCAGTCATATTAATATTTCAACTATGGAGATAAGTTATTCCAGTAATTACCTCAAAGGAAATATATGTATATATACCTTTATAAATCTATATCTCTTCCCCTGTGATTTGAATTTATGTTCCCTAGTTCTAGTATCATTTATGATAAACTGTTAAAATTTGATCTTTTATTCATTTTACTGTGTGCTTTCAATTTTACTGTGTGCTCTCAATCCACTAAGGCAATGTGAATTTATTTCACAATAAAAACAGAGCTTTTTTCTACAGCAGACAAGAATCTCATTAATAGTGATGGAAGCTACATACAGGTATGCCTATAACAGCTTAACATATTTTTTTTAAATATAGTGATATGTACTCATACGTAACATATGTAGTATGTCAAGTATGAGTACATATCATTGTATTTAAAAATAGTTATTAATATATATGCATATATAGTTTAATATTTTTTTGTGGTCTGTGAGCTCTACCTCAAATATAAAAGTGGTACTTATTTGAAAAAAGTTGGGAAACTGCTCCAAGGGTTAAGTACCTACTTACCCTTTTATCAATCTAAGTAGGTTTGTTGCCCATCGTTGGATCTTTTCAAGAAGTTCAGTGTCTTTTTTTTAGGTGTGATGACTATATTTGAATGCAGTATTCCAAGTGTGGTCTCACCATTGCCT